>NC_133514.1:6352000-6678000 GCF_049354715.1 Callithrix jacchus | reverse complement strand
AAATCCAATTTTTTCTGGGACTCTAAGGAAATTAAGTGAAGCAGAAAGATAGCTCAAGAATTAAAATTTACATGTATATCGCTCAAACCCTGGAAACTAAAACTAATTTGGTCACGAGGCAGTTCATTTATATGGCAATTTGGCATATTGTTTACTGTCGAGTAACATTTAATAAAGCCCAAGGATTCAGTAATATTGTGGTAGTTTGAGAAATGTGATCTAATATCAGCATGTCGGGCAAGAGAATTTGAGTTCTCATGAATGTTCAGAGAAGGTAATTCATATAGAATTGCACCTAAAATTGCATCATTTTTCCTAACTGCTCCTCTTGGCTATTCTTGAATCCAATTTCCTGTGTACCATGATGGAAGGTACTAGAAGTCACAATAGAAACTTGTGACAGTAAACGAATTTAGTGATATGCTTGTTAGGTTAGGAGTTCTCAGTTAAAAATAAATCTATCATAATCTTTGAGGACTTTACACTTACATCACTCAATAACTTTGGTATAGAATCAAAAGTGCCAGTCCATCTTAATATAATTCTAACCTATCAAAAACATATGTTGTAAGTTCTATTATATACCAACCACTGTCATTGCGTGAGACATAAAGGTGAATAGAACATCCCCACCAGAAGATTAAAACACTACACACACACACACACACACACACACACATACACACCCTGCTATACACTCTATATACAAAATAAATGACAAGTATCTCAATCTGAAAGTAATGTTAATTCATAGAAACATCTGCTAGTCTACTTGCAATTTTTTTTCTCTGTAGGTTGGGAGTTAGCCTTTCATTTTTTTCTGTGAAGTATGTGACATCAAGAAATATTGGGTGTCTACACAGAAGAAGGTGTTTGTGCTTTTTCATTTATGAAACCAATGTATAAAAACAAATCTCATTCTGAGAACTATGTAATTGTTAAAGTAATATCAATAGAGAATGACAAAGCAGACTGTAGGTGGGGAGGAGCCACATCTTCCTTGCTCTCACAGTCACTTGCTCTATGTCCCATTTCTACACAAAACCAGAAGCAAACCTGGGACATGTTCTCAACGACCAGAGTGATTAGTTTCCTCCACATTTATTGGCTTGTGCTACAGTGGATGACTACTTCATGGCTACGGAGATTCCTTAGGTGGTTCTAATGAATCTAATAATCTTGTAATGATTTAGATTTGGCTGCGGTACATTTTTGACATACATTTGATATTGACATATACTGATGAACAATATGTAATATACAATCATACACACAAAGGTATAGTGCATAAATATGTACCTGTATGTTTCCAGGCAAAGAGAAGTATCCTGTAATAAATCCCCCCTTGTTCCAGCCTTAGCTAGGGCTTCGATAATAGTAATAAAATACATTGATGGTTTGAACACCTGATTCATGAAGATGGCTACATGCTTGGGTACCCCAGAATACCTGAGATGCTATCCCTGTGCTGAGAGAGATATCCAAAACTCATAGTTGAAAAAATACTAATTTATTAGTACTAATGTATTACTTTTGCTTGAAGTACTTGTGTCATGATTTTAAAGGCCTAATCGTGGTCATACATGAAAGTTATTTTCTGTTATGTACATTCTATGAGACCTCATATAACTTCTGATATTGGTGAAGAATTAAGCTCAGTTCATTTATTATTTGTGTCTAGGATGCAGTTGATAAAATGTGGAAAACTGGATTTGTGATGGTTGCTATATTTACTTGAAGTTTGCACAAACTCAGGAAGCATAGCTGTCCAACATGAAGTACAAAGGGCCAATATTTCCCGTTACACAGCATCAGATATAGCAGCAGCCCAGACGAATTGAATAAGAGATTATTTACTTGGGTCTTTTTCGGATTTTTCTGTCAATATGTAGAGATCGATCTTACAGGTTCATAGATATAAATGTTTGAAATCATTCACACATTTATTCTATACTTTCTTATCTATATAATTTCCTTTTTCATTTTTAAAACAAACAAATGGCAATATTAAAGTTAGCTTGTATTCTACCTAGATGATATTTAAGAGTCTGTTCATCTTCACGATGGAAAGGCAAGAGTGGTAATGTTGTCGACATTGGTGTTATAGTGTGGGAGACTCTTGGAGGCAAATCCAGGATTTTCTTCAGGTACCAAATAAAGAAGATGCACATGTAAGAATATTTTAAGGAATAGTGTAGAGAATATTGCATTCTGGGAAAAGAGATTCATTCCTTCTACTCCCATTCCTGGAAGTTATGTATAATCTAAGAAATTATCATCTCACCTTCTCACTACCTGTTATTAGATTTATCCCTAATCTACACAGTTTGGGATTCTTCATTTGAAACTGTCAGCAAAAAAAAAAGAGGGGGGAATGTGGTCAGGGAAAAAGGCAGGAAGACAGGCAGAATGTGATAAGAAATGTTCAACGCATGACCACCCAGCATGAATACGTCATTAGAGGGAGGTCATAATAAATCACATTATCTTTGGAAGGTTTTATCATTTACTTCACTTCAACTTAAATTAAAAAAAAAAACTTTGCATGACCTGAAATGAAGATTAAACTTTAGATTCTGGCCACAACCTATAAAATGATTTTCTTGAACATATAATTTTCCTTTTGAATGGTTTCTTAAGATTTGTTCATCATTAGACAAAATTGGAGTTAGTTCTATAAATATACAATCTCCATCATAATCTTCCATTTAGCTTAACATACTATACTAAAGCTAAATTTACATATCAAACTGAATTATTAGGTCAAACTTGCTTTTTTTTGTGACTACCTTTGAAAATTATGTAAAATGTACAAGCTATTTGCTCAGACCCTTACTGAGGAAAAAACAGACATTCTACTGTGAAGAGTAGATAAACTGGGCGGAGAATCTGAACTCCGGTTGCTGGATCTAAGAATGTAACCCTGAAGAGCTCATTTTGTTTCTCTGGGCTTTACCTAACTATGGAGAACATTGAGGTTGAGGATGTCTATAAGTAAATTTCCTCCCTGGTCTTAGAATCAAATAAAGAGAGATGTATGGTAACACCTTCAACAGTAGACTCTGCTTATGAGACTGTGTGAAGCATGGGTTATATCTGCAGCCGTGTCTAGCAGGTAGCCATGGAAGAGCATGTGTCTCCCCCTCACGGACACAGCTGGACACCTGGGAGCCTCCCAACATGGGGACATTTCCTTTCACCACACAGGAAGGACCACACTAGAACATCTGCTCACTGCAGGCAGGCTCAAAGCAAGCAGGGAGGGGTATTGGGCTGAGTGTCCTCTTCTCTCTTCCAACAGTCACTTCTGTAGGAAAGGCAGAA
Source organism: Callithrix jacchus (assembly GCF_049354715.1). NCBI lineage: Eukaryota > Metazoa > Chordata > Mammalia > Primates > Cebidae > Callithrix > Callithrix jacchus. The sequence continues at coordinate 6,674,676 of NC_133514.1, read as the reverse complement.
GGGATCGGGCAAAGTGGAGACTGAATTCCCTTGCTTCACAGAGTAGTTGCACTACTGCAGGCTGAATTTTCCCTCTAAGAACCTTAAGACATTGTGGTTAGGAAAGGGAAAAAACAGTATTCTAAATGAAAATGCACACAATTTACATAAAATTGTGCTGTTGCTGAGGATCTGTGTTATGACTTATGAATTATTTCTTATACTTCTAAATAACTCATAATGAAAAGCCAAGCATGAGGGGCTCAGCATAGTGGCTCATGCCTGTAATCCTAGTGCTTTAGTAGGCTGAGGGGGGCGAAGCACTTGACGTCAGAAGTTCAAGACCAGCTTGGGCAACATGGTGAAACCCAGTCTCTGCAAGCAATTTTTAAAAATTAGCTCGGCTTCTATGTCTGTAGTTCCAGATACTCGGGAGGCCAAGGCAGGAGGATTGCTTGAACTTGGGAAGTCAAGGCTGCAGTGAGCAGTGATAGCACCACTGTACTCCAGCCTGGGCAACAGAGCAAGACCCTGTCTCAAAAAAAAAAAAGCAAAACAAAACAAGCAAAAAAACAATACCAGGAAGCATGATAAAAACCTATTGCCTCCCAGCACTTTGGGAGGCCGAGGCAGGTGGATCACAAGGTCAAGAGATCGAGACCATCCTGGTCAACATGGTGAAACCCCGTCTCTACTAAAAATACAAAAAATTAGCTGGGCATGGTGGCGCGTGCCTGTAATCCCAGCTACTCAGGAGGCTGAGGCAGGAGAATTGCCTGAACCCAGGAGGCAGAGGTTGGGGTGAGCCGAGATCGCACCATTGCACTCCAGCCTGGGTAACAAGAGCGAAACTCTGTCTCAAAAAAAAAAAAACCTATTGCCTCATTTTACAATTAATTTAGGATTAAACTAGAGTAAATGTCTCCTAATAATCACATCTACACTTACATGTTTCATCAATTCTGTTAGGACTCTCCAACAAGAGACAGGAATAAAAGGAGAATGGTGTCTCCAGACCTCTAAGTGCAAAATTCTTTAACAAATACAAGAAACTTTATTGAGTACCCTAGGACAACACTATACGGGAAAACTAATGCAACAGTCATCCTGGGTTTTGAAATATGCATCACCTTTTCCCTTACTAACTCTAAAAGATTCTAAGGAAAATAGAGCCACATGTAAATGCATTTGATTTTAAGTATCTGGCTTATGTAATGCAATATCAGGGGTGTGAGAGGCGTATTCCCCTCCCTTCCTTTCAAACATGAGTTTCCTTCGCAAAACACAATTGTTACTGGTTTCCAGAGGTTAATTTCTTGCTTTATTAACTTTATGTTTTAAAGTAACAAAGAAAATATATAGAAAAGACAACAAGTACGTTTCAAAATGTATAATTAAAATGCAGTGTTAAGATTAAAGGGTATAAAAACTAGAATTAGAACTGTAGTTGAGGAGGAAATGTAAGACACATGGCCCTTTATAATGTTACAATTACTCCTTAATTTTCCTCCGAGCTTCCCATTGATCTCCTCATAAAGAGAAACGTGGAAATTTGCTTGTGATTTCCTGACAAGTTTGGAACATGCTCTAGTGTTTCCAAAAGGCAATCCTTGACAGATCTGCAGATTCCCTCAAGCTCTCAGCTGTTGTTGTAACCTCCCTTTACCACAAAGCTTTTGAGGAGGTCTTCGCTGGTTCTGTCCACTTACTCAACTCCCTTTCTTTCTTCGATCTATTCAAGAAGCCTTCTGCCCTGCCCCTAGACCTCAGCTGGAATTGCTTTCCTGGAATTCACCATCCACCTCAGTGCTCCAGAGCCAGTGAGGAAACTCTGGTCCTCCTCCCCTTCCTCCTCTCAGAATTGGGCGACTTTTTTACAATATGTTCTTTCTGAAGGAGCCTCTCCTGCTTTCCTCCCTTCCACGCCTGCTGCTTTCTCTCCTTTCCTCCACCTCCCCATGCTGTTGAGCCTGGAAACCTAGTTTAAGCTTTTCCACCCACTCACCTCCCTTATCTTACTCCCTCCTGCACTAACTCCTCCCATCCATGACTTTGTAGACCATTTCTATGCAGAAGTTACCAAAACGTCACTCATGGTCCTTCGTCCTACCTCATTCTACACTTAATAGAACAGCAAATTCTTTGAGTTCGGAATCCTAAATGCAGTCTACATATTGCCTTTTATCCTTCTTCACAGCTGTGGTCTCAATTCAAACCATGTGGACCATTATGGTGGCTCCCGAATGACCTCACTGTTCCACTCCTTTCCCAGTGTACTACAGTCCCTTCTCCAGTTTCCCATTTTACATCAGATAATTCCCAAACCCCACAGTGTGTTCCCGAAGCCCCTCTAGGATCTGGTCCCCAGGCACTTTTCTGTACCTGCTCTTCTGCTCTTTCAGCAGTGCCAGCTCGTGCCAGCCATTGTGCTTGCATCCATTCCTCTCACTGAGATGCTGCAACTAGACATCCCTCCTGGGAGAAGCTCTCAGGTTAAACGTCACCCTGACAAGGTCTTCCCCAAGTCTTATTCAGCTCTCCGGTGGGCACCATCACCGTGGATCTCACCATCCTTTTCTGTTTTCTTAATGGCTTTATTCATTCTCCGAAATTGCACCCTTCTTTGATTTGTGTCTTTATTTAAAGTCTGCATCTCCCTGCAAACCCTATCCTTCACCATCACAGACACACTGTGTTCTCATCTCCATTGCCAAGAGCCATGGGTGCCAGTCACATTTGTTGTATGAAGGACTTGCAGAGTTTTCATTATCCACAGAGAAAAACATGAGTTACTTTTGGAAGCCAGAAAACATATTCCACACGTGGGAATTAATCTGTTGAATGGTGCTTTTGAGAAGACCTCAATCGCAGATGCAGCAACATCTTCATGAGATGCTGCTTGTATATCTTCAATGAACACCTAGAGCGTGTATTTTGATGCAACTTCATAAATCTGTAAGTTCGAGCACTGATGTCTGAGCTTTCTGGCTTCTGATTACTTAGTTTGATCCAGGGATAAAACCTGTAATGACTGTAGAAGTCACTGAAAGGTATGTCTTCAAAGAGTTCTAAATAGAGGCAATTTTTTAAAACTTCACTTTCAGTAAGATTTAGGCAGCTGTATTTCCAATATACAGGCAGTCCAGGGACACAGGGCCCTTGAGCATTCTAGTAATAAAATAAACATGCTCTTCATCCTTCAGAAAATTGCAGGAAGGTTAGGAAAGTCTTCTCTATGGCTGTGGGACACCAGATAATTGCACTTTATAGGACAGAGGTGAAAGATTACACCCCCAGGGGAAGGAGTAGGCCTCCTTAAGAGAGAACAGTGAAGGGCCACAGGCTGAGGTTTGTACAGGGATCTTCCTAAGTTTGAGGGGAGGCAAGTGGAAAGCTTTGCTGATGCTGCTCTAACAGAGACCTCCTATAGCCGCACAGTGTGTATAAACAGACCTATGTTACCAACACAGCCCTCAAGATTGCCCTGTTCTTTTGCTAGAATCAGAAGTCAGATTTAGTTGTCTCCAAGCTCAGTGGCCTCCCCAAACTCAACCAGTCTGGCTTAAACGAATGCCCTCTCTGTCTTTCTAACATCCAGTAACTGCAAAGGCAGATTCCTGCCTCGATGGACTGCGGTCTTCAGATGACCACCAGACCACAGCCCTTTGTGCTTTTCTTGCTCCCATTCTAATCGAGGGCTATGTTCGTTCAAGCCATCTTATTTTTCTCTGTATTCTTAATACTGAGAAAAAAGGCTTTTCATGTATGTGTGTATTTATTTTTAATTTTCATTTTAAGTTCAGGGATACATGTTCTATAGGTAAACTGGTGTCATGGGGGTTTGATATGCAGACGATTTCATCACTCAGACATTAACCCTAGTACCCATTAGTTATTTTTCCTGATGCTCTCCCTCCTCCAAACCTCCACCTTCCAGTAGGTCTCAGTGTCTTCTTTTTCCCTCGATGTGTCCGTGCATTCTTATCGTCTGGCTTCCACTTATAAGTGAGAACATGTGGTATTTGGTTTTCTGTTCCTATGTTAGTTTGTTAAAGATAATGGCCTCCAGTTCCATCCATATTCCTGCATGGACATGATCTCATCTTTTTTATGGCTGCATAGTATTCCATGGTATATATATATCATATTTACTTTATCCAGTCTACCGTTGATGGGCATTTAGGTTGATTCCATGTCTTCACTATTTTGAATATAGCTACAATGAACATATATGTGCATGTGTCTTTATGATAGAATGATTGCTGTTCTTTGGCTATATAGCCAGTAATGGTATTGCCGGGTCGAATGGCAGTTCTTTTTTTGGTCTTTCAGGAATCATAACACTGCTTTTCACAATAGTTGAACTAAAATGTCCACTCCCACCAAGATTGTATAAGTGTTCTGTTTTCTCTGCAACCTTGCCGGCATCTGTTGTTTTTTGACTTTTTAATATAATAATTCTGATTTATGTAAGATGGTATCTCATTGTGGTTTGATTTACATTTCTCTAATGATCAGTAATGTTGAGGGTTTTTCCATATGACCGTTGGCTACATGTATGTCTTCTTTTCACAAGTGTCTCTTCATGTCCTTTGTTCACTTTTTAATGGAGCTGTTTTCTTGTAAATAGGTTTAAGTTCCTTACAGATGCTGGATATTAGATCTTTGTTGGATGTAGAGTTTGCAAAAATGGTCTCCCTTTCTGTAGGTTACCTGTTCACTCTGTTAATAGTGAGAACAAGGCCTTCTAAGTAGGAAGAGCTCGCATGAATGAAGGGTTCAAGAAATAAACTCGAGTAAATTAAGAGAAAATGAATGAATGGAGGAAACTGACATGAGATGAATGCCTTTTCACTGAAACCTATCAAGAAATTCTGAAACTGACAACCTCGGTTCTTGAGGTCAGCCTCTCAGCAACCTGGCAGAGCATTACCTAGTTCAGGCCCCAAGGAGCACGTTTTACCTGCCTCGTCCCGCAGCTTTTTCATTTGCTCAGTGGGATTCAGATAATGTGATTTAACTGGGCACTTCAGGAAGGTGGTAATGAACAGCTGGGAGTCACTAAGCAGGGACATCTTGCCAACACGGCACCTGGTGCTTCATCAAGGGGAATGAATGCTGGGAGAACTGAGAATGAGCCAAACAGCACTTACAGGGTGACCTGAGACCCAGAATGTTCACTTGGCAGCTGAAGTCTTTTGCCTAAAAACAACAAGAACAACGAACAGAACGACGTATACGATCTCACATTGACATTAGCCACTGAGGATCCAGACATGGGTTAAAACGACAGGAAATGAGGAAAAGAACAAATAAACAAGGAAATAAGTTTGAGAAAACAAAAAGGGAATTGGTCTTTCAGCAAGTTTTATCCTAAAACAGCAGTATAATATACCCAAAATAATGTATTAGCCACTGTACTGACTGCACACCATTGCATAGAAAATAGTGTAGGTGTGTAGTTCACAAACAGAAAATGGCAAAATGTAGGGTGTGTTTTTCAGAAGACTAGGGATATGGTGATTCATGGGATCTTTATTTGAAAATGAACACCTGTTATTTTCTTTGAGAAAGGAGTCTTGGCTCACAAGCTAATTGTGTAATAGTCTTCATAAGCTTCCGACTTCATGTTAACAGCTCTTATATCTCATCTCTGTGTTATCCACCATTTTACCCACATTCTCCAATATTAGAAGGGTAGATTTCAAAAGCGATGGCTTGAGACAAGTTTACCTGTACGAACACAATTAGCTTCTGTATGAAAAGATTAAAAGTTGAGACTAATGGTAAAATGAGAAAAAGGTGTATCATATACAATCTGAATTTGAAGACTAACATTCCCAATATGTAAAAATTATTTATGAATCAATAATAACCTAATAGATTTAAAAAAATAAAATCAGGCATTATTTCTGATGGAGAAATAAATGTTTATTAAGCCTATCAAAATAAATTCAACCTCACTAGTAATTAAATAATGTAAGTCAAAGAAAAATTATGCAAGTTTTTTAATCCATTATTTTAGAAATGATAGTTGTTGATATCAACTATTATGTTGTGATTTTCAAATACTCCTAGTAGGGCTATAAAACAGTATAACTTTTTTTTGGAGAGTAATTTGGTATTATTAAGTGATAAAATATATATTCTCTAATATTAATGTAGTGCCTTGGTTCACATTCTAGAAAAATATTTGTATATTTGCATTAGAAGGCAAATAAAAAGTCTATTGAGCAAAGTATTATTTGTTTTAAAAAATTGAAAACATTCTAAATGCCTATTAATAGGACAATTGTTAAATAACCATCATATAGTTATGTCATGGAATAATACACAAAGAGATTTATAGGCATTGAAATGTTTTAAAATTATAACAAATTGAATGAGAAAAAATTAACTTATATTTAAGAATATAAAAGAAAATTTTACATCTATAAATACATATAAAGCTACATATATGAAAGAAAAGAAAGAAAAAAACTAGCAAACAGAATATTAAACTCAGGCATCTAGAGAACCTAAGACAGAGAGTGGTGAAAATATTGGGAAAGCTTCTTTTCCTCTTGTGTATGTTTTACAATAAGAATGCAATTCCTGAGTGGCTAAAATTAATATATGTTTATAGAGGATTAAAGTGGCCATAGGATATTAACAGAGGAGAATATAGAAATGAATATTAATCAAAGGATGCTTAACGTTCCTCTAAAATTCAGATAAGGAAAAGCTAAAATATGCTGGGTGCGGTGGCTCATGTCTGTAATCCCAGCACTTTCAGAGGCCAATGTGGGAGGATCATGAGGTCAGGAGTTCGAGACCAGCCTGACCAACATGGTGAAACTACATCTCTACTAAAAATTAGCTGCGCGTGGTGCCCCATGCCTGTAATCTCAGCTACTCCGGAGGCTGAGAGAGGAGAATCACTTGAACCTGGGAGGCAGAGGTTGCTGTGAGCCGAGTTAACACCACTGTACTCCAGCCTGGGTGACGTGAAAATGTTGGAAGAGTTCTTAACAGATCTACTGTTACAGATAGTTGGAGAGAAATGGCTGGGCATTTCTGGAGGGTAAATTGGCCATAGCTCTCAAAAGTTAAATTTTTCTTAGGCATTAATCCCTCAGTCACTACTCTAATAATTTATTTGAGAGAAATATCCACCAGCATGTAAATATATATGCATATGAAAGTTTTGTACAGTGTTATATGCATAGCTGGGGATAATAGAGGTATCCATAAGGCGTTGGTCATTTTACATACATGCTATAAATCTTCATGTAGAAAAAATATAAGAAGAAATCTGAGGATGTATAAGGTAGAAATATTGGTATATAGTAAGTTTATAAAATGTAATAATCTTCATTTAAGTGTACTATTAATTTGCTAGAAAGAGAAATTTATTTAGCGTTTTCTTCTTGACTTTCTGGAAGAGTGTCTTTAACCAAGATTCAAGTTGTGAAACGATGTGTAATTTTCTGTTTTTAATCATAATGAGTAATCTTCTGTTTTTAATCCACCTGTTTATAGAGTGCATGCTATTAGCAGATAGCATAATAATCATTATACCCAGGCGCTATGCTTAGTTAAGCAATGAAGAGACACCTGCTTTCTGTTGAATATATTTCTGTATCCTTTTCTATAGTTATGTATTATTTTTATAATTTTTACAGTATATGGACGGCATATCGTTAGCCCACTCTCTTTTGCTTATATTATACTTGAAAGCACAAATTTCCTTGAACTACATGATAGATTTTCATGCCCCTCATGCATTACTGATACAAAATTAGATCAGGAGGATAATTAATAAGAGCATGGAATGTAATGATGAAGTGGCAGTTGATACGGAAATATGGCAAGCTCCCGTCTTCCCTTCCCTGACATCAACCCCCTGGCCCCATGCTGCCAGCTACTGCTTCTGCTGGCGTGGCTCCTGCTAGGACGGGCTCCCCCACGGGCTCCTGGCTCCCCACAGCTGTGCACTTTTCCTGCTGTGGCAACTAGCAAGGCAGAGCTGTCCCCGAGTTACCTCAGCAGTGGCAAAGTGGATGCTTTCTCTCGCTGTTTATATCTGATATATATATCTGATATATCTATCTGTGAACAAAGTCAGGCAGTCTCAGAAAGAAATGACAAAAGATTGTGAAGCCTGTCAATGTATTCAGCCTCACTGGCCGTTTAGGCGAATGCAAGTTAAAACCAAGGTGAGACTCGCTTTAGGAAGGCAGGACAGGATGGGAGAAACAGAGGAAACGAAATAAAGGAGTCCATGTAACAAAACTGTCATCATAGAACCAATCAAACTCCATGTTATCTAAGTTTATTGCACAGGATATAGTGTAGCCACAAGGTGATACATGCCATGGAAGGAAATGAAGCAGAGAAGGAGAATGGGATATGTTGCAATTTGAAAAACAGACCCTTGAGTGAAGGCATGCATGCAGAGCTAGGCAGAGCATCAGAGACAGCAGGTGGACGGGCCAGTGCAGAAGCCTCGGGTGCAGCACACCTGTATATTTAAGGGCACGGCGTGGAGGCAGTGGAGCTGGAGCTCATGGCTCGTGACCAAGGAGAGTGACCCTAAATACCAGGTCCCTAATATCGTGCCAGGGTGGCAGCCGCGAAGGGACCCTGAGGCCACTGTAAGTATGTCTGCTGCTGTTACTTCGAGAGAGCTGGAAAGCCATAGGCATGTTGTGAGCAGAAAGTTGAAAAGCCATCGGGCTCTGAGCAGAAGAGTAATGTGACTTAGGTTGTAATGCAGTCACTCTGGTTCCAGGGTGTTGATCAGAGAGGGAGGATGTCGGAAAGATGGAAGCAAGAACACTAATTAGAAGACAATGCTAAGGGTCCAGTCTGCAGGAGATGGCGGCTTCGGTGAGCACATTGGCCGTGAAACAAGACTGATCAGATTCTACTTGTATGTTGAAGGTAGAGCAAACAGAAGCTGCTGACATGTTGGATGTGGGTTGAGAGAGCAGAGGGTCAGGCGTGACCCCAAGGCTTTTAGGAAGGATAAGTCTGCCTTCATGAGATGGGAGGATTGCAGAGGTATGGGTTTGAGGAGAACTATTGTTAACTTGTTTATATGCATAGGAGGTTCCAGGTCCCTATTGGGTGAGCTGAGTGGGCCACTGGAAACTCAAACCTCTATTTCAGGACAGGGTTTGGGCTGAAGATACGCATGTGGAATTGGTGGTGGTGCTAAGTTTTCTTCGTGCATGTTGTACGGAGAGCCCCTTCCTTTCGGCTGATGCAGGTGGCATGGGAGGAGCTCACAGTTGCCCCCCAGCTGCCCTGGTGTGGACCATCTGCCAGCAGGGCCTTGTGGCCTGCAGATGGCAGTACTAGAGGCTCCAGGAGAGAAAGAAAGGCACAAAATAATTGTCCTCGGGTGAGAATAAAATCTCTCCCGCACAAGTAGCATGATAGCAGGGTGACCGAAAAGGCACACTTCAGAGAAATGGTTCTAAAGTTAAGTGGAGATGCCCACAATCCTTTTTCTCAGTTGTTCTCCAGGCACATCCAGCTGTACCAAGGCAGGTGTAGGTTCAGCAGAGTGGAGTGAAATTAGAGTTGTGATTTCTGCCTGGCAGAAAGTGCTTGCATAATTTAGATACTGTGCATGCAAGGAATTAAGCATCATGAGATACATGGCAATGGGTGATAAGGACAGATGAGGGTGGAGGGTCAAATCAGGATGGGAGCAGGAAGGATGAGGTGTGTGGTCTGAGAACCTTGGGTGTCCACAGTGACATAAACTACAGAAAAGACATAGAAAGACTGGGTCTAAGGGTGTCTGGGCAGCAGGCAGAGCTGACACACAGTTTTGGGAGAGGTTAGGGAAGATCTGGCCGGGGGTCCAGGCTTCTTCAATCATGGAAATGAAAGCCTGGAATTGAGGGAAGGTCGGTTGGAACATGAGTTGTGTTTCATATACACAGTAAGCTTCTTGGCCCTTGGAGGAGAGTTCCTGCACCATCGTTTACATAAGTGGCTATTATAATAACAACTGTGTGAATTAAGTACGGCACACGGCTCTAGACTTCTGTGAGCATTAACCAAGACATTATATATAGACATAGATATATAAATATATAGATACATGTATAGATTAAACATGGTGTTAAGGTTTCAGATATCCACCCACTTCATTACAAGATGGAGGTCTCTCACAAGCCTTGTGTTTTCTGAGACATATTAACACGTATCTGTTTTAATCTGTCACCTTCTTCAGCAGATACGATATCTTTTGTTTAGTTATTTAAATTATAGCCAGGAAGACTCAAGGGCAAACTACTCCTCAATAAGAATCCTTAAAACATAAGAATGGAAAAAATTGGGGATATTATAAAATTCACAAGAAGAGACATCCAATCCATCCTTCTAGGCTACCTAATTAGACTGGTCACGGTTTCCCTGATTTCAAGACATTTAATGATACGGTCTTGGTCCTTAAGCTAGCTAGCTGCTTATTAATTTATTCACAGATTAATTCAATATTTTGCCTGTGTATCCAATTGGCAAGACCAAAGACCAATGAGCTATTCTGCCTACCTCCGCCACTCAGTGGAAAGAGTATAGTGGAAATCAATCAATCAATAAATCAAAATGATTACAATAGTTTTTTTAAAGTGGTTGGTAAAATAAAAAATAAACAGCAGTCCTACACGTGCGTTAATTAATGCACAGAGTTAAAATTATTCGCTAACTCACAACTATTATGGTATAAGAAAAATAGTTTTACATGGAAATGGTGGTACTTACAAATTTATACATGCATATGTCCAGTGGGGGTATGAAAACATCACCATGTCTTGCAGAAGAGCAAGAGTTTGCAGCAGAACTGAGTCCTTAGTAGCATGGTAAATTTAGTTGATTAATACCAAATTCGAGTCCTTCATAATGTGGATTTGTGAGCCATCATCGAAGGAAAGGATCCTAGCTTTGCACCTTGGCAGCAACAGGAGAGTCCCTGTGGCTTCGCAGTGGCCAAGGTCCACCTTACGGAATACCTTTGAGAACAGCCGTATCTATAGAAATCTTAGAAGCTTATCATTTCCTGAGTCCCATTCCAAATAATGACTTGGGGTTTGAGGAATGAAAAGAAGAGATTGTAAGATGTTTTCAATGGCTAGTGTCATCACCAGAACTAAAAAGGTCATTTAAAGACAGAAATATACACATTAGATCATGATGCTTTATCACGCCAGGCACCCGACCGGAAAGGCGTAAAATATTAATATCACAGGAACATGCTATTTAAACATACCAGTTAATCAGTTAAACATACTGTTAAGCATTTGGAAATGCCTCCATTTATTAAAACAAACCATATCAGCTAAGCAATGGTAAATGAAATGCAAACTTGCTATGTATTCCATTAAAAGGACAGGGATGCCTTTCCACAGGGCTCATCTAGCCTTTCACAGCAGTTTTCTTTTAAGAACTATTCATTTAAAAAATATTGTTTATAGGTAATTGCAAATGGTGTTAAAATCTGTGGCAAAAAACTAGAATTAGGAATAATGCTTTATTCATTTAGGCTTACATGTGTATGTAGTTGTGAATTAAAGTCTTAATGTAATACCTTCAGTGTATTCATAAACACTTGTATATGTAATAATATAATCCTTATTTGGAAGAAAACTCATGAATTGAATTTTTAAAAACATTTCACTTGTTTTTCTTATTAGGTATTACTGTGTTTTATGGTGGAGATTTGTCTCACTAACGTGACTACAGATGATGGTAAAATTCCTTTCAGTTTTAATTATTTTAATTACATTCCCAGACAGGAGAGAAACATGAGGAGTTAATTAACGTGGCTTTGACATTACTTGTAGATATTGCTATTTATAATTCTAGTATCCTATAACATGTGTTTCCAGCTCAAATTGAGCAATATGAGAAGGGTAGTTATCACTATACCAAAAAAGGGACATTTATTTAAGAGAAATATAAGGGAAACTCAGCAAATACCATCACTCCATTAGCATGTTTGCTATGAATGGAAATTTTGCTGTGGCCTGAATGTTGGTGTCCCCCTAAAATTCAAATGTTGGGGCTCAGTATCTAATGTGGATTGTATTTAGAGGTGGGGGGTAGAGCCATTGGGGAGCGACTGAGTCATGAAGATTCTACCCACTTGAATGGGATTAGCATCATTTTTTTTTTTTTTTTGAGATGGAGTCTCACTCTTGTAGCCCAGGCTGGAGTGCAGTGGCACAGTATTGACTCACGGCAGCCTTTGCCTGCTGGGTTCAAGTGATTCTCCTTTCCTCAGCTTACCGAGCAGTTGGGATCACAGGCACCTGCCATAAGGCCCATGTCGTTTTTGTATTTTTAGTAGAGATGGGCTTTCACCATATTGGCCAAGCTGATCTCAAACTCCTAACCTCAAGTGACCCGCCTGCCTCAGCATCCCGAAGTGCTGGGATTACAGGTGTGAGCCTTAGCACCTTAATTTAGAAGCTTGAGGGTGCTCCTTGGCCTCTCCTTCCATGTGAGGATGGCACAGGAAAGTGCCATCTTTGAAGCACTGACAAAGCAAATCTTACCAGATACCATATCTGTTGCCACCTTGATATTGTAATCTCCAGCCTCCAGAGCTGTGAGCTATAAATTTCTGTTATTTAAACATTCCCAAACTAAGGTGATTTGCTAAAGGTCCTGGAATAAACTAGGACACAGTAATAATAGCATAAAACTCGCGGCCAAGAGATTTTGACACTTGCCGTAATGCTGCCCTCTGATGGCAGGCAGTGCTGTTGTGATAGGCAGTTAGCTTCTCTGTGTGTAACCTTCTCATTTACAGAAGAAACTTAATCCTTTCTCCTAACCTCCCATACTCAGATGTTCTGGAGACCGTTAGAATTTCTACACAGAAAAGCATGTTGAATACAAACAATCAAAGAAATATTTGGAGTTTTGATTTATTCAGCAAATAGAGACATAGTAAGGTCATGTATAAGCAAATTCTAGCATGAGTAAAATATACCACAAATATAGGTGCTGAAAATCTCAAAAATAAGGTGAATTTTAAGGCAGCAAACAGTTTTAAGCTCTGGAAAAGGTGAACTTTGAGTTCTGGAGAAAGGCTCACATTTGAATTATGAGGAGGAACACTTATTCCAGGAAAGCATCATGAAAGACAAGTGAGAGAAATGCAGGAAGAGAAAACGAAAGGGCCATGTAAGAGGATAAATCTGAAGAAGCAAAGTGAGGTCGTTTGGTGGAAGCCCTTGGGTGGGTGACAGCCAGCAGAGTGTAAATTTGGTCTGAAAGACATCATAGTCCCTAAGTGGAAGCTGTATATTAGGTAGGTTAAGGCAGTGACTTGTCATGATTTGGAGAATAGTTGGAAAAACCTGCTATGATGTCAGAGAGGTAGAAGGCAATATAGAACTGGATTAAATTCACAGCCGGGGGATTAAAAAGTTGGAGAAAAATGATAGTATGTTTTCACTGATGGCAAAAAGAAAGGCACATGGGAGAGAAAATTAGATTTAGCAAGCAAGGGTTAGGACATGGAATGAGTGCATTGGTTTTAGATGAAAACGAATATTAAACCAGAGTACGAAGATTGGCTTTCCAGAAGCCAGGAGACCCTGGAATGCCTGCATGTTGGGTGCTATGACTTCCATTGCGGGTTTTCTTAGGCTCACTTAGACATTTAAGAGCAAGTGGCTTCATAGGTCGCATCTGTAATCAGGCACATTTAGAAAGATAAGCAGCCAGGAGGCTCAATGGGCCAGTGGAAAAATGAGAAGATTTTTGGTAAAACCTTTACAGCAGACAAAACACAAAACAAAACCAAAACTGTATTCTCTGGACCTCCAAGTAACAGGAGAACCATGCGCATATCCAAGAGAACAAGCCTCACCTAGATGAATGTGAGGTCAGTTCAGCTCAGAAACCCACACACCAGAGGAGCCACCTCCAAGCAGTGTTCACATGGAATTAAATCTCAGAATTCTCCCAAGGGGCGTCATGTCCATGTTCAAAGGCACAGCCCTCACGAGTCCAAATCTGTGGCTTCCCGAATGTCATAGGCTGTTCATTCACAGTACCCCAGATCAGATGCAATTTATCAATCAGGGTCATTTTCACCATGAGCGATGCTGTCTGCTAACGAAGCTCCTATTTTACTTTTATTCAAGTTGTGGGGCCCGGAAGTTACCCTCGCTAAGAAAAAGTATTCATGTAGAGCAAAGGAAGGTTTAACAGGTACACGGTGCATTGGTCTCTGTAAGAAAACCAAGGGCAACTGCAATCACATTAGACAAGTGAACATCCTTGCCAAGAAACAGGCGAGGAGTCATGAAGGAACCAAGGACAGTGTGCTAAAGCGTGTGTTTTTGGCATATGACAGAAAACCACAAACTCTTTTAGAGCTCACTGGAAGTTGGCATTACAACTGATACTGAAAAGAGAGGGGAAAGGAGCAAGCTCGCCAGTTCACACAGGGAAAACTTACGTCTGTCTTGCTTTCCACGCTTCGTCTTTCATTTGTCATTTTATTCTGTAGGAAGTTTGTCAACTAGAAAATAGATTTTAAAAAGTTATTCTCTATTATAGAGCCGAGATTTCTAGCGCTCACCTGGACTCAAAGCAAGCTTTGGCTCTTTTCATCATTGCATGTTTTTCTTAGGGAGCACGCGGTTATTCGTCAGAGAACTACGTTTGGAGTTAGGTACTGTAAAACAGCTCGACTCTCTCCGTTCAAGCAGAGCTGGGTTCATGTGTGGACGTTGCTATTACCATGGATTGCGTTTAGTTCATCTTTCAAAGTTCTGTGATCTTAACTCCACTCACCTTTGTAAAAATTTTAAAAATAAAAATAATAGTGTTCCTATTCATGGGGAGAAATGCCAGATATAGCATACACTTAGAGTAAAATAAATAAATTTTTTAAAAAGGTAAAAAATAGAAATAAGACACACCAGGATTATAGTAAAAATCAATGGAATATAACTAATAGTGCCTATTATTTTCATACACAATGAGTAATATGGTTGCCAATGCATATGCATGTTTTCTTATATCATTGGTAAATGCAGGCCACCAGCATAATTTATGTGCAAGGTATCTTGCATGAAGGAACTTCAAGTACATTTTAAAATATATATTAACAAACCCCTGCATTCAAATAGGAAAAAAAAGTGTTACTGCTTTAGTAACATATAACCATTGGATCCGCTTCGATTGATAGTTTTTTAATATATCATAAAATAAAAAGGAACTGAAATGGCCTCCTACTTACTGGCCATGCTGAGAGTCTGAAAGATCTTTGTGTTTCTGGGTGTTCCCCAGGACACAGAGTTCTCAGTAACTTCACAATGGTCTGGCGGAAACAGAGCAGACAGTTGGAGAACAGGAGCTGGTACTGTCACTATCAGCCTGTCTACTGCCTGCTCTGTCAAATGAGGGTTCAATATGTATTAGATTCTAGGGTTCAAAGGGGATCAATGTGAAAGCTATTTTTTAAAGCATTGCCTGTTACGCAGAGCTAACCAAACTGCAAAGCCCCAGGGCATGACCCTATGCAGGTATATTCTCTCTTCTGATGCAAACTCCACATCTAGGTTTCCCAAAACCACCCTCAGGCCTGATAATTCACTAGGAGTACCTATGGAACTCACTAAAAGCTATTACGCTCATGGTTACGGTTTATTACAGAAGAAGAATGTGCATTAAACATCTAAATAATAAATGCCTGAGGCTGGACCCAGGAGGGTTCCAAATGTGCAGCTTCTCCTGCTCCTCCCTGCAGAGTCAGGATGCGTTCACCTCTGAGCATCACTGTGCAGCAATATTCAGGGAGGATTTCCAGCCAGGGAAGACTGCCCAGGTTTCTGTGTCCAGAGAGATTACTAAGGCTTCACCATGTAGGCATGACTCATCGATCGCTTGCCCATGTGGTTGAACTCAGTCTTCAGGTCAACTGACATCGAATAAACCAAAGCTCCCACCATCAATGACATGGTTGGTCTTTCTGGCATGGCCAAACGTCGCCCTAAGATTGTTAGGTGTAGTCAGCCTTGCCCTAATATCCAACTGTGGCAGTCCCTGCCCTAAACAAAGATGTAAGTACCACAAAGATTCTCCTCCCAGAAACCAAGGACAAAATCCAGATGTTTCTGAGGTTGCTGCCAAATTCTTTACTACACACCTATAAATAAAATATCAAATTATTTCCAAAGATATTTAAAAAAGAAGTATTTTGGGACCAAAAATCTTACAGAGAAAGAGAATAATAGAAAATAGTCCCAGTGAATATAGGTTGCCATGGATAGGCGTCAAAGGAAAACTAGAAAAACTCATCAGTGAGTGGCACTGAATGGCGTTCACTTGAGAATTTGAATGGTGGGTTTCCCGTGTACTCCTCTCTTGCACACAGATTTAGAGAGCCTGTTGTGTGTCTGGCACTGTGTTATGCATTTGTAGAGATAGGTTGAATCATAGTACTCAGAGCTTCTGATTGATGTGCATGAATGAGAAGATGAATATCACATAAACACTCAAATAATATAAAATTTCCCTTGTCATAAGGTCTTTAAGGGAACAGTTCATCGCACTGCCAGGGTGTGGAGTAGAAGGGATCGATGTTGTTATTCTTCAAAATTCTGCTTCCACTGCTGAAACTGACAGCGATCAACTTGCCAAATCCATTTGTAAAATATATGGATTTACATTGTCACGATAAATCTGATCCTACTGGAATGTGCTACAGAAACAAAAATGCACCTTGCAAGTCACATTATTTCTCAATAACATTAGAAGAAATGCTTCAGTAATTTTAAGTCCTAAATAAGTTATGCAGGAAGGTAACCCTCAAAGTCATTTTGAAAATGTAATGTCACTTATGAACCATTTTATTTGGGATATTACCAACAGGAAAAAAAAAAAAGTCCTTCTTAGAATTATAACAGCATTAAATACATAGAAAAAAGGTAACGTTTTAAATAAGCCTTCAAGAGGTTGGTGAAAATTATTAATTTAAGAGTACTCTTGAAAGTAGTCCATTTATGCAGTTAACACCTTGCTTTATGCACTTTTATTCAAAATTAAGTAGGCCTTCCATTTCTACAAATGGTTGGAATTATTATCTGAAGATAGAGTAGTATTTATTTATTGCTCTAAAATGAAACATAGATAAAAACTGATTAAAAAGGTAAGAAAAAGCATAGAGTTCATTTTAAATCATTGTTACAAATTCAAGGTCAAGCATGAAATACTTTAAGCATTTTTCTAAAAAGAAGAGCCTTTGAAGTTTTTATTCATATTAATGAAATCCTGAGGGTTTGATAAGGTCCATCCTCATTCGGTGGACTTTATCAAAGGAAAACATTATATAACTTTTGCTTTGAATTATGATTTTAAAGAGTGGAAATAGAGTCCAGAATTACTACATTGACAAAAAGCCTCTCTTTCTATCTCTAGTGAGCGATGGCTAAGATCTAAGTTTCGACGGCGTTATTAAAATTCAACTGGACAGTCACAAATGGCTAACTTCACAGAGGCAAACACGTATAATCCCTGACTTTTCTCAGAACACATGTGCAGGGGCCACACCATGCTGAACAGTTTTATGCAGAGACCTCGCCGTGCAATGATGGCTTGATTTGATTAGCTGGAAGCCAAAGGCTGATCAATTTTAAGGCCTGAGGCAATCCCTGTTTTATACCCAATAGTCTCTCACTCAATTATGGTAACACTAGGTATTTTATAAAAGAAATAATCTTTCCCACTTTGGCGCAATGCTGTATCCTTTTCCCCATTGGATCTCTCTTCACATTTTCACCTATAGAATATCTCACCCGGTATTTGAAGATTATGAGGAATCAAAGTGTATTAAAATTCCATTCATTTGGACTATCTGTGTCACACCCTCTGCTCCGTAAACGCCACCTGGCCCCACCATGAACCTCACCTCTGCACAGCACAGAAACAGAACAGGTGTGGAAGACCCCTCTGCCAATTCCAGAGGCATCATACTCAGCAAATCACCTGCCACTTCTGGACTTGGGTATTCTCATATATATAGGTGGAATATTTGTCCGGAAATTCACCAAGGTGTCATCTGGCTTGGATTTACAATCATAGCTTTTGTTTTTAACTTGTTATTCCAAATGTAGGCCAGTCTTTTTAAATCTTGTGAGCTTTGTTTATGTCGTTTTATTTAACTTGCCACGTCCTTCTCACCTCCCTAATTAGAAAAACACTCGTGATGTTAAAGGTCCAGTTTAGGCCGGGCGCGGTGGCTCACGCCTGTAATCCCAGCACTTTGGGAGGCCGAGGCGGGTGGATCACGAGGTCAACAGATCGAGACCATCCTGGTCAACATGGTGAAACCCCGTCTCTACTAAAAATACAAAAAATTAGCTGGGCATGGTGGTGCGTGCCTGTAATCCCAGCTACTCGGGAGGCTAAGGCAGGAGAATTGCCTGAACCCAGGAAGCAGAGGTTGCGGTGAGCCAAGATCTGTCCATTGCACTCCAGCCTGGGTAACGAGAACGAAACTCCGTCTCCAAAAAAAAAAAAAAAAGAAAGGTCCAGTTTAATGATTACTCCATTTGCAAATATTTCTTGTAAGTCGACCACCTAGCTTGCATCAATTAATCACTACCTCCTATACAACTTCAGCTCATGAAGCTCATGTAATTATCCCATCATTTTACACTAACTCAGTAGACAACCTTGCTTTAGTTATTTTTATAATTACAGAGCTATGTCTTAGTCATTTTTTATTTTTATTTTTCCTGAAGAAAGTGCAGGATATACAGGAAGCCCTTGACATATATTTCAAATCATTGTCATGCCATTACAAAAATTTCTCTGTGCAAATAAAAAAATTTCTAAATTCTACCTGATTCTTTGTAACTGTCAGGATAGCTGGGGTACAGTGCAGTAACAAATGACCTCCACATCTGAGAAGCTTACAAGCGTTCATTTCTTTTTTTATTTTTTTTTAATTTATTGCATTTTAGGTTTTGGGGTACATGTGCAGAACATGCAAGATAGTTGCATAGGTACACACGTGACAGTGTGTTTTGCTGCCTTCCTCCCCTTCACCCACAAGCGTTCATTTCATGGCTCGTGTCCATGCTGGACCAGCTGTGGCTCCGTTGCCTGTCCCGTTAACTTTGGGCCCCAGCCTGAGGGTGTGGCCTGTACCTGTAATAGGTTCAGTCTCCTGCAGAGAGAGAGAAGCCATGGCAAAGCAAGCATAGGCTTTGAAAGATTGTGTAGGAAACAGTCAACTGTGCCTTCCCAGGTTCCATTGGCCATGTGGGCACTTTGGAGTTTACTGCGATGCAAACGTTTACTGCTTCTGCAGGGCGGGGCTCTACAGAAAAGGACTATAAAGATGGCAATTAGAAAACAGTCTGCCATTCTCAGGCCCCAGTGCAGCATGATGTGGGCAGGCGCATTTACCACGACGTGACTTCCATTTGAACCCCATGCCGTTTTCCTCCTCAGCAATTAAAACACACAGGGCCACATACGAGGAGTAGCATGTGTTCATCTCTTCTCACATTGCTATAAAGAACACACAGGGCCACATATGAGGAGTAGCATGTATTCATCGCTTCTCACATTGCTATAAAGAACACACAGGGCCACATATGAGGAGTAGCATGTATTCATCTCTTCTCACATTGCTATAAAGAACACACAGGGCCACATATGAGGAGTAGCATGTGTTCATCTCTTCTCACATTGCTATAAAGAACACACAGGGCCACATATGAGGAGTAGCATGTATTCATCGCTTCTCACATTGCTATAAAAAACACACAGGGCCACATATGAGGAGTAGCATGTATTCATCTCTTCTCACATTGCTATAAAGAACACACAGGGCCACATACTAGGAGTAGCATGAGTTCATCTCTTCTCACATTGCTATAAAGAACACACAGGGCCACATATGAGGAGTAGCATGTATTCATCTCTTCTCACATTGCTATAAAGAACACACAGGGCCACACACTAGGAGTAGCATGTATTCATCTCTTCTCACATTGCTATAAAGAACACACAGGGCCACATATGAGGAGTAGCATGTGTTCATCTCTTCTCACATTGCTATAAAGAACACACAGGGCCACACACAAGGAGTAGCATGTATTCATCTCTTCTCACATTGCTATAAAGAACACACAGGGCCACACACTAGGAGTAGCATGTATTCATCTCTTCTCACATTGCTATAAAGAACACACAGGGCCACACACTAGGAGTAGCATGTATTCATCTCTTCTCACATTGCTATAAAGAACACACAGGGCCACATATGAGGAGTAGCATGTATTCATCTCTTCTCACATTGCTATAAAGAACACACAGGGCCACATATGAGGAGTAGCATGTATTCATCTCTTCTCACATTGCTATAAAGAACACACAGGACCACATACTAGGAGTAGCATGTATTCATCTCTTCTCACATTGCTATAAAGAACACACAGGGCCACACACTAGGAGTAGCATGTATTCATCTCTTCTCACATTGCTATAAAGAACACACAGGGCCACATACTAGGAGTAGCATGTATTCATCTCTTCTCACATTGCCATAAAGCTACAGCAGAAAGCGGATAATTTGTAAAGAGGTTTAATTGGCTCATGGTTCTGCAGGCTGTACAGGAAACAGCAGCTTCTGGGGTGGCCTCAAGAAACTTACAATCATGACAGAAGATGAAGGGGAAGCAGGCGTGTCTTACATGGCCCAAGCAGGGAGAAGGAAAAGAGGGGGCAGGTGCTATACAACCAGCTCTCATGAGAACTCCATCTCGAGAACAGCACTGGAGGGATGGTGCTAGACCATTAAAAACACCACCACAATCCAGTCACCTCCCACCAAGTCCCACCTCAGCACTGGGGATCACATTTTAATAAGAGATTTCGGTGGGGACACAGATCTAAACCATATCAAAATATGATGTGAATGACATCAAAATATGGTACCATTTGTCTAGATGTAAAGAAAGAAGCCCAGGTGCTGTGGCTCACATCGGTAATCCCAGCATTTTGGGAGGCTTAGGCGGGCAGATCACAAGGACAGGAGTTCAAGACCAGTCTGACCAACCTGATGAAACCCTGTCTCTACTAAAAAAAAACAAAAATTAGCCAGGCTTGGTGGCACGTGCTTGTAATCCCAGCTACTCAGGAGGCTGAGGCAGGAGAATGACTTGAACCCAGAAGCAAAGGTTCTGGTGAGCCAAGATTGTACCATTGCATTCCAGGCTGGGCAGCAAGAGTGAAACTGTCTCAAAAAAAAATTTGATTAATATATACTGATGTGAAACTCAGTAGTAGGGAGATACTTCTCAGATTTAGTATTTATCTCATCTGTACAGATTTGGCAATGCAAGTATAAAGCAAGGAAACAAGGCAGCATTTCTGAAGTGTCAAGATAAAGGCAGTTAACTCTAAGTCAAGGATGTCTACATAATACCCCACTAGTAAAAATTCCACATAAAGCGTGTCTTTACTCAGAGAGTCAGCAGACTCAGGGTTTAATACCGCATGACCCATGGAAATCAAATTCTCTCGGTAGAAGAATGTGGGTACACTGTTATATGGTAAATAACAGTTATGATTAATGAAATCAGGAAAATTAAATTCATGTTTCAAGCAGTAAACTGTCAGGAATTAGCATACTCAGTCATCGGGCATTGTACCAACTAGACCTCAGTTAATCAGTATTTCTGCTAAACTCGTTAATGCCGACAGTGGCAAAATGGCAAATAAAAAACAGGTTTTTTGACATAGGAGCCTAAATCTTAATAACCAGAATATTTTTCCAGGAAAATAGAACTTATATTTTAACATTCTTATTCTTTATAGAGTATGCTTTTGAAATTTGTTGTTTATATTTTGTTCTGATGTTCAGATTAGTAATTTAAAATTGGGATATGAGTGTATTTTCTTTTGGAGAAAATAAAATATGCAGATACTTTTTTAATGTCTCAACTTTAAATTGCAAAGACAGATTTTAGTATGCAATGTGATAAAAATCTATGGTTATTTATTCTTCTACAATATAAATGTCATTGTCATATTGATTAGTTTAATAATACATCTTTTAGTTACATTAAAAGTAATTTGTCTTAATTAGAAACATTTTGAAAATAGAGTACAGAAAAAAATTTAAAACCGTAGCTCCCGGAGTACTAGGTAACTACGCTTAATATTTTGGAGTTTTTCCATTTCTCTCAACCTCTCTGCATCTTTGTGCATGTTTTCTGTGTCTGTTTGTGAATGTGTATGATAGCTGTATGGATTACTGGGCATGTACATTTATAGATTATGTGTCCTGTATTTTTCCATCGAGCATCACGTTTTCAACATTTTTCCATGTTAGCAATGCTTTGTGAGTGAATTTTAATGTCTATACATTATTTTACCTTAAAATGGAGTGGAACGTATTCAACAGCTCCCCATCTTTATTATGCTAAATAATAATTAACAGCTCGGTATGAATTTGGATCACCACTTCTTAATCCATCGGTTTTTTTTTACCGGCTCTGGAGTTTTTCTCTTACTCATTTCCTCTACTTACCTCGTCCTCCCAACTCCCTTCGGCCTGCTCGCCATCCCCTTCTCTACCACACTGTCCAGTGTCTGTGTCATAAGGCCTGATAATGGACAACCCGATTTAGAAGCCTCCTTAGGTGAGAAGTTGCAGGGCAGGGAATAGAAAAGCTGAGTAAGCAGAAGCAAAACTGCCCATAACCCATGCAGTTAAGGTGGCCATACCTGTTGTATTTGTATGTCAAAAGTTAATACAACAACAACATGCAACAAGTAATTTTGAAGTTTACTGTTTGGATATTCTTAATCAGTAGCATGAAAAGTCCCTGAAGATAGGATACTTCAATTTGTTATCTGTGTTCTTAAATTCAAAAGGAAAAGCATTTATCTCAAAAGAGACTACAAAATGAAAAGGAAGTGCACGCTCTGAAAATTTCACCTTACAAGAATTATTCATAAATACTTTGGAGTTAAATCTATTACTCCTCGGATTTTAAGGAAGTTTCACGTGTTCTAAGCTTTTCCAGAGCATGGTAATGGGTCCATTTCCAACTTCTTTCTGCTTTTTTAATTAAGGGGGTTTCATTGTTTTTACTTAGGCTTAAGAGTTACTAAAAACATTTGGTATTTTACAATAAAAGTAACAATGAAGATGAATGTTTGAGAAAGATAAGGCTTCTCTTTAACAATAATTAAATTAATTAATAAGAAATAAGTAAGTGAATTCAATTATTCTCTTCTAATATAATCAAATTACTTGCTGGTTGCAACAGTTGGTAGAGAGAAAGGAATCACTTACTACCAAGCCTAAGAGACACATTATTTTCTTTCCCTTTTAAGCAGTAGGATGATGCTTCTTCGTTTTTCCAAAATTATAAAGTAACATGGGTTGTATTATAACCAGTTGTGTATGTTCAAGTTTCAAAGAGATGGTTTCTGAGGTTTCCAAGGCGTACCCATCCGCACACTGCCACCTTCTCGACAGGGACGACGAAGTCCTTCACGGGAGCGTTGCTCTCAGGGGTATAATGCCTCCTCCTTTTTCATAAGTTCATTTTTTGTTTATTTTTCTGTAATTACTACTTTCTTACATAAATACTGATTGAACATCTACTTTTTTTTTTCTTTTGAGATGGAGTCTTGCTCTGTGGCCCAGAGTGCAATGGCGTAATATACGACATGATCTCGGCTCACTACCACCTCCACATCCCGGGTTCAAGCAGTTCTCCTGCCTCAGCCTCCTGAGTGCCTGGGAGTAAAGGTGTGTACCACCACACCCGGATAATTTTTGGATTTTTAGTAGAGATGGGATTTCGCCATCTTGGCCCAGCTGGTCTCCCAAAGTTCTGGGATTCCAGTCCTGTGCCACCACGGCCGGCCTGAGCATCTACTTTTAACCAGGCGCTCCTGTTGATGATTGAGAAATATCCGTGAACAACGTAGGCAAAGATCCTCGCCTTCATAGAGTTTACATTTTCCTGGGAAGAGATAGAAAATACATTTTCAAAGTAAATTATATAGCATGTTATACCAATATATTACATTAAATAACAATACATTTTAAAAGTAAACTGTGGAGCATGTTATAAAATAGTAAGTGTAAGGTGAGAAGAAAAATTCAGCAGGGTAGGAAGATGACAAAGAAAACTCACAACTTTGTCCTGAGCCTCAGGACTCAGTCCCCAGAAGGAAGAACCAAGAAATAAAACTGAAAACATGGCGGCATTCAGGAAGGGAAGCAGCATCCCAGAGGAGCGCCCTTGAATCCGAGGGACGTGCGCTCAGCCACCTGCTGTCTCTGCTGCTGTTGGAACGAGAATGATGAGGTCAGAGTGGCAGGCATTGGATGGAGCCAGGTGGGATGGGTGACTGGTGACATGAGGACAGCAGATGTAGTTGGATGGTGGGGACGAGATGTCAAGTCAGGAACACTCTCTGAGAGTTTTGCTGCAAAGGGGTGCAAAGAAATGGAGCAATATTTAGTGAGGAAGGCGGGGTCAAGATAAAATATTTTTTAATGAGAGAAATAGGACCCTGCATGCATCCACCGGCCTCTCCATCTCTCCCGTCCCTCCCAGGCTCAAAGTCTCCTCCCCACACCTGTCTCCATTCACCTTGGCCTGCCTCATTTTCCCCTTGATGGCTGTTGGTCACTTTGATGAAGCCTGGGCTCTGCTCTTTTGGGTGCTGAGGTGGCTGACACCCTGTAGCCCCTCTACTCTATCCCTCCTCCTACCTTCCTCAATCCCTGAGACCATCTACTCTGTTTTCTGGAATTTCTTGTCAATTGTCAGCATCTTCTACATCCCAGTTTATGTTCTGAACCTACCCCTGCAGCCCTATCCTCCTCCCGACCTCTTGACCAGCAGCACAGGGAGCGTGGTTCAGGGCACATGCTCATTCCCTCAGCTGGGAGCAGAGCAGGTGTCCCTTACCCTGCCCTGCTTCCTTCAGACCATTCTCCCTTGCTCCCTACAAATTCCACCTCTGATTCTGGGGCACGAGCTCACTGCGTCCACTGCCTACAGAAGTCTCGCCACCTCCCACACCCTGCACGCATCCTCCCACCCCCATCCTCAGTCACTGTATCCTATTTTTGGGACATACTCTCCATATTTCTACTCAGTTCTTGTAGAATCAAGTGTTCTTGTATTCTTGTAGAATATTTGTGTAGATTGTTTTTGCCACAACCTGAGCCTCGGTTTCTTAAATTCCTTTTCTGCAAAGATCTCCTCCAGTCTGCCTCCACCTTTCTTGTCGTTTGTCCAGGGAACTTGTCCTCACAGTGACCACAGCCGCTCCATACCCTCAGTTTTCCAAATTCTTCTCTCTAATCTGCTATCGTCCAGCTCACAACCCCTTCAATGCTCAGGCCCCCAACACGTCTACCCTGCCAGGATTTCTGATCGATGGAGCCCAGTGGCTTTGCATGTCCATTGTGCTCTCCCCCACCCTCCTGGCATCCCTAGAACTGTGCATTGTACTCACACCTGCCCATGGTCACTGCCTTACACCTTCCCTCTTCATTCCTCACCTTCGTGTCCTGTCTCTCTCTCCTTTACTTCTTTATCTTCTTTTTTTTTTTCTTTTTTCTTCTGATATTTACCCTTTTCTTTGTTTCTTGTTCTGTATCACCTGAAACTTAAGTTAGCAAACGGATGTTTTCCCTCCAGTGCAAGTCGAGGCCACTCTGCCCTCCCTTGGCCTGGAACAGAGACTCACCTCTCAGGGGCCACCTGATCAAACAGAACCAAAATGTCTCAGGACACTCGGCTTTTTCTTTTCTACTTTTTCCCTTGAGATAATTTGTGAATAGAAGTGCAACACTCAGCATTGAGAAATAGGTAGTTCTACATATGTCCATGCAAAAGGAGTTAACAAAAGTGGCTCAGGGATGGGCATTTTGGAAGCGGATGGGCTGTCAATTTGGAGTTTTATACTTTTTAAAAATCATAATTATACTTTAAGTTCTGAGGCACATGTGCAGAATGCTCAGGCTTGTTACATAGATATACCCCTGCCATGATGCTTTGCTGCCTCCATCACCCTGTCATCTACATTAGGTCTTTCTCCTAGTGCTATCCTTCTCCTATCCCCCCATTCCCTGCTATCCCTACCCTAACACCCCTGCCCCCGCAAAGGCCCCAGTGTGTGATGTTCCCCTTCCTATGTCCATGTGTTCTCAATGTTCAGCACCCACTTATGAGTGAGAACATGCTGTGTTTGGTTTTCTGCTCTTGTGTTAGTTTGCTGAGTTTAATGGTTTCCAGCTTCATCCATGTCCCTGCAAAGGACATACTTTTTATGTGTGTAATGTCAATATGAAAAGGCCAATCCCTAAAGACTGTGTAGGGCCCTGATACACACCCTTGTCTAGAAGCAGATTCATTGTTTCAGATATTCTCCCTTCTAGCATAATGAGGAGGTGCATGCTTTGAAAATTGATATCATAATATATCCTGTCACAAGCTAGCTCCTCAGAAATCTTATTTTACGTGGAAAACAATTCATCTTTAATGATATCTGTAATTATGCCTAAATAGTTTTGAAATATTCCTTCTACATTCATTTCTACAAATTGTTATCATGTGAGCTTCAGTGCAGAAAAAACACATTGATATTTATCTAAGCTGAAGCACTCATTATACTCATCTGTTATTTCATATAACAACCACCTAAAATAAGTGATTCTTGTTTCTTTTAAGTCAGAAAATGTTAATCTCTGTTTCCTGTGATAACAATGTTGAAATAAATTCTAGTCTGTAGAATATCTGTGAGTTTTAACCTTTAGTAACTTTTGAGCTTTGTTCCTTTAACTGGACTTTCTCACACTACTAATCACACTCTGGTGATGTGTATAAATGTGAATTTTAGCTTTTTATTTTTTGTTTTATTTTTATTTTTATATATTTTCTGAGATGGAGTGTTACTCTGTCACCCAGGCTGATGTGCAGTGGTGCAATCTCGGCTCACTGCAACCTCCGCCTCCCAGGTTCAAGTGATTCTCCTGCCTCAGCCTCATACGTAGTTGGGACTAGAGGCAAGAGCCACCTCACCCAGCTAATTTGTGTATTTTTAGTAGAGAAAGGGTTTCAGCACGTTGGCCAAGCAAATCTGAAACTCGTGACCTCAAGTGATCCACCTGCCTCAGCCTCCTAAAGTGCTGGGATTACAGGCTGAGCCACCATGCCAAGCTAAATGTGAATTTTAAATAGTGGAATTCAGTGGCAGTGCTTACAGGGCAAAAAGAAAAGACAAAGACAGTGGAATGTGTCAGGGGTGAGACACTCCTTTGTATGGAAAACAAAGCTGTTCAAACCAAAATGGAGTACACTGGGCACATGTTGGTTCTATCCTTGGACGTGCCTGTTGGTCTTTGATCCTTGTGTTTGTAGCCTTTGATAGAAGGAAAAGTGTAAATAGTCTCAAATTTGCCTTTACAGCAGACTCTTGAAATTCACGAGAGATACAATCTAAGAATGCAACAGCCCCCAAATGTATCAATACCATTATGAGATATAGTCGCAATACCATCTGTGAAACGTATTATATCTCAAATAATATTTATACAGGAGCTTCACCACATTCTGCACCAAGTTCTGTACCCCTGAACTTAAAGTATAATAAATAAATAAATAGAATTCTAATTATTCTTAGAAAGTTTGACATGGAATTCCTCAGTCTCAGCCTTAAACAATGACTTTGTACTAAATAGGCATGTGATAATGACAAAATGTAAATGCAACTGACAGAAATTATATTTGTCCTTTCCCTTCAGCTTCTCCTTAACAATTTCCTTCTATATACTATGTATTTCAGTCATATATATATATATATTTAAGAAATAAATTTCATTCCATTTCCTGAATACTCTGTACCCTTTTATAACTCCATGCCTTTGTATATACTCCCCTCACGAATGCTGTTTAGGCCTAATGTAAGCAAATATATTCCCCCCCCCCAAAAAGATTGAGTTTAAATCCTGTGTTTCCTATGCAGGTCTTGATGTCACCAATTCACAACCTCACTAAAGTTGACCCCTGCCCTGGGACTTCGACCTTGCTCCCCAGGTCGGCTCCTGCAGACAGACCTAGGAATCGCTTTTCTTTTCCCCTGTGGAGCATTAGATGAACTCGTTGGTATCACAGATACAAATTCCTGCTGAAGTCAGCATTCTAACCCGTGAACTGTTCATTTATCCATTTAGTTTATGGGTTCCAATTTAGACGTAACTAAAAGGGGTAACCACCATGACCAGCAGGGTTCCTTTCTGGCATTGAAGCAATGACTCACTCTCATCCGTCCTTCCTTGGCACCCGTGACGGCAGCCACGGACGGTGGACTCCACCTCTCTCCACTTCACCTCCCCAGATTCTGGTGCAGAAGCTTCCTTCCCAGTCCGCCCTGTTTCTTGTCTGTGCACATTCACCTGCACCCCTGTTCCTGTATTTCGTTTTGTTCTTCCTCTTTGCCGTCGTTTTCTCATCAACCATTCCCAGGTTGATTTTTCCTTCGAACTAAGTTCATCTCTCATTGTTGAAGACACATCCATTTATCAACCTAGGTTTCCTTGTCCCTGATGTAGCTCTCCATTACAGCACAACACCTTCAGCTGTTAAGTGGAATCCTGTATGTTGAAGTCCAAGACTGTACGCCACTAAGTTCAACCTTGTGTGAGCAGAGAACCTTCGGTATCAAAGTCCTTTATTATGAGATTGGCTAGGAGCATGTTTTTGCAAATATATACATATGTATCTTCTGTATCTCACTGTTTAGTATTTCTGGACTGAAGAAAATGTGTGCTTTATAAACATCCTTTCATAAAGAGCCACCTTTTCTTTAAAATCACTGCTAAAGATTTTTTCTACAGTACTAAATATCTGACAATTATAATTAGACACGTGTAGTTCAGGAGCACCTAAAAGACCATTGTATTTTCAGATATCAGATCACATAGATGTTGCAAGGAGCATAATAGGATCCAAAATGAAGGATCCGGCTTTAAAATTAAATTCCATCTATCATCTGCACTTTAGAACAGTGAGGGAAATTGAGCATATACAAAGTATATGTTTACAAGGAGCAGCACAAAGATGAATTTAGAGTAGTACTGAATAAATTAAGCAAGTAACTTCTCAGGCGTTTGCTATAAAATCAGAACTGTATAAATCCAGATCAATTACTTGAATTAAAAACTCAGAGAACTTAAGTAGCTAGTAATTGAAATAACTCCTAAATGTTTTTTTAAAAAACATCAACTCTGCCTAGAGAGGTTGAAAAAAAAAATGAGTCTAATTCTAGTTATTCTCTTTAATAAGATTGTTCCTTTCGATTAGGTGATCTCTGTTGTTAGGAGGACAGCAGTGGAATGAGCTCCCCTGTTGGGTACACACATGAGTCCAGCTGAGGATTTGCAGGTATTGAGGGGAGGATCAATGTTCTGACAGCGTCTGAATCTCCCTGACATTGGCTTTTCCCTGTAGAAAATGCCCACTTGTCATCAACCCCATATAAGAATCACAGCAGAAATAAATTCAATATGAGCACTGGTATATATATTTATAAAGAGAGAGAGAGAAATATCAGCAGGATAGCGTGAAGACTAGAGAAAATAAAAATATGCAGCAGGAAAGAGATGCTCCATCCAAGATATACAGAATAGATATCAATACATAAATAACAGATAAAAATCATTGGTTGTTTTGAAGCCAAGAAAATATGCACTTACTTTTATTTATAAAGAGAAAAAATGGATCGAGTTGAAAAGTCAGAGTAGCATAGGGAGCGCATGATGGGAGTAAATACATCTAAATCAGTGAAGATGAGGTTTGATGTGCAATTACTGGTACCCAACTATATTTCATAAAAACTTATGATAAAAAGGAACATAGGACCTGTAACTGCAGCATAAGGGATTGAAACCTGCTATAAGGAAGCATTCTGTATTAGTGTGTCCATGGCTGAGTAGCCAATGACCACAAACACAGCCGCTAAAAGCAGCACATACCTGTTTCCTCCGGGCTCCATGGGTCAGGAGTCAAGGATCCCTTACCCCAGCCTTCTCTCAGAGCCTCAAGAAGCAGCACTCAAGGATTCCTTGGGTCTGTGATCTCACCACAGGCTCAAATTATCTTCCAAATCCATAGTGAGGTTGGTAATTCACTTCCTTTCAATTCGGCTCCTTGCAGGTGTAGGGCTGGGACGCTCAGGACCGCAAAACTCACAGTCACCTGTCCCTCCCCACACTGGGCAACACCCTCCTGGAGGCCAGCAGGAGAGGACTTCAGCTTCCTTCTCTGACTCGGAACATTTTTAAGGGCTCCTCTAAGTAGGACAGGTTCTCCCAAATAAACTCCCTTTTGATTAACTTAAAAATCAACTCATTAGAGACCTTTCTACAACTCAAAATTTCTTTACCTTTGCCCTGTAGAGTAATATAATGATGGGAGTGACACTCCACCACCTATAAGGTTCAGCATTGTTTATTAACAGCCAGCAATAAGTCTTGCCCACTTGCAAGGGAAGGGGATCTCAGGAGCATGGAGGTCCTCTTAGAATCCTGCCTTCCCCCAACCTGGGAAGGCATCTGAACCTGAGATTGCATTGATAAGTGACATCATCTGATCTGCTATGGATCTGAAAAATTCATATTTAAAAAATAAATCCTGGGGCCAGGCATAGTGCTCATGCCTGTAATCCCAGCAATTTGGAAGGACAAGGTGGGTGGATCACCTGAGATCAGAAGTTCGAGACCAGCCTGGCCAACATGAGTAACCCCTTTTTCTACTAAAAATATAAAAAATCAGCCAGGCATGGTGGCAGGCACCTGTAATCCCAGCTACTTGGGACACTGAGACAGGAGAATTGCTGGAACCAGGGAGGCAGAGGTTACAGTAAGCCAAGGTCATGCCACTGCACTCCAGCCTAGGTAACAGAGTGAAACTCCATCTCAAAATAAATAAATAAGTAAATAAATCATTTGGCTAAGGAAGGATGGTGACTTAATAACTGCTAATGTTTGTGAATATTTGTTTTAATATCGAGTTAATCTAAAATCAACCATTTGATGTGCTCTATCCAGCTAATCCACACAACAGTCCTGTGAAATACATTCTATCCTTATCTGAGTTTCACACATGAAAAAAACTGAGAGGAAGGTAATTCGAGTAACTGTCTGTCATCTTATTGATCAACTGGGGCTAATGAAAACTTGCATGTGTTATATGTATTTCACGTTTACAGTCATGCACCACATAAAGATGTTTTAATCAGCAGTGGACCGTGTAAACAAAGATGGTTGGATAAGATTCTCATGGAGCTGGAAAATTCCTATCCTGTATTGACATGGTAGCCATCATAATGCCATAGTGTGGTGCATTGTGGACATATCTATGATAATGCTGGTGGCAACAAACCTACGGTGTGGAATATAAACGTGTAGCACATACGATTATGTACAGTGCATAAGGCGTGATCATGGTCATAAAGAACCGTGTTACTGGTTTGTATAGTTATTATACTTTTTATTATAGACCCTACTACTATTTTTTTTGAATGTTAACTATAAAACAGCCTTGGGCAGCTCTTTCAGAAAGTGTCCAGAGGAAGGTGTTGTTCTCCTAGGAGATGACAGCTCCATGGGTGCTGCTGCCCCTCAGGAGCTTCCAGGAGGACAAGATGGGGAGGTGGAAGACGAGGATATTGATGATCGCTGTTTAGGCCTAGGCTAATGTGTGTGCTTGTGTCTTCATTAGTATTATTATTGTTTTTTGAGATGGAGTTTTGCTCTTGTTGCCAAAGCTGGAGTGCAGTGGTGCAATCTTGGCTCGCTAAACCTCCACCTCTCGGGTTCAAGCAATTCTCCTGCCTCAGCCTCCCTAGTAGCTGGGATTACAGGTGCTACAGACGTGCACCACCATGCCCAGTTAATTTTTTTCTATTTTTAGCAGAAATGGCATTTCACCATGTTAGCCAGACTGATCTCAGGGGATCCACCTGCTTCCTCCTCCCAGTGCTGGGATTACAGGCATGAGCCACTGCACCCGGCAATGTGTGTTCATTTTTAGCAGAGAAGTTTAAAAAGTAGAAAACAAAAATAAAAAAAAAAGAAGAAATCATATAGAATAAGAATATAAAGAAATAAAATATTTTATACAGCTGTACAAAGTGTTTGTGTTCTAAGCTATGTGTTATAAAATAGTTTAAAAAAAACTTTATAAAATACAAACTGCTACAGTCAGCTAAAGCTAGCTTATTATTGAATAAGAAAGTGTTCAACTGAATTTAGTGTGCCTAAGTGTGCTGTATTTACAGACTCCACCGTAGTGTTCAGCGACGTCCTAGGCCTTCACATTTACTGCTCGTTCACTGACTCACCCAGACCAACTTCCAGCCCTTCAAGCCCCACTCGTGGCAGGTACCCTGTACAGGTGTAGCATTTTCATCTTTTATGCTGATTTTTCAACTGTACCTTTTCTGTGGTTAGCTATGCTTAGATGCATAAACACATATCATTGTGTAACCATTGCCTTCAGCACTCAGGACTGTTCCATGCTGTCCAGGTGTGAGGTCTCGGAGCAACAGCCTGCCTCCTAGAGCCTCGGTGTGTGGTAGGCTAGCTAGTCCACCTGGCTTTCTGTGAGTTCGCTCCATGAGGACAAAATCACCAAGCTATGCATGTCTCAGAATGTATCTCCATTGTTAAGTGATGCATAGATGCACTGTTTTCCTCATTGTATGTGATTTCTAATTCTTAGAAACTATGTTTCTGCCTTCAGTTCAATTTCTGGATTTGCCTTATAATTGATACTTCTTGCTTCTAGACATACATATGCGTTTTAAACTATAATATGAAAGTCAAATCACAGGAGACCTTTATTAAGTTATGTTATAAAATTCTACATTATTAACCTTTTTTAATTTTTAAAGTTTGTGCAGTATCTGCATAGCACATATTTAAAATCGTGATTCATTAAAATAAAAATTGAGCCTTCCAATGTCAGTTTATAAATGCACAGACAAGTGTTGACAAGAATTTTAGAAAAATCTTTAGCTAGTTTTAAACTTTAAGAGACATTTTTCCCTTCAAGAACAACAAAAAGATCTGTTTTGATTCTTCCAGGTGGCAGAGTATGTTTCGCTCAGAAGTTCTGAGGTCATGTGACCTCATTGTCAAGGAAGATCCCTGTTTCAGTCTGTCAGAAATAAAACCAGTGAAGCTGCAATTTCTGACAATGATGAATTCAAATAGTGACTTTCCAGCTGCTTGCCCACAGATGTCCTTCCACCTGCAGATGGGAGGACACCCCCTTGCCTTTTCAAATGACATTGGCCTCTAGTTATTACTCTCCTAAAAATCCAATTTTCCCCCTGTGACAATTCTGCTAAAAATGATGAAGTTACAGTTAGTCACATGACCAAACAGATTGCTCTCTCCAAACTCATGCATCAGCTCCCTGGAACTCCTGTGGATCACAGGGTACGGGTTCTAGAATTATTCTTCATCAGTAATTTGTTGGTGAGTGAGGAGTGTGTGTGTGTCTGCCAAATAGAACTTCTGGGACTTCCTGAAGTATTTCTCATTGATTTGAAGTTGATCTGCCAACATCTTTATTAGTTTTCCTTAACTCACTGAATATCACCCACCCATAAGTCAGGAACTCGCTCTCGCCTGAGATTTGAGCCACAAGCCAGACCCACTCTTCAACATCCTTCTTAAAGAGGAAATAAAATAAACCTTTCTAAGTTAATGCCAATATTGCCTTCTTAAAATTTTAATGTGCTGTTCACTTATGTATATAATAAAAAGTTGTAGGAGGGGCAATTTAGATGGCCTTGTTAAGAGTGGGATGGAAATTTAATAGCATTGTGCCATTGTAATAACAGCTATATGTTTTGAGTGCTGGATGCTACACGTATGGCCGTTTGAGTACATTTCCTCAGTTTGTTTACATTGTTCTCAGATAACCTTGTTTACAGGCAGTGGAAAGTTCTGCTACGTATAAATTACATTACTCAAAATTGGACTCACAATATCCGTCCCTCTTTATCATTCTCAAAGGCACATTATATCTATTTGATTTCTAAAGCAAGTCTATTTTCATTCACATTTTGCAGATGATGGATCTGAGAATCAAATGTGTTGAAACACTTCCCCAAGATCAGGCAGGAACCTCCTTACAGTGTTCAGGCTCGGTCTGTGCCCTGCCCACTGTGAGTGCCTGTCACTCACTCCACGGCCCGTCACTTTGAAAATCATTCCATGCTATCCTAGAACAAATTTCTCTTTTAAATATTCAAATATTGGACTTCCAACTTGACACATTGACATACAAGCATCTGTGATTTACAGTTATTCTATACTTATCCAGAACCAATGAAGCAAATATCATTTAATTTTTGTTATATAACTTGTTTTTTTAATTTTTATGTATTTGCACATTTTTCTCATATGTGTCCCATGTTCTATGTACACAAAGTCTGAGTATAATTTTTCATTTTTATCTTTTCTGGCTAATATTCTTAATTACCCTGAAACAAAATTTGACTTTAAATATCTGAAATCTCTTTGCTTATAATCGTACATAGTAGGCACATAATAAATATTTATTTTTGAATAAGTTTACCTGGACTTTTTGTAGTTTGAATTCTAGGAACGTCTTCAGTGAATTTTTAAAAGTTTAAATTTTTAATTTTAATGTCAAGTTTGTGAAACAAATGTTATTATTACTATATTCCCATTTATGATAACAGCCATCTGCTACTGTATTTTTGAAAACTGACATTCCAGCTTTTTAAAAGACAATTTCGAAACCAAATATTAACTCTTCTGCTTTCATTTTCTGTTTCCCAGTTTTAATCTTGCCATATTTTCTTGGCAGGTTTCTCATTAGTTTGGTTATAGATTCAAATTCCCTTTGAAATACGAAGTAGTTTATGAGTGTTCTGAAAAATAAAACTATAGCTGTCAACATTTCTTGATTTAAGTTCTATACAGGCAAGAGATTTATGTGTTACTTCTACTACTGTGTCCCAGAATTTACAATTTCTGACCTAGATCTACAGTTGGAATCCAGTTCTCCTCTAGAAATTTAGTCAAAAAATGTTTAAAACTAGTATTGAACGATGAGAATAAGATCATTTAACATGTGTTTAAAATATAGTGTTGAGACCATAACACATGCACAGTCAATTTTTGGGAGTTTTGTTTACTTTAAGAATAAATTATTAGTAGTATTCACATGGATATATAAAATATAATTGAGTCAGGGTGTACTAATAGAATGTACTAGAATGAAAAGTGAAAGAACCCCATTAGAAGATTTGGAATCGGTTTTGAATATTTAACAGAGAAATAGACAAACAGACGATTCCACAAGAGGCTTGGAAAATGGGAATATTACAATGATCCCAGAAAATAGAGTTTTTAAGAAAACCTGAAGTTATTTGACAAGGAGAAGAGCTCTGGGTTGAATTGGTGCTGTAAAACAATGGAAAAAACTACTTTCGGAAACAGTGACTTTCCTTTTACTGTTGGAGGATGAGCTGGGAGGAAAGATCAACCTGTGGCCAGTGTGGCTGACCCAAGGGCCAGGACCTGGAGAAGCTGCTAGACAGATGTAAAGTCTCAGTGATTCAGCAGACCATGGGCTGACTTGCATGTATTTACCAATTTTCAATGTATATGGATGTTATTAATATAGCTCATTTAAAGCTAACAGTAAACTATTGTCGTTTTCACATTGTATGTTATAATCACTGGATTCTAAAATTAGAATCATATTCATTTTTTTTAAAATTTGAACCGCTAAAAATGTGAGTCCTGAAGAACTAGGAACCATTTCTAAAATCCTTCCTAATGATAATATGTGGCGATTTTGAGATAAACAGTTGAATCGATATATGTGCTATGTGGAATTTTACAAGTCCCTAGACATCCCCACAAATCACAGAAGGGCAGTGAAGAAGGAATGGGTAATGTAAGGCTTGGTCTTTCATGTGAAAGAATGTCAAAGGTTGTTTTGGTTTCTTTCTTCTTGTTTTCCATAAAAGCAATCAAACACATTGGCTTTAGGTTGAGAAGCACGTAGAGGAAGCACGGTTAAAGAGGTTTGAAAATGCATTTGATGGCAGTTTATTTTGCCAATCAATGCATTTTTTAATTTGGTTTTAAGGACAGTTCAAAATCAAGCTCATGAGCTATTTAAAACTTTGCAACATAAACCTTTCCAAACAACTTTATTGAAATTCTATTGTATGTCTTTTTATTACATACATAAAAACACAATTTCTCCGTTCTATCAAGGAGTTCCCTCATTAGGGTCCATCAGTGCCAAGTTGCCTGGAAATGTTTTACTTAACTCTCGATTTTACATCAATCAGTGCAGTTTTGTGTTTGTCCTGGAATTTCGCCCTAACACTCATGAACCAAAGAACTGAGGTCACTGTGTAGTAAGCACACTAGCAGGTGCACGCACAGATATATCATAAACTCACTCACACATACACTTACATATTTTAATTTGAAATACTGTAAGGCATGCTTGCATTTTATTGAATTATGTGAATCCATTTCCTCCACCATTTTCTTTTGCATATATTTTTTATTCAGTCAATGATTTATTGAATGCTTATTATGTTCAAGGCAGTAGGTATTCTTACTACTGAGACAATAAAATAAAGTGCAATGTTATCATGTTTTGCTTATTTAAAAATATTATTCTCCCTCAGAATATTCGTGCACTACAGTTTTCAAGGATATTTCTGTTAACGGGACAGCGAGATGTTATTTGGCATTTCACTTGCCTCTGTGAGCTTTGCCATTCTTGAACATCTGTTTCACCATTTGGCTAATTTATGCTGCCTTTTTTTTTTTCAAAGGTTCAAACATACGAAAGCGTTTAGTTACTTTATGAAGGCCCTTTGATAGCTTAGGCATGTTGAGAAAACATTAAGTAAAAAGGGAGCAAGCTGTTCACAATAGGCCTTTTTAACAATTAAGAAAATACTCATTGAAAATATAGGCAGAGCTATTATATATTAAAAAATCAACCCAGAGGATTCCTAGAGACATCGGATTCCTAGGAGCTTAGCTTTGAAATGACCTTTAAATGCATTTTTCTGCATCTCAGCCATTGCTTCAGTCTCCAAACATCCAGGACAGGTGATCAGTGCATTTCTGTTTGTGACTTACTTCTAATAAAGCACCTACTACCTCAAAAGGCTGTTCTGATCCTTAGAAACCACTGCCCATAGATGAGGCAATAATGTTCCTTCCATTTAGCTGCACTCATTGGTCTCTAACTTGGCCACCAGTTTCTCTGGGAACAGATATAAACTTTCTGACCAATGGCAGCACTCATGGATTTAATTAGCAAGCACAGTGCTTTAAAGACCAACTCTTGTTTCATTCTCCACAACAGCTCGTGAATAAAGGAAATAGATTTTTTTTTCTTTTGAGATGAAGTCTCACTCTTGCTGCCCAAGCTGGAGGGCAGTGGTGCAATCTGGGCTGACTGCAACCTCCACCTCCTGGGTTCAAGAGATTCTCCTGCCTCAGCCTCTGGAGTAGCTGGGATTGCAGGCGCCTGCCACCTTGCCTGACTAATTTTTATATTTTCAGTAGAGACAGCGTTTTGCCCCATTGACCAGGCTGGTCTTGAACTTTTGACTTTTAGATGATCCAACTGCCTTGGCCTCCCAAAGTGCCGGGATTACAGGCATGAGCCACCACACCCAGCTAGGAAATAGATTTAAACACAAAGCTGTGGTGGTTCCATCGGTTTAACCAATAGGCTTTGTGCGGTCTTAGAACTTGCTCCACATAAAAATTTAAAGTTAAGCTCTCTGGTTTAATACTTTTACATTGGCATGTTTACCTGATGCTACTAAATTTTAAACATGGATCCATTACTCAATAAACATTTATTTGGGGATTTATCTAAGATGGATAAATAAAATAGTGAAGTGTGAGTTCTCTGGAAGTTACATACTGAGAAAGAATGGTGAGTAAAATGAAGAAGTATGTATGGTACTAAAGAGGGTGAAGGTTGGAGGCAGAGAATCACGATAAATAGGAGAAGTCTAAGAACTGAGGGTGTTGGAGTTGCGGCCTAAATATCAAGAAGCCACCCAAAGATGGTCCAGGGAAGCAGCCTCAATGAGGAGAAGCTGGGCAAAGGCCCCGGAGTGAATAGAGCCAGGTAGGTTCAAGGAACCAAAAACAGTGGACAGAAACACCACTGTTCTTGGAATGAACTAGGAATAAGGCCAGGATTAGAGGAGGGGGTAGGAAAAAAGGCTGGAGATGTAAGTAAAGACAACATCACGTGTTTATTCTAGAAAATTCTCTGAGATCCCTCATCTGATACAGTCCTCCAGAAAGCGTAAGTGAAATCGAATTACGTGATGTCAAAAATCCAGGCGGCTGGATTCCGACTACAAACCAGCTGTTCTCTCCATTGAGTCATTTAAGTGGATTTGCAGAGGTTTGAATAGGACATAATATTTGAATGTTGTCAGTGATCTCACGGGAATTTGAGATTGATTTTTCTTCACCAGTGTATTTCTTAAACCTCTCATTATCCTAAATCATGCTTCCAGGTCCCATCCCACTGAAATGGCAGGAAATCTGATCTTAGCTGGCACCCTCTGAGTGCAAAGGGACATAACTCCTGGTGGTCTCCTTCCCAGCACCCACATCACCAGTCACCTCTCCTAGGCCAAGTTCCCCACAGAGGCTCTCCTGAGGGTGCAGTGCCAGCCAAATGAGTCACATGAGGACAGCCCCCACACACACCCAACCAGGCCCCAGGAAGTGGCAACTTCCACCTGAGGGAGGGTGGCAACAAGGGAGGGTGGCAACTTCCACCTGAGGCTCCCACTCCTCCACGAAACTCCTCCATTACTTCCTCCAACTGCGTGGTTTGTCAGAATCGTCTGGATGAGCCTTCAGTACGGTAGTTTTTTTTTTTTTTCTTAGGTGTGTAGATGGAAAAATGAGATGTAAAAGTCATTATTTTTCCGTCAGAAATCAAGGATAGATTTGAGTTCCTCTCACTTTCTCACTCTCTTTCTCTCCCTCTGAGGTCACAAACACACCTGCAGATTACGTGATCCACCACAAATTTATGTGACTCACAATTTCATGCCTCTAGCTTAGACCTCACCTCTGAATTCTAGACCTATTTATTAATCTGAGTACTAGAAATCTTCCCTTCAATTATAAAGATATATCTAGATCTATATATGTGTACATATACACATGCACATCATGTACACACCCATACACACACACTCACACATAGAGATTATACATACACACACATCATACTCGCACAGCTCAGAGAATGATACCATCATTTACCCAGCAGTGTAAGAAAACTTTTCTCATATCTCCATAGCCCCTCCATCACCAATTCCAACCCATTTCATATTAATACATTGTATTCGTTCATTTTCCCATTGCTATGAAGAAATACCTGAGACTGGGTAATTTATAAGGGAAAGAGGTTTACTTGACTCACAGTTCCACATATCTGGGAAAGCCTCAGGAAACTTACAAACACAGCAGAAAGGGAAGCAAACATGTCC
Source organism: Callithrix jacchus (assembly GCF_049354715.1). Lineage (NCBI taxonomy): Eukaryota > Metazoa > Chordata > Mammalia > Primates > Cebidae > Callithrix > Callithrix jacchus. The sequence continues at coordinate 6,635,067 of NC_133514.1, read as the reverse complement.
TTCACAAGCTGGCAGGAGAGAGAAGTGCTGATGGAAAGCCCCTTTATAAAACCATCAGATCTCATGATAACTCACCAACCAGAGAACAGCATGGGGGAATGTCCTGCCATGATCTAATTACCTCCCATGAGATCCATCCCCAAACACGTGGGAATTATAATTCAGATTATAATTCAAGATGAGATTTTAAGTGGTGACACAGCCAAACCATATCGTACATTTTCGGTCAATCTATGTCTTTAAACATCTCCTACTCCAAACAAGCATGCTGTGTCACCTGAATTACTATGCTAGCCATTTCAATCAGTCCGACACATAATCTCTGCTCCCTCAGTAATCAATCAGTTTGTAGCCAGACAATCTCTTTCAAACCTGAACTAGGCCGGGTGCAGTGGCTAACACCTGCAATACCAGCAATTTGGGAGGATGAGGCAGGCGGATCACCTGTGGTCCGGTGTTCAAAACCATCCTGACCAACATGGTAAAACCCTGTTTCTACTAAAAATACAAAAATCTGTGGGGTGTGGTGGCACATGCCTGTAATCCCAGCTACTTAGGAGGCTGAGGCAGGAGAATTGCTTAAACCTGGGAGGCAGAGGTTGCAGTGAGCCGAGATCATGCCATTGCACTCCAGCGTGGGTGACAGAGTAAGACTCCATCTCTAAACAAATTAATCAGTTAATTAAAAGCCCTATACTAGCCATGCCTACTCTCAAGCTGCCAGTATAAAATTGCTTTTCTTTGCCACCAAAATAAAGGCAAAAATTAGCAGCATGACCTATGAAGTCCTGCATGAAACAGGTATAATCTACATCTCAGGTCACTTTTTATACCAGAATCTCCTGGATGTTCATGCCACCCTGGCTTTGTTCCATCTCCTGCCAGTGTTCGGGGTACCTCCTAGGGTGGCTCAAACCTGTCTGCCTTTCCCTTTACCAGGATAACAGCTTATTCTCTATATCAGGATAACAGCTTATTCTCAGCCTGTTAAAATGTAATCATTGTTCACATCTCAGCTCAATCAAAGTCGACCTTAAAGCCGTGTGAAACTCTCCTTTGTAGCATCTTGTACAAATTCAATCTTGAGATGTTTATGGCATGATTTGCCTAATATTCGTTCTCCTGCTAGACTGTGAGTGTTCAAGAGGAGCCATGTCTGTTTCTTCCTTCAGTCTCTGTCTTCCATGATTAGCCCGGCGTCTTGTCTAGCGGGAGTGCAATGTGTATTTCTTAAATACGTGACGGAAAAATCAGTAATACAGATTAAAACATGAGCTGATGTGCCCTTATAGAGCTAGCTACTCAGGAGACTGAAGTGGGAGGATGACCTGAGCCCACGCGTTCCAGGCCTGCAGCTTCAGTGAGCTATAATCATGCCACTGCATTCCAGCCTGGGCAACAGGGTGAAACCTCGTATCTAAAAAAAAAAACAAGATACTTTAAAAGTATGTAAACATTCCATAAAATCTCTCATGAAATAATAACATTGAATAAATGCAAAAACGTTATAGTATAATAATTCTAGAAATGGGAGACGATGTGTGTTTCCCTGATACTGGTTATTCTACTTATTTTGTTATGGAATCTTGTTACTTGCTCGTAAAGTACGTGATTATGTTCTATGTTGTTTTTTTCTTTTTTTCACCCTGAAACACTAAGACATACCCCAGAACACTGTAGTCTATTGACTTTCAAGCTTTTTTGCCTCCTTTCTTTTTCTTTTTTTTTTTTTTTTTGAGAGAAGGAAAGAAAAAAAAGGAGTGAAGGAGAGGAAGAAAGAGGAAGAAAAAGAGGGAGAGAGAATGGAAATGTTGCTTTATTCTAAAAAAAAATGGGTATTAATAATGGCCAATCAATGTTTCATTTAAACCTATGAGTAGGTGTGATGTGGTATTGACAAGAATGTTTATTTTGTGTATTTAAAGTGGAGAGCTCTATAAATATTTAATAAGTTTACTTGTTCCGAACCTGAGTTCGAGTTCTTGATATCCTTATTAATTTTCTGCCTCATTGAGTCTAAGTCTCTATGTATCTGGGTGTTAGGAGCGTTAGCTTATTGTTGCCTCCTGATGAGTGTCTCCAGAGGAAATCACACTTGGAAGCTCAAGAGATTTAAAAAATATATTAAAAATATTGAAGGTAGTCTGGCCTGTTTGAAGCAGGGAAGTATAATCTATATTGTGTCATATTAGTGAGGGTTCTCCAGAGAGAATCAACAAAATGTGTAGATACAGAAAGGCTGCTTTTAAGGAATTGGCTCATGTGTTGTGAGGTTTATCAAGTTAAACATTTGTAGGGTGGGCCGGCAGAATGGAGACCCAGGAAAGACACAGTTTGAGTCCAAGGCCATCCTCTGGCAGAATTCTTGTTGCTCACCAGAAGTCTTTGTTACATTTAAGACTTTAACTGATTGGATGTGGCCACCCGTGTTACAGAAGACAGTCTACTTGACTCAAAGTCCATTGATTGAAATGTTAGTTACATCCAAATCATATCAACAGAAACATCCAGTATGTCTGAACAAATGTCTGGACACTGTGACGTCATCAAGTTAGCATACAAAATTCACCATCGCTGTTATGTACAATCTTTACGATTTCAAAGGTGGCACTTATGTGAATGCCTAACAATATTCATCCAGGGGACACCAGAAGTGACCACTCAGAAATAAGATCCCAAGTTAATGAGAATTCAAAGCTGATAAGACATAACAACTCAGCCTCTGAGAGAAGATAACTGTGTTTTCTTCCCTTCATTGCTATCATGACATTGTTTTCCTAACTCAATGGTGATAAGATATAATGCTCCATAATAGAGTTTATTTTAGTTCTTCCAAAGTTTGGTCCAAAGTCTAGCTTTTCTTTTATTGTTTTGAATAAGAGCCATTAAGGAGGGTGCAGGAAGATTAGTATCACATGCCCTTCGGTGCCAACCATCTCTCTTCCCCACCCTTAACTTTTAGCAAATTGAGGAATAAGCAAAGTGACTTTTACCATGGAGAAAATCATTACTTCGCAAATTGGATTAAGTAAAAGGGCAGAATGATTCCAGTCTGTGTTCTGTTCTCATGAAAACTGGACCTCGAAATAATGAAGTAGTTATGGGGAGGGAGAACATTTATCTTTATAGAAAAATTCCAGGTGTGAAATGTAGAGGGTATGATAAAATATCACAGTGTTCATTTTTTTCTTACCATTGATTAGTTTAGGAATATCATGAGCTGCCAACCAGGTCAAAAATATGTGAAGTCCTATTTACTTTCTATCACAATTTTATTTCCTCCCCAAAATTGGACACAGGAGATTCCCCTGTCTTTTAGCCTTTGAGTGTTCTTGTGTACGGATGTAAACACTGGTGCTCTCGTGTTCATGTCGGTGGAAGTTGTGCTCTATTCACTCTCTATGATTTGCTGATGCTTGTATTACTACCTGGAATAACTTTACCCTTGTGAGTATAGCCACGCCATACCTATCGTTCGACAGTAGGTCAAGTATTTAATTATGGGAACTTCTCTGATCTTCCTCTGGCATTTCCCTTTTCATGCATTTCTTTTTCCTTCTCACTCTGTCACTCAGGCTGGAGTTCAGTGGTATGATCACAGCTTATTACAACCTCAACCTCCCAGGCTCAAGGGATCTTCCCACCTCAGCCTCCTGGAGTAGCTGGGACTACAGGCATGTACCACTATATATTATATATATTATATCAGCTCCCCTCATCTTAGTCCTGGAGGTCTGATTGCCTAGTTTCTTCTTCTTCAAAATTAATTAATACTATATGTATAATATATATATACTGTTACATAATATTTATTATATATAATATATATTATGTATATTAATCTCACAATCCACAGAAAATCCCACAAATAAATATGTATTTATTTGTAGAGACATGGTCTCACTACATTGTCCAGGCTGGTCTGGAATTTCTGGACTCAAGCAGTCCTCCTGCCTTGGCCCCAAAGTGTTGGGATTACAGGCATGAGTCACCATGCCCAGCCCTGTGCATTTCTTACTGCACATTTTACTGTATATTTCTGCTATAATTATCTGTCTGTAGGAAGGCAGGGTCTGTGTCTGTTTCATTTGTATTCTACAATACTTAGTTCAGGCTCTGCTATTTGCAGCTATTTTCTAACACCAAGTTAGAAATTGAAGCTTCTGCTACAGCTTTCCTAAAGCCCTACAACTGTTTCCAAGTCACACTAATCAATACATACATATTTATTTATGATAATTACTTTTGTAGGGCATCAGAAGTCCAAGAAGCCAGTTTAGATTTCAAGTCATAAAAATAAAAAATAAATTAGAGGACATTTGTTTGAAAAACAGCATATCCGTCTGTGCTTTTCCAAGTGACAGAAGAAAATGAAAGCCAGTCCCGTGAGGTGGGAATGCAGCTGTGGCAATGGAGAGGGAAGCAGAGGTTATTTGGCGGTGGCGGGTGCAGTCTTAGAAAACAAAAATGGAGCCGTCAAACTGGGAGGAGCCAGGATGATTTTCAGGAGAGTGTAGGCATGTGTTCTCAACCCCTATTACTCTTCTAACTCAAGAGCAGGCATCCCTGTGCCTGTGTTGAATGGGATTTTCTTACAATCCACAGGAAATCCCACAAATGCCAGAATTTCTATTAAGACTTCTGAACTTACCTGTCAGTCATTTCAAGCATCATTATTGGTCATGCTATCTTGGGGGCTGACTGTGTTGTTTTCTAAATGTCTCTATGTCCTCGGAATCTCACATCTTGCTGCTGTTCAGCGTTAGGTCCCAGGAGGACATCTCTTCTCTTAGAAATGCCTGTCCTGTGGGACACGGGCAGTCATTGGAGATCAAAGTGCATGCTACTTCAATTTTCTGCAAACCTTCTAGTGGCTTAATATAGCTCCAGCCCGGGGCTCTGATGTAGAAATGAATGCTGGTTGCAATCTAATTTTCTTCTGCTGTTGAAAAGATTCATCTATCCAATAAAAGGATATTTCGAAGAGTTGAATAAGCTTTAGCTATGCACATCTATTCTGGAATAATTGGCCCATGTTTTCTTTGACCACAGACTGTGAAACTGATGTGAACAGATTTCCTTTTCCTCTAGTGACTACACTTTCAATTTTTGCATTTAATACCAAATGGTAACGTATTCAGTGCTAGCCATCTTCCTAGCTGTTCACGTTGAAAATCACCCATGGCATAAATTGACCCAGCCTGACAACGAGGAAGGTAATAGCTTCACTTAAAGTAGCCAATCAAGGATAAGATATTAGTTATGTTTTCTTTTATAAACTTTTTTTCATTTTTGCCGACTTAAGTGAGATTTAACTGGGAAAACAATGCCCTGGAAAAAAAAGTTCAAAGAACTGCTTTAGTTAAGTTACATAAAACACTTAACATTTAAATATTAACATATTCGAGTTATAAAATTAAACAGTCAGAAGACATAACCAAATGAAACAATAAGATTGCACAATTGAGAAAATACTTTTTTTTGCACTGAATTTCATTTTCTCTTGAAAGTCTGTAATCTGTTTATTTTCCAAATTCTAACCATATTAAGCGTTATTACAGAAACAAATGTGTCTCATGTAGCAAATGTGTAATTTGATTTAGGTCAAGTACCATTTAGTAAATATAAATTACTTAAATATGCCTCAGAAACCAAGCTTCAATATCACCATATTTCTGAATCACTCCTCCCTATTTCTCTCTCAGAAGAGCAAGATGTGGCTTCAAGTTAATATACACAGCAGTATTCTCTGCTACACCTCCTCTACAGTTTCCCTATTAATCCAGAAATTGAAGGTTTCTGCGTTGGAGAAATTTTCCGTCACCTAAGAAAATATCTTTACATTTAGACCCTTGGGATTCCCACAAGGATATGGCTAGCTCCTCATAGGTCTTTGTAAAGTAAAACCAAAGCTGGAAAACTGTATTCACTTATTACAAATTTCAATCCGCTTTTTAATGCTGCACTGTGAAATACAAGCAGATAAACAAATATTACAGATATTTAAAGAATGTCCTATGATATAAAATAAAGAGATCAAAATAAACAAGTGGATAAATCTATAATAAACTGAGACAAAAAATGTGGTAAGAAAAAAATTAAACGTGTCAAAGGCTAGGAGGTGATTTTACATAGGTAAAATTTTTGAAAACATACTTAAGAAATTAGAGACATAGAAAATCAACTAACAATTAGATAAAGCTAATGAGACAGAAAATGAGTAAAGTAGAAATGATAGACTCTTATAGCAATAATGAGAGAGTCAGGGGCTTAATCTAAAAGTTTTATGCCTGGACTCATATTGTACCGACAGAGAAAATATGGAAGAAAAAACTTATCAAAGCCTTCGTAGAGAAAGCAAAGAACTAAGGTACAGAAGAACTTCTAGACTGAATAATTACTCTTAGGAACTCACAGAATCACCCAGAGTTAGCCAAATCATGGGGTTAAGGGTACAGTCATCCAAATTTCTAAATCTGCCCAAGACGTTTGACACCAACTGCATGTTCTGAAGTTTCCTAAACCAGCATCAGGTTCGATAATTTACTAAAAAGACTCAGAGAACTCTCTGAAACTTACTACACTCACATTTGTTACTTTTCTATATTTATGGTCGAGCAAGCATACTTGTAAATCAGCCAGTGAAAGACATAAACAGTGCAGCCTCTGGAAGCTTCTACCCCGTTTCTCCCAAGTACCAAGGTACTGACCTGGAGAAATACACATGGAGCACTGCCTGACAGGGAAGCCCAGTGAGACCCCTAATGTGTCCAGGGTGTATTTGGGGCTTTACTGTGCAGGCACAATTGATTCATTCATTGCAGACAAGGTTAAACTGGATCCCCACCCTACCCGTAAGCAGTGAGGGTAAAGGGAAGTCATGGAGTGTCAGCTGGAAGAGCCCTGGATACAGAGGAGAATATATGGACGGAGTGGGGCCTTGGGAGTAATTCTTTGAAAAATAAAAGTAATAAATTAAACAAAAAACATAAAAATCTGTTGGTAGAATAGATATGAACCATGCATAGGTAGGTATATATAGCTAAAGCCACAGGAAAATTGAAGGCAATTAGAAATGTAGGGAAGACAAAAACAAGTTTAGGAAAGGAAATCAAAGTATCATATTTTTTCAGTCGTGAGCAAACTTTGCAGTAGTGACCATGTAAAGAGTTAAATACTTAATTAAAAGATGGTATTCAAACTGTATAGGAAGGACAAATGGAAAGGACAGCGACAACAGCAACACCCACCCAATAATACCTCAATTTGATATTTCACAAAAGAGGATTATAGAGGTGGTGTTTACAACTAAGCTCCAAATCAAAGTTTGGCAGTTAAAGAAAAAAAATATCTTTATGTTTGAACCATTTCGTTTTCTCTTCAGTGAGCCTCTCTTTTCCAAGTTTACCAAGAGTAGAGAACCAGGACCACATTTTAAAAATTATCCACCCAAGTGCCACCATAGATCTTATCTATACATAGCCAGTTGGAAAGATGGAAGAAATGGTAAGGATAATTTCTTTTAAAAGTTGTGGCATACCAAAGCATCCTGTGAGAGATACTTCCATGTGTTTTGAAGAAATTGTTGTTCAAAGTGTCATCAAAGTTATGAAAACGAAAAGTTGATTATGACTTAGGGCACATAAAGTGTTTACTCATTGAAAGCAATTCTGAATATGAATAAGGAAAGAGCTTTGTTATAGTACAACAATAAGATAATAAGATAGCACTTATAAACAATTTGTAAATTGTCCTATTTATAACATATGGAAAAATTAAAATGTAAAAGGAGTTTAATGCAGTAAGTTATTTTAGAAGGTATGAGAAAATGCCCTTGTATATAAAATGACCCAGATGCTTAGAATAATACATTCCAAATAGATATGAAACATAAAATACACAGATATCCATGCTGTCGTGACAAAATGCAGATATTATCAACATATGTAATATGGTTGGAATTACAGTATTGACAAAAACTTAAAATTTTGAAGAGAGGAAGTTGGCCATTTGACATTCTCCCTCTAGTGGGAAGTTGTTTTTGAAAAAAAAAAAAAATAGAAACATTCCAACAAGTGCCATGAAGTAGAAAGTCACTACTTTATAGTGTTGACTTAGCAACTGACACTTTAATATAAATAGAAAACATTGCATATTTTTCTTAATTATTGATATTCACTTATCAAAATAACAATGTTATTGAAGGAAACATACTCAACTCCAATTTGTGTTGCTTCTGCAGTATGTGTTTTCTTCTTGGATTCTCCAAATATATGTTTCTACATGTTTTTAATAACTGTACAAATTGACTTTTATCTTTAATAAAATGAAGGTACTTCTAATCTGAATCAGATGGAAAGTTAAAAACATGATCATATTTTAGTTAGCAGAAGCCATCAGAGTGTAAGTCCCCTTTTTGTTTCCTTATGAAATATAGTCATGAATCTATGGTGTCCAAGGTCCTTGAATCTCAACTTCCTTGGAAAAACTTGAAGTCTTAGACACCTTCAAGCACCCATGTCATCATCACTGGGTTATTTCTGCTTTTGTTCTTTCCATCTTGAAATGTTTTTTTTTTTTCAGGCATAGACAATATGACAAAAAAAATAGTTTAAAATAAGTAATGCTGTGTAATAGAAAGATGTGGATGCACATTTGAAATAAGAAACAAAAATCATCTTTCATAATTGTTTTATAATATAAGATAGTGCAGATAAATACTGTAATTTAAAATAATTCAATTGAGCAAATGTCAATAGAAAAGACCAAATAACTATTTTAGGCAGGAGACTTACAGTAGATATTTTGAATAAAGAACATCATTTTGTTTTAACACTAAAAGTGAAAATAATCCCATGTACTCAGAAATAAGGGAGATCAGGCAGGGAAGAGCAGGGCTTCAGGGTACAGGTCTCCCCTGGACACAGCGTACTCCAAGCCACGTGACTCAGCCTCCATGGCTGTGCTTGCATTTCTTAATTTTCAGACACTGGCCCATTAATAGCACTGAAGGTCTCCTGTTTGCTCACGTTCCCTTAAGACCGGATTCCACGCAGACGATGCGCACTCTTGGTAGTGAAGGGCTGATGACAGTGAACAGCAACGCAGAGAAGGACACAAATTTTTAAAAATTTATGAAGAAAATGTGGATGGTGGACACACAAATGTACAAAACCTAACACACTTTACAAACTCTCCAGGACTAATCTCTGAGAGCTGTTTAGCAGTTCTGATGTTTCTGGGTTGCCATATTGTATGAGCTTAATTGCCAAGATGCTATGTTACATGAGCAATGATAGCAGGAACCTTTCAGGATTGGAATGGGCAGCGTGTCTCAGCACCATGTGTGAGCAAAAATATCCCACATGGTTATGTGTTATGCTACCCATCTGAGAACTGTTTGAAAACTAGTCTTCTTTCTTCAATAGTAAATTCATTAGCATTCCAAACACATACCGTTTGCCTGTAAAGATTTTGATCTGTCATAGATTCATTTTGAAGGCAAACCCATAAGCAGTGCAATGAAAGCCTCAATATTAGAGAGGACGTTTGGGATGTTCCATTGCTGTAGTGAGCACAGAGGCATATGAAAACATTTTCCTCTTGCCTGTTCTCCAAAGTTAATTTTTAAATATGTACATTGTGAGCTTCAGTACCTCAATGCCATATTTATAAGGAATCTCCTGGATCTTTCCTTGTGGAATTTTAATGTAGTTTTTGGTCATTGTGAGAGCAGTTCCAAGCATCATTTGTCTGTATTGTGAAGACAAGCTTGCAAGTGCTGTTAATAATTCCAGAAGGAGACAGATGGAGCCAACTGAAATGCAACATGCTGCAGCTCCCCAGGGCAGCTCCCCCGAGGAGCAGACACAGCTAAGAGCAGTATTCTCTCAAAAGTTTTCTTTTTTAATTTAACTTTTCACATGCTTTTGTGAAAAATCTATCCACTCATCCATGTGCAGTCTCTAGATAAATTGGGTTTCTGAATTGTGAATGCGTTTGTGAAATCATGTTAGCGTTTAATTCTAAATGGTATTGGATACTCAATATCTGATTACTTTCTTCTCGACGTTTCGGACACCCAACTCCTGTTAACGCATTAAGCTCCCTTCAGAGCCAACAAACAAAAATTTTTTGGTGAAGGAAAAGCTGCGATGTGTTAATTGTCCTAGGTGAACCGTCCCCCAGAAAGAACTTAAGCAATAATTTTGGGTGAGAGGAAGGGGATATAGATTTTATTAACATTAACGTACTGAACTTTGATGAAGATACTCAAAGCTGTCATTCGGCATGCATGAAGGGAGAACCTAATCGCTCCTAATTGTTTTATTTCTATTAGCCTTTTTCTGGCATGCATATCTATTCATCTTGAGATTAAGTCTTTTGGATAATTATTATATTTTAATAAACACAAAATTCAGCAGATCTGGGAGGAATTGGGGAATTTTTTCCTCTGTGCTCTGTGAGTGAATTCCTAGGCACATGGATACTGGCCGTGGTAGATGACTAAATCAATATTTTTCTCCCAGTGTGTCTTGCAAATGATTACTCTTCAGTAATAAATTATTCGAGGCCTTCTACTTGCTAGGAACTCTGGGATGTCATAAGGACACAACAGTCTTCACTACACCAAGATCTTCAGTTGCACAGAATGAAGAGCTTAGGGAAAGAAATGGTCGCAGAAGTCACGGTATAATTAGAAAGTGGGCATCATCTGTTGGGAAGAGCACCAGGTAAGCTTTCCTTGAGGGAATACAGCCTCTGGGCAGAGATCGTGACCAACGGCCAATCACTCAGCAAGTGAAGGGTGAGGCTCAGTTTGCTCCAGACGGGTGCTCTCTAGTATGACTAACTGTGCTTATCTTTGCCCTGTCATAAATGATCACCTTCAGAAATTTCCCATATTTTACCTTAAACAATCCTTGTTCTACTTTATTATTCAGCTTTATGGAAGAGAAACTCGGGAGCATATGGCATCAAATGATATCAGAGAAATTACTCTCCTTCACTTTAGGATCAAGAAAACGGGCACAGAAGAAAATTAAAGTGATTTGTCAAAAGTCAGCCCAGAAAGTTATTAGAAGAGTTAGACCTGAAATCCAATTACCTTGGTAAAAAAGGAAAATAAATGTACAAACAAAAACACATGAGCAAAATTTTTATTTTTCCTTGAAATATTTTTTTTTTTTCAAAAGAGAAAAGCCTTCAGGTTCTCAAAGCCTATCTCGGTCTCTGTAGATAGATGTTCACATAACAGTGTTTTCTAAATTTATTAATATTCATAAAGAGCTCTTCCTCAAAAATAAATTATTCAGTGGCCAAATACGTGTTGGAAAACCTCATTCAATATTCCTGTCTTGGAGAAATCACATAATTGGAGTATATTGAGAATTTCGAGAAATGCTACAGGAAGGAAGATAATTTTTAACCAAGCATTTCTCAAGCATGTTAAGGTACAAGGATATTTGCTTCATAGAACATCTGTAACTCTTAATTCGTTCTACACCTTTTTGTTCAGGTCTCATGATGTGCCAATCATTATTCTAAGCACTTGAGGTTATAGCACGGGAAAGAGTAGCAAACCCTGCCAACCTCAATGTAATGATATTCTAAAGCCAGCCAGAGGGACGCAGGAAACACGCCCAAGGACAGCAGGGTGGCAGCAAGGGCTCTGCAGATAATTTGAATTCGTGTGGAATAGGTGTTGACCTATCTCTTCCTGGATGTTGTAGGATGAGCCTTGAAACTTCTCTGCAGCGGTGTAGTTTGACCAAGAGCTGAGTAACCAGAAAGACCTGGTTATGGAAAGGTGGTGGCAGAATAAGTGAAGCAACTCAGGAATGGAAAAGCAAATATCACATGTTCTCACTGATATGTGGGACCTAAGCTACGAGGACGCAAAGGCATGAGAAGGATACAAAGGACGTTGAGGACTTAGGGGAAAAAGTGGGAGGGGGTGAGGGATAAAAGACAACAAATGTGGTGCGGTGTACACTGCTCGGGGGATGGGCGCACCAGGTCCTCACACATCTCCACTGAATAACTTGCCCATGTAACCAAATACCACCTGTACCCCAATTACTTATGGAAAAATAATTTAAAAAACAAAACAAAACAAGAAAGGTGATTGTAGACAGAGGAAACCCCCGGGATAAAAACCCTAAGGAGCTGGATTGCCACAGGTAAACAAACAGAAAGACCAATGGGTGAGCTGAAGGGCACTACAGTGAACATGGGGTCGGTCATGTGAGACAGGGCGAGAGGCAAGACAGTCTCACAGGGTTTTTCAGTCAATAGTGAGGCATGAGGCTATCCCTTGAGGTGCACTGGGACACTGTGTGAGAGTGCTCGGGAGGAAGGGACAGGATCTCGCTGAGGTTTAGTAAGGTCTCTCTGATTAGAGTTGCGGGAAGTCTAGAACCGAAGCAGAGAGGCCAATAAGCAACCTGAGATGGGGTCATGAAGGATGACGATGACTCACGTTAAAATAGGGGTGATGATGACTAGGACTGGGATAGGAAGAAATGGAAGAAAATTGTTGAATGCTTTGCAGAGAGTCAATAAGACAAGTTCCGAAAGACACAAGAAGGTGGAAAAGGAGAGGAGTTACAGATAAGCCGTGTCTGGGAAACACTGATAAAGATGAAGCTGTTTTCTACGTTCACGTGGGTTTTTATATATTTTATTCTTTGTGTATTCTGAGTCAGAGGCTGTTGGAGTATGACAATATGGTAACGCGGTTTCCTCAAAACCATATATTCTATGAAAATCCTAACAGATTCTTAATTATGGATTCATTATACTTAAGTGAAAGCTGAGACAGGTGTTCAAAACTGAAAATAAGCATGTTCAGAAGAGCCATCAGAACTTACAGAGCACTGTCATTTATTTTTCATGACAGCAAGAGTGTCTTTTCTAGCCGGGAATGTCAAGGATTGCATCCTGGTTAAACTTGGATTGTCTTTGTAAATGTTAAGTGACTTTCAATTAGGTTCTTCCCAGGTTCTGCCATATGGGCTATTAACATGCCATATAGGATGTCATTAAGCTCTGTGTGGCATAACTTTTTGCTCACTGAAGTGGAGTATATCACACACAAATCCATATTGCTGTAAAGCCTTGCCATGCATGAAGATGTTTCTGTTTATGTTAAGATGGCTATTTGGATGGCCATGTCAGGAGAGATGCTGTTTCTAATAGTGTTTACTGTATTGTTTACTTGGAGTGAACTCCTGGGAATGAAACTTCATCAGAAGTGCTGTTCTGTGGATGCACCGTGAGTGATTAGTGGACCGACTTTTACGGCGTAATATTTGTGTAACTGCCAATAATTTAAAGATAGTCTTTCCCCACTCAACTATTCATTATCACATAGTGAAGTACCGTGATGCGGATGGAATAAATCCTGACAAAAGCCTCAATCAAGTCAATACATTGGGTTTATCTGACTTTCAAAAATGATGTTTTATTCAAAGAGGTTTTTATAGAAAGATTAGTTCCATATGAATAGTTCATTTCATTGATGTAATTGAAATTTCATCTCAGGCTTTGATCTAGCAGAAAACATTTCAGAAAAATGACAGTACCTTGGGGAAACCTAGATGGCACAGAGGAATTACAAGTTAAAAATCACACCATGAAAGACAAAACAGGTTTTGCACTATTAAAATATTTGCTTAATAGGATGTGTTATTTTTCCAACTGGACATATTTGATATCTGAGTACAGATGGTACTGAAACTGATTGTCTTTTAAATTATTGTCTGTAGTTATTAATTATTTGTATGTAATTCTTTTTATATAGAGCCTTTTATTCTAACCACCTGTGGTTCAAGTGTAACTTTGCAAGGATATGTGTGCTTTATTTTAGCTATTGATGAAAAATTCGGTATGAAAGACAAGTTTGTCCTTACTCTTTGGAAGACTATGTAATACCTCAGGAACAAAAGAGCCTAAGTATGTTAAGGCTCTAAACCGTCAGCAGATTTTAGTTTTCACATTTAAAGTAGAGAAGATACTGTTTTTTAGGCTGGGCTTGGAGGCTCACTCATATAATGTAAATGCTTCAAAAGGCCAACATGTGAGGATCTCTTCAGGCCAGGGGTTCAAGACCAGCTTGGGCAACATATTGCAAGACTCTGGTTCTGTAAAATATATTTGAACAAAAAGAAAAGAAAAGAAAAGCTAGGCATATGCCTGTGCTTTCATCTACTCAGGAGGTTGAGGTGAGAGAATTGGTTGAACTCAGGAGGCTGAGGCTGCAGTGAGCTATGATCATGCCACTACAATCCAGCCTAGATGACAGTGAGACCCTGTCTCAAAAAATATGTATTAAAATTAAAAATCAATAAAAAATATATTTAGTGCTTATATGGCAGTTCTGCTATGGATACTAAGCACAAGCTATTTCTTTGAAAATAAATTATCGAGGACCAAATCGGAGAGGATTTGTCCAAACCCATGTCCAAGCTGTAAATAGAGAATCAAGATGTCAACCTTGGCAGAAGGATGGAGGGGAAGAGTCGGCTTGGCCAGTGGTGGATCTTAACCCAAAGGGAGGCACTCATATCAGCCAGGACTTGGAAGACAGAACATCTGAAAATGTGGTTCTGAAATAGCTCATGGTCCCCTGCCTGGGAGCTTGAAAGGGGCTGCTGTGGGCAGGGAGGAGGTGAAACCCAGGAAGGGCTGTCTCCCTAATTAATGGTGTCTTATGATCAGTTTTCTTGAGAACTCCCTCAGAATTACCATCAGAGGCTATTTTCAAACCCAAACAATTCTTTTAGCTCATTTCAAGCACCTGGTTAGGACAACGTCAGCCTCCTTCCTTACCGTGGGTGGCATTTTTGGGTGACCCCTGCCTGGGCTGACTACACTCGTCACTTCATCTTTCCAGGGGCCATGTCCAGCTCCACTGTGAAAGCCTCCAAGGGGCTTTCAGCTCAGTCAAAGCATTGTCACCTTGATGTATGCATTCTCCATGTGAGGTCCCTGCTGACGGCTGGTTTATCGTTACAGAAGCATAGTTGTGTATAGCTCGTGTGTTACAAAAGATGTCTACGCGGGCCTCCCGTTGAAAGACAGCATGTTGACCTTTGAAAAAGGCAGATGAATTAAGTGGTGAAGAACACAGTCCTGCTGAAAGCCAAGTTAAAATGACGGATGTAATCTTAACTCGGAATTTATCAAAACGAATTCTGACTTGTATGTCTGATTTTGTCACGGTATTGTGGTTTCTGATCTTGCCCAAGTGTGCAATGAGTCTAATTATGTCTATTTCGTATTAAAACGGGGTTTAAAGCCTTTAAATTCTGTGTTATCTGGACTAAGCCTGAGTATATTCTACATTTCCACAGTTCATGTGGCCCAGTTGCCTCCCTGTTGCTTCAGTGGAAATGTTCCATAACTGGCTTCCATGTCTTTGGGAGAGCTCTTTAACCTGGAGAGTAAACACAGTCCTCAGGAGCATTTGGCTGTTGTGTTTTACTTCCTAAGGATGAACTGTACTCTCTTCTGTTAATCCCTTCCCCCATTCTTCCAAGTAATAAAACGGCACCATCGGCCCCATACCCCTGTACCTGCCCCATATACCACTGCAGAGTTTTCTGCAACCTCCACCTCCCAGGTTCAAGCGATTCCCCTGCCTCAGCCTCCTGAGTAGCTGGGATTACAGGCACCCACCCCCACACCTGGCTAATTTTGTGTTTTTAGTATGGACGGAATTTCACCACATTGGCCAGGCTGGTCTCGAACTCCTGACCTCCAGTGATCCACCTGCTGTAGCCTTCCAAAGTGCTGGGATTATGGGCATGAGCCACCAGGCTCAGCCTCTCAAATGCTCTTGATGGGACTTCAGATTCACTTACTTGATGACTCCTTCAGATAACCAACATGCTAAACCCTGACCTACAGCTTCTGGAAAAGAAAACAAGAAACCTTCCATGTGCTTCCTTCCAAGTCACCTGCCTGGAAAATGCCTGACCTGGAGAAAGGACGCACACATGCCCGTAACCCCTAGTCACAGTGGAGCCTCCCGAAATAGGAAAGAGTGCTAGCATTTCAGTACGGCATTTCACATTCTGAAATTTTAAAAAGAAGTGTTTGCTATTAAACAACCATAAAAAAATTAATCACTGTTGCTGTTTTTATGGCACTAGACTGACAGTGCGGAAACTTTACAGTTCCGATTTTATTAAAATCTGTGTCAGGTTTTGATTGAAACCCTGTGACATTTTATTGAAATCATTTATTCAATTTGCTCATCCTCCAGTTCAAACCTTAGACCTCTGCTGTCCAACACGTTATGAGCCACCAATGTGAGCCGCAGCTCATTTTACTTCTCTAGTAGACAAAGTAAAAAGAGAAACAAGTAAAATTCATTTTAATATTCACCATTAACCCGATATATAACAAACGCTCTTTCGACATGTAATCAATAGAAAAGTATTAATAAAATATGTTACTTACATTTGCTTTTCCCGTGAAGTTAAAAAGCGCATTCTGTATTTTGCCCTCTCGGTGCATGTTAATTCAGACTCATGACACTTTATGTGGCAGTGCCTGCTGTGGCTGATGGATAATATATGCAGCACTGAAATCTGGGGACAGAGGCGCAGAATGAAAAGTTACACAAAATTGTAATTGTCTATTCATCTTTCCCATAGGAAGCTTTACCACTCTGAGCTTTGGGAAGGAAATCTCTGTCATTTGAACAACTTCGCACAGAGTACCTGGAAACCTCTCAGTATTCCTAGGCTCTTGTGCCCATTTGCTAACATGTAATTAAGGAAAGGAGTCAGCAGTTTTATTTTTGGAATTTCCTTTTCAGATAAATCAATAACTCCTGTCAGGATAAATTAGGCATTGTCTCCAAAGCTATAGATATTTCCATTAGAGTGTTTTACTCTGCTGGTGAATGAGGTATTTCTCCAGACATAGCATGAGGAGACTAATTTCACAGTGACATTTTTATTTACCACAAATCATCCAACATCAGGATGGGCAGGACTTTTGGGCAAAGGGAAAATTCAGTTACAGTAACTGGAGACATAAGAATTATTAGATTTTAAAAGTTTTTGAAAACTAAATCATTCAATGTGTTTTTACAAAATTACTAGAAATCTAAAGGTGGAATAAAAAACAAATATTTAATTCTCACAGTAAAACTGAGGATTCAAAAACTATTTAAATTAAGTGAACTTAAAAATGTTAAAAATAACCATCTTTAAGATCGAGTCATTTTTAACATGTTTATTTTAAACTGACCAAGACTGACAAAAGTATTTTAGAGAAAAACATATAAGTATACTTTATTTTTATTTCAAAAAGTTATTTGATTCAAGCATAAGTTAAATGGCTCAAACATATATACATTTCTTAAAAATTATAAATGATTTTTTATTTTAATTTATACTTTATTTTTATAAAATTGTTATTTTATGCAAGCGTAAGTTAAATAGTTTAAACATATATCCATTCCATAAAAATTGTAAATTTTTATTTTATTAAGTTATACTTTATTTTTATAAAAAATGTTATTTGATTCAAGCATAAGCTAAATTGTTCAAAAATATATTCATTGCATAAAAACTGTAAATGTTTTACATTTCCTTTCCTAACTGTTTGCATAAGAAATATCATTCCTTGTCTTGAAATCTAAGGATGTTCAACTTTCCTTTAAAGAATGCAACCAGGATTAAAAACGAGAGCACTGGGTTCCTGTTACACGTGTAAAAGGTTTGCAGGAGAAAGAGATTCTAGACATTTTCTGGCAAAACTAAATTAGTTTGGTGTTCTCAGCGGTTTTATTTATTTATTTTTGACCTAAACCAATAACACACCAATATTGCAAACCACGAGTTCTCTGAGGAAGTAAAGATAGATAGTGAAGATATGAAGACACAAGCCACAGTTTATATCTTTGCGATGACAGCCATTTGTATGAAAGGGCCATGAGATCACAGGTAATTTATTCTTTGTGAAATCTCTTCCATGACCATGGAAATCATAAACTGCTGGTGCTGAATTGTGTTTTCAGCTGACTCAGCCTTCATAACCAAAGGGAGCCAGGGCAATATACTAAAGAAAGCTGATTCAACTTTTGCTTAGCCCAGTGAGAGAACACCAATAAGTCTTTATTTATTATCTCTGCACAGTGAGTTACTCTGGTTCTAATTTAGACACAATAAATTCTAAATACCATATGCATTGCTCATTTTATGTGCCTACTAAAAAAAAAAAAAAAAAAAAAGAGCCCATAGTTCTGTTCCAGAAATCTACTATCCACCCTTTATTCTCAACAAGCCTGTATTTCCAGTTAGGTGCCACACAAAACCTAAAGGATTTCAGGGTGTCACCTGTCCAGGAGGAAGTTGTTGTGGTGACTTTGAAGCTGAGAAGACATAAATGAAGATGTAACTTAATAAAGCAATGGCAGGTAGTGGGTGAAGGAAGGCAGTGCCCAGAGGAAAAACTGACTAATAAACCAGTGAACGGATAGAGGGCGAGGCAAAGAGTTGCCCACTGGGGAAGACATTAATTAACTTTACCCAGCAGCTCCTTTCTGAAATGTCTATCCTAAAATTACATCTAGGAATACCTATTATTATTTGTGGCATTTTTTTTCTAGATATTAAGACTAAAAAATGAACAAGGTCTCAGATACTATCCACTGCTTGCTTTGTAGATACATTTTAATGACTTTTAATGTACTTAATGTCACGATTTCAGGGATATTTAAAACACCTGTTCTTCCCTCTAGACACAAGCTCTTACCAGAGTAAATGTCTGTACAAGGGATGTGTCCAGTGTCTGAGTGGTGGAAGCAGACACATGGTGCTCTGTCTAGTCAAAGAATGAAGCTCCTGGTGGTGCTTCGATGTTTCGAGGGATGGTTCTGAAAGGAGAGGTTTTGGCTTTGCTCTTAAAGAACAAAATTGTCCAGAAAAATCGTGGAGTAAACATAGGCTATTTCATGAAGAGTTAACAGCATGGGTGGAAGGCAGAGATGTGAGACCGCGTGGTGGTCTGATGGACCGTGGTGCTGCAGTCGTGTTATAACCAGGGCAGAAGGTGTGGAGGGAAGCATGAGAGGGGCTCGGACGTGTGGGAAAACTTCTCCACGTTATCTCCATCTCGTCCAGCTGCTTGAAGCACAGTTCCTGGTTTTTACCTTCTCAATAATGCCTTTCTGATATTCCTTGCCATGGCTAACTTTGTTTCTCCCAGTAGACTTTCCTCCCTCCCCTCCCCTCCCCTCCCCTCCCCTTCCTTTCCTTCCCCTCCCTTCCCTCCCCCCCCTCCTCCCTTTCTCCCTTCCTTCCCTTCCTTCCCTTCCTTCCCTTCCTTCCCACCCTTCTCTCCCTTCCCTCCCTTCCCTTCCTCCCTTTCTTCCTCTCCTCCTTTCCTTTCCTTCCTCCCCTTCCTTCCCTTCCTGCCTCCCTCCCTTCTTTATTCCTTCCTTTCTTTCTTTCCCTTTTTTCTTTTATTTCTTTCTTCTTTTCAAATTCTTGCTCTGTTGGCCAGGTTGGAGTGCAGTGGTGCAATCTCAGCTCACTGCAACCTCTCTGTCCTGGGTTCAAGTGATTCTCCTGACTCGGCCTCCTGAGTATCTGGGATTATAGGCACCTGCCAACACTCCCAGCCAACTTTTGTATTTTCTGTTTTTTAGTAGAGACAAGGTCTCATTATTTTGGCCAGGCTGGTCTCAGACTCCTGACTCAGGTGATCTGCCCACCTAGGCCTCCCAAAATGCTGGGATTACAGTGTGAGCCACCATGCCCAGCTCCCATTAGATTTTAATGGAGCTAAAAATTTCCTAACACCCAGTGGCATTGCAGCCACATACATATGCATCATAGCAGAATGCGTAATCTACATGTGTGTGTGTGGTGACGCTGACGGATGCACACCTGCGTTTCCAGTCTTATCCACTTATGCACAGGGCATAATACTTGATGATAATAATCAATGACTGTGTTCCTGGTTTATGTATTTCCTGTACTCTTTATTGTTATTTTAGTGTGTACTCCCTCTGCTTTTAAAAAAGTTAACTTAGAACACACTCTAGCTCGTCCTTAAGGAGGTGTTCAGAAGAAGGAATTGTTGCCCACAATCCCAGCACTTTGGGAGGCTGAGGTGGGTGGATCACCTGAGGCCAGGAGTTGGAGACCAGCCTGGCCAACCAACATGGTGAAACTCTGTCACTAAAAAAAAAAAAAAAGAAAGAAAAAAAAATCACTAGGGGTGGCAGTGCATTCCTGTCCCAGATTCTCCTGCCTCAGTCCCAGCTACTCAGGAGGCTGAGGCAGGAGAATCGCTCAAACCCAGGAGGCGGAGGTTGCGGTGAGCTGAGATTGTGCCACTACACTCCAACCTGAGTAACGGAGTAAGACTCTGTCTCAAAGCAAAAACAAACAAAAAATACAACAATAAGCAGGAGAAGAAGGCACTGTTGTCATAGGAGATGTCAGCTTCAATCCTGACGACCTTCCAGTGGGACAAGATGTGAAATTGGAAGACAGTGATATGATGATCCTTACCCTGTGTAGCCCGAAGCTAATGTACATGACTAACTTTTAGTCTTTCTTTGCCACTCAGTTCAAAGACCGTATATCCCAGGAACTCCTTAAATCACTGCGTCCTACTCTGAGCTCACATAATACCCTACACCTGTTTCTACCTCCCTGTTTGCCACATAGTCTGGCAATTGTGTCTGTGTGGCAGGCCCCTGACCTCAAGAAACATATGGCTTCTGTATAGCACCCAGCACTTTGCAGGGCTCTTTGTACAAGACACTCAAGTTAGACTGACCAGGGTCAAAATCATGCTGCATTCTGAGCAGTGCATCTGTCCCTGAAGGAAATGGTGATTCACTGGGTGTCTTAAGTAGAAATGTACTCGAATGAGATGTTTCTCTTTGTGAAGATGACTCTTATATTCAAGTGGAAAGTAGGTTAAAGGGATTCAAGTCTGGAGACAGCAATTAAGGAAAGGAGAGGAATTATTCAAGGGAGAGGTGAGGCTGTGCCCTGTCTAGTACACTCTGCCTCTATTATAGCACTTTGGATTCCTGCTTGGTTTTGTTTACCCCTTTCAAAATCGCCTTCAGTCCAGGTGTGGTGGGTCATGCCTGCTGTCTCAGAACTTTGAAAGACCAAGGCAAAAGGACAGCTTGCACCTCTACAAAAAAATTTAAAAATCAGCTGGGTTGGTGGCACATGTGCCTGTGGTCCCAGCTCCCCAGGAGGCTGAGGTCGGAGGATCACCCAAGACCCCAAGCAGGGATTCGTGATCGCACCACTGCACTTCAGCCTGGGTGACAAAGTGAGACCCTGTCTCGTGTGTGTGTGTGTGTGTGTGCATGTGTGCGTGCATGTGTGCACACGTGTATAAAAATCACCTTCACTTTTTGAGCTCCAACAGTCTTTGGAGAATAGAAAGGGCAGTGGCACTGAAGACAGATGAAGATGAAATAGGAAGCACTTTTAGCTCCCAACCTTCTCTACCATATTGATGAAACATCAATCTCAACTTGATTTTTTTTTTGCAAAACTAAAGAGGGTGGATATCAAGATAAAATGAAATGATAGAAATCTCCTACCTGTCACTCTGTAGTCTCTTCATAGCTTCCTGTGACTTTGAGTTATTCATGAAGGGAGAAGTTTCTTATAACTGAAAGGTATGCAGCACAGGTGCTTGGCTACACAACGCAGAGGGGGTTGCCCACAGTGTTAGCCTGGGAGGCATTGAGCTTCACTGTGAGCAGAAGCCTCTGACCCCTGGTTCCTTCCCACCTGCCAGACCAGCAAATCTTTTCTCAGTCTCCTCCTACAGTCTCCTCTCTGCTCTGCCTTAACGTACGAAGCTGTGCCATTTTCCTACAAACAGGAAACATTTTATTGTCAATCTGGATGTCAAAAGAGACGGAAAAATCATTGATGTCAGCTTTCCCCCCTCGTTTGAAGTTTGTCAAATACCAAACCCAATCGGAAGAGCGTGAATGTGAGTGTGAACGCGTGTGGTAGTCACGTTTTCAAGTTTGTGGGAGCGAAGTATGAGCAAGGCTGTTAAATCACGCAAGGATCTTGTCAGTCATAGTAGTTAAACAGGTACTCAAAGGGATTCAGGGATGTAGGTCTGGTGTTTTGGGTCTGTGCCCGGTGTGTTTTCACGCCATCTGTCTATCCTGATTAAACTCCTCTGGTTGTGTTTCCCACCTCACTTGCGGTGTTGACCGTCACTTCTTTAGAAGGTCATCATTGCTGTCATCGGAGGATGCTAGGCATCCCTTGCTGTGGGCACCTATGGGGCCCTGTTTCTCCCTTTTCTTGCACTTCTCATACTTATCCCTCCCTCATGTCTTCAGGGTGGTCAGTCTTCTGTCTTCTTAGGATACGCCTACTCAGTCTAATACGCAGTTGTGTGTCTCGTGCCCAAGAAGGCATTTAGCGCATGCACTGAGCTCACTGGATAGCTGATCCATGAGGAGTTGATTAGTTAAGAATTGTGTGTTGTTGTTGTTTTCTGAAACTCAGACTTCCCTTCAAGAGTAAACGTTTGGAAACCGTAGGGAGGGCTCTAGTGCCCTCACACAAGGACGTTTCCTTGGAACATGTGAATCTTACTGTCTTCCATTACACTGTGTGGCTCTGAATAGAGAGGGTGGGGCACCTGTGCTGCATGGACCCAGGGGGTGCAGCTTGGGGTGGGCTACACATTTTCATGGAGGGGCAACTGAGGGGAAGGTGTAGTGGGCATCCTATGAGACTCAGAGGAAGCCACCCTTAGCTGAAACTCTGTTTGGATCCTGGGCTCTCAGAGTCCCAAGGGGCCTCTCAGGGATGACTTAGCCTGGACTTCCATGCCTACTTCAAGCCAAATAGCACAAGAGTCATGCTTTGGGCTTCAGTGGAAGGTTTTAAATTAAAGTAAAAATGTGCTTTTCCTTCAAGCATAAGTAAGTATGCCAAAGATGCCAAAAGAATCCAGTTAGCTAATAGCAACTTCTTGTCTGATGGTTAGCAGGACTGACACTGCAAATCAGCGTTAATGTCCTGAGTGCGAAGCAAAGGGTGTGCTCCAGACACAGGGAAAGCTGGGGGCTTAGTGTGGCCAGATGCGCACGCGTCTTCACCCTTCCCGACTTCTGTCTGCAGTGGGCTTTGGAAGACCTCCGTTTCTGGAAGTTATTTCCTCTGAACTCTTTATTCTGAAACTCAGCGTGCCTTCCGAGAGTAGAGAAGTGGAAGCTCCATTCAAGAAGACCTTTCAGTTTTTAGTATGGGAGTGTTTTCCTGAAACGCCAGATGAATATTGCATCTAAATATTTTGTGACTCTGAATAAAGAAGATATGACCACTTTGGAGAACTTCTCCAGAGTGGCCAGTTGGCCATTTCCATCAGGGACAGGTGGTCTGTAGGCAGGGAAGGAACACATGTCCCCTCATAATGAAGAGCTCTCTGGACGATCTCCGTGTCTGTTTCCCAGAGACCTCATCTCATCAGATTAGCTTCCTTCATCCTGTTTCTTTCTCTCTCATCACTCCTAAAATTGTTTTTCTTTACAACAATGAGAAGCGTTGTTTGAAGCTGTTTCATTATTTATTTGTTGGTTTATCTTTCTGATTCACTGCATAGAATAGTAGAATAGAGAGGGCCATATAGAGTTTATGAGGTGTGGAAAGTGAAATATATGGTAACTTCTTACTCCTTAGACATACGTTTCAAGACCCCTAGTAGATACCTGAAACCGCAAAGACTGCCAAACCCTGAATACAGTATATTATATTTTTACAAAATAGTATAGTGTTTTTATTGTATACATGTTAGATTTGCATATTTTGAAAGTTCAAGTGATAATACATTCCCTTGATTTGTAAAGATGAAATCAGTATGATTGATATCCATCATCTTAAATACTGTTTTTTCTCTATGTGAGAAACATCGAAATTATTCTCTTTTGTTTGATACATTATATCAACTGCACTCACTCTACTAATCTATTAAACACTAGGTCTTATTTCTTGTATATTATGCATTAACCTGTATCTTATACATTAACCTGTATATTTGTATTTATTAACTATACATAGATATCTTTGAGGAAGTTTAATTTATAAAGTATACACAGTAAGAGATTTAGTAACAATTACACAATAGAACAACGATAACTATACACAATAATGAAAGCTATGTGAATGTCGTCTGCTTCACTATCTTTCTCTCAAAATATATTTTCCTACTGTCCTCACTCATTTTCTGACAGCGGTTGACGGTGGGTATCTGAAAACACAGCAAGTGAAACTACAGAGAATGGGGAACTGCTGGACAGTTTAATCTGGAGAAATGAATGTGCAATAACCAGGATCGAATATAACATGAGCCCATCTATATGAAAAACTGTGATTCTCCCAGATGCAGAGAGCACAAAAGGAAAGTTTTTATCCAATCTTGTTTTCTTTGAGATCGAGCCTGAGGTTTTTGCGTTAATGAGATAGAGACCTAAAGATGAA
This sequence comes from Callithrix jacchus, assembly GCF_049354715.1. Taxonomy (NCBI): domain Eukaryota; kingdom Metazoa; phylum Chordata; class Mammalia; order Primates; family Cebidae; genus Callithrix; species Callithrix jacchus. The sequence goes on along the minus strand of NC_133514.1, from coordinate 6,610,555 downwards.
AGCAGGTTTGTCAGGAAGGCGAGCATTTTCATGAGCAGAACCAACCCAGAGGGACCTCATAACACCAGTAATACCTTATTGCAGTTTTTACGTTTGATGCTGTAATGCTTTCATCAAGCAAACCTATTGGAGGAATAAATGAGATTTCTAGCCCAGTGAATTATGTGTTCTTTTTCCTCTTTCCATTTACTCTTGATGATAATTTAGTGTAATAAGTGTGGAGTATCACTGGCTCTAATTTCTCTGCCACATGCTGGGATTCAAAGGCTAGAACTTAGCCTTTTGAGGCTCATTCACCAGCTCACTACTATAGATCAAAGGAACAATGTGGTTTTATGACTTCCCATATCATGTACGTGAGAATCTCCAAATCCAAATAATCCAGAATATGGAAAAGTCACCATCAGTGATAAGACACTGGCGGGATATTGTCTAGGTTGTTTTCCTCCTAAAAAAAAAAAAAAAAAAAAAAAAAAAAAAAAAAAGATCTAGCAGTTTTAGACCTTTTTAAATCATGTTAATTTTTATGTAATTTCAAAGCACTATTTTTTCTAAAAACATAGTTTTTCCTTTTATTTTGTTTGATATCTTGTTTGAACATAATCAGACACGTTTTAGAGTTTACCTTTTGTATTTACCCAGAAACCTGAGGGACTGACAAAATATCTGTTAGTGTATCATACCATGAATATAATTAATCTGAATTCATTCCAGATTTAATTTCATCTGTAAATGTTAACATGGGTCCCTGATTCCTGATCTGTCCAAAAGGGGACTACTACTGATCACCATTGGTTATTCTTTCTTCTGTTATCAATGACCCAGCCTCAGACATTTTCCCCAAATCTTACGGCACTCCGTGTTCTCATAAAAGGAGAATAAAGAAAGAACCGATGTTGACGCAGGACTGTAGAAACGTTAAGAGCTTCTCACCCTATATATGGGAGAAATACTAAGCAAAATGTCCCATGTCTAATTATTTTCTGAAACAGATGTACAGCTCAAATGTCAGGGGACATTTAACATTTCCCAAGCATCTTCATTTGCCCTTTCTACCATTGCTGTTTAGTCTCGTAACGATGCTGTGTAATACTTTAATAATTATTATTATTTTATTTGTGCAGATGGGTGTGTTTCAAATATCTTTTTTTTTTTTTTTTTTGATAGCGGACTTCAGAAGTAATGAGAGTGTTGGTTTTTAAAGTCATTCATTTTTACTATGACTTTAAATAACACAGGTGCGTCTGTCTAGGATGGAGAAGTGAGTCCGCTTCTTTACGGTATTGGAGTTGGTCTGAAATAATCACACAATGACGAATAAACAGAAAAGAGTGGCAGAATAGTCCATGGGGATGAAAGTTGTGGATGCATACCTAAGATAAGATTTCTACTCCAGAATGACAGATCACGACAGGGCTGAGCTAATGTCTCCAACTCAGCACTATTCAGACTTGAGGTTGGATAGATCTGTGTTTGGGAGGCTGTTCTGTGTACCGTGGGATTTCCAGACACATCCATGGCCCTGTCACTAGATGCACGTGGCGTCCACCCAGATATCACAACCATAAGTGTCTCTAGGTGGTGCCAAGTGGCCTCAGGGGATGGGGGATGAAATTGGCCGCGGTTGAAAGCCACAGAGTTTGCAAAGTCTGTATGTCATGCCAATTCTACCATGCTCTAGTGATGAAAGGTGTTCCATTTAAAGTTTCCTTTCTGATACAGTATAAAATATAAGAAGTAAAGTTTTCTGGAGTCAGAGATGTCCTTGGTCAGATAACTGGTTTGCAAGAACTGAGTAGAAAGAACAAATGACTCATGGTTCAGATGCAGAATTTCAAAACTAAGTATAAGCAAGATTGCATTCCTATTTGGAACGTGAAGGAGCCGATGTGCTGGGAGACACAGTGAAAGTGTCTTGCGGTTTGCGGTTTGCATGTTGCTCTAAACGCTGGGGGTGGGGGTGGTCACGTGAGTCTGGGGCTAAGCTGGTACATTAGTGAAGAACGTGGGTTCTGACCTCAAGCTCTTTCTTCAGAGCATTTTAAACACATTTTGCAGGGTGACGAGCTTCAGCTTTATTTTAAAGACGCTTTTGCTCTGTTGCATCAATCTGTTGAACTACTCTGCTTTTGCTTAGGTAAGAACCGCATATTCCAGATGTTTCTCAGAAAAGACTCCAGAAGCAGAGACTTACCAAGTAAGAAAAGCAACGAAAAGGAAAAGCGATCACTTTCTCCTCTTTTTCTCTTGTCAGAGAGAAAACATAAACTTCCAAGGTTTCAGAAGACACTAAGTTTATTTAGTAACAGAAAACATTAATAAAGTGAGATCATTTTCTGTTACTTCTTTGTTCTCTCATCCCCCCAGAAATTGACCATGGACCATTTGGTATAGAAGGAGTGAATTGTTGAATATTGGCAAATACTGGGTTTTTAAGCCGCTTAAATAATTTTTATAACTAACATTCTGTATTCATTATTGGATACAGGAAGTTTGAAGTTCTTTTTTAAAGTATCTTAAAATTCTTGTTAAATTGTGTTTAAGATTCATACGTTGTATTAGGGTAGATGGATCAATCTTCATATTTGTCTTAACCTATCTTTTAATGCACATGAAATTTTAAGACATATGACGTTACTAAACACCATGCTTGTAGACTTAATTAAAATAATTCTTATACAGGTCTCTAGGGGCCTCCTTAAGTGTCTTACTATTTATTTACTTCAAATCATTTGCATAGTCAAATTTACTTGTGGTATAACTAATTATATTATATCTTAGCACATATTAAAGGTTATACAATGGAATATATTTGCCTGAATAACAATTTGATTGCCATCTGAATGATGACAACACAATTTAACCCTCTTTTTTATTAGCAAGGATGTCTGACTGAAGTGAAAATATGTCACGAATTTCTTTGAAATTAATTGTGTTGCAGTTTTAGTGGGAGCCTTTGTGAAACTCTTCATCCAGGTTTAAAAACAAGTAGCTAAAAATGGGATTTTATTGGTATACTAGCCTTTATACAACTCTCAATTTTTAAATGCTGTCACAATACACCGTTAAGTAATCTAAGAGTTAATTCCAAATTTCCTCCCAAGAAATTGCACTGCCTCTTCCCTTTACCATGATAGATACCTGACGTTATCAGAGGGGACAAAACACATTATCACAGCCACAAAAGAACTGGCATATCATTAAACTGGTCCTCGTTGGCTAACTCGGGCTCTGATGAAATAAATGCTTCAAAACCCCTAGCAACCTCAAAGGAAAGACAGTTAATTCAATAGCTACTATGGAGTGACCCTTGGTTAATTAAAACAGGCAAGACTTGGGAAGACGTGGTGTTTGTGGAGTCTGCCGAGGAAACAAACAGCTCGTGTTGGCGTTCGCATGCCTTGCAGTCTCTTCCTTAATTCCTCTTTACTGTGGCCAGGATACAGATTTGTCGGTTAATGCATTTTCCATGTGGGCTCTTTACAGCGTAAGTATTTATTTCCTCATAAGCGAGGTCTCAGAGGATCATTGAATTTCAGCTCAGCTTTTGAATTTGTCCCACAAATTGTTTTTTAGTGTTGTGAAAGGAACATGAACCATTATTTTAATCTAGCTGCATCATTGTGAAGCACTTTAATTAATATTTAAGTGTCAACACTTCTTAATTTCCCTGCATTTAAGTTTCTCACTACCTGGCTTAGAGGCCGAGGACAAATTGCCATCCTTATTGCTCACTGAGAGGCAAAGCCCAGAAATTTACCCTGTGAGATTAGAATCCCCCCCAAAATCAATGCATTCTTTTTTTGAAGTTCCCTTTTCCGTATCTTTTAAGAGATACATTGTTTATATGTGGTTTCTTTTATGAAACAACTCAGCGCTTAGATTTACAGAATTGTCATATGAATATGAAAACAAATATGGACATAAATAAGTGTTCCTGTGAGTGTTTTATTCACTTAAGGAAATTATTGTATATTTTTTATTCGTTACCCCAGTGACTGGTGAAATCTTGAAACGCTTTACAGAATTTTTATTTTATTTTGTTTTTCTCACTAACCATGAGAAGATCAGCAAATGGTTTGGGTTAGGTTCTAGGCATCTCAGAGAAACACTGAAACAAACAAAAGCCCTTCCCGGACTTTTATCTACGTGTGTTTTGTTAAGACTGTGTAGGCTTCAAATGAGCAAAAACACAACCCAAACTGGCTTGAGTAAGATGAAATTGTTGGCTGATGGAGATGAACTCCCTTAAAGTTGCTGAAGCGGTGTAGACATAGCCCTGACTCTCCCCGTCTCTCACTCAGCTATTGTCCACGGAGGTCCCCTCTCTCCATGGCACTGCAAAATGCCCTTTGCAGCAGAAAACCAAATACTTGTTATTTTTCCAATCCAGCAAGAAAGAAGGAAGTTCACAGTTTTCCTAGGAAAACAAACATCCATCCAGTCGTGAACATTGCTTCTTAGCTCAGATGGTGTCAAGCAATGGTCTGACTTGAGTCAAGTGCCCTCCGCCGCCTGGTCCCGGGAGCTAAAGGAATATGTGCCTGTGGTTGTCCCACCACAGCCTTGACCGGGGATGTGGGCAGGTGCCCCCAAGTGTGCAGAGAAAAGAACATGTTCTCAAGGAAAGCTAGGGAAGGAGGTTGCTAAAACTGTCAGGGAAAACCGAAAGTCTATTCAAGATAAAACCTACACCCACCCCCAATAAGTCTAATGTGAAGCAAATAGTTCAGTAGATAGTCTATAGATGTGAACAAGCAAGAATCGCAGGTAGAGGCTGAAGCTTACAACTGTAATTGTCCATAATTATGGTACAGCACTAAGTTTATGGCAGGTCAGCAGTTTTCAGTGCTCATAAACCCACCTCTGGTAATTGCTCTCTAAGTTTCATAATTAACTTCAATATTTCAGATACAGATTGCCCTTCTCCCTTAAAAATAATTAGAATCGAAAAAGAATTCAGAGCATACAGTCCTATTCGATCTTTACTATCATAGAGAAGTTACACGTGTGGGCATACATCCACACACAGGAGTCACCTTAGAACTACCTTTATCATAATCTCAAAAAAAGCAGCTCTTTAAAATGTAAGGTGCATCCCCTGCCAGTAAGATGGAGTTACCAGATGGTGGAGCAGTGTTCACTCACAGCTTTAAAGTATTTGTATTAATCAAGAACAAATGTTATTAACCCCATTTCAAAGATTAAGAAAGCAAGGGCTCAGTGATGAAGCACTTTTCTCAACATCTCAGGTGAGAATAACCTGTGTTTAAAGCTCAATAGGAACCTAAATATCCAGAGCCCCATCTTCCAATCATGCAGTTACAAAGAGTGATGTCAGCCTGATGATGTGCCTGACCCAGGGACGCAGCACCATGGTCGTTGCCAAAGCCAGGAATTGAACCAAGGCTCTTTAGTAACAAATTCAGTTTTTACTTTTTACAAGAGATAACCCATTTCCCTCTACTCTATCCCAGAGAAGCTAGTTTCCCCAGGTTTTATAAACTAAAGACTCCAGTCCCTCAATAGTGAGTCACCAGTGAAGAGAGAGAACTGTCAGACAAGCCTCCTTCTAGCCATCGTGGACTCACTGGATGATTACAGGTTGCATGTTTAGGAGGCACCCCCATTCTGACCTCTTCCATGACCAGCTCCACATCCCAAAGACTGCCTCAGAGTCTCCAGTGTGCCCAGGCCCCCAGTTGTGTCCTGCCCACCAGGGCAGTCTTGGTCTAAGTGTTCTCTTAAGAAGACACGATATTCCTTAAGAGTCATGATATTTCCCAAATCCCACTTTGATTTTCGTGACTAAGAAACACAATTGCTTTCCCAGTGGCTCTAGTTGTTTGGGTTTTGTCTTGTCTCCTCCTGTGAAATGTCAGGAATATATGGAAGTCCCAGCATTCCTCTTGAAATTTCTATGAAAACTTCTCTATACCTGTCAAAGACTAGACCATCTGACTCACTGGGCATCTGGGGAGCAACTGCTACATGCATGGTGTTATGATGGCCACTTGGGGCATGAGAGAGCTGTTGACAAACCAAAACAGGAAGACAACTGAATAAATATTTAAATGTGACAAGCACGATAATGAAAATATGTAGGTGTGACAGAGGGTTACAGAGAGGGCAGCAATGAATTTTGCATGGGGCAGTGAGAGCTGGTGTCCATTTTGGCCTGCAGCAAAGAAATTGGAAGGTCCTGGCCGGGCACGGTGGCTCAAGCCTGTAATCCCAGCACTTTGGGAGGCCAAGGCGGGTGGATCACGAGGTCAAGAGATCGAGACCATCCTGGTCAACATGGTGAAACCCTGTCTCTACTAAAAATACAAAAAATTAGCTGGGCATGGTGGTGCATGCCTGTAATCCCAGCTACTCAGGAGGCTGAGGCAGGAGAATTGCCTGAACCCAGGAGGCGGAGGTTGCGGTGAGCTGAGATCATGCCATTGCACTCCAGCCTGGATAACAAGAGTGAAACTCCGTCTCAGAAAAAAAGTTGGAAGGTCCTTGCATAAGGAAACACTGGTTGTACGTGAAGTAAATGAGGATTAGGTTAAAGATGAGAGAAAGGTGAAGGCACATATAGGGTGATATTGACTTTCTCCTCAGTTTGTCTACAGGTCTGTGTTCTTGCCTTTTCCATATATGAACAAAGCATTTTATCGTAATGACATAGAACCCCCCATTCTAGTACCTTCCTGTTGTCTCAGCCCTCCTCTTATGAATCCCTTCCTTACATGTAGACCTATAGATTGATGGCAGTGTCTCCGGAAGTGTGGTCCCCAGATTAGCAGCCTCTGCATCACCTGATGTTAGAATGACAATTCCTAGCCCCACTTGAGGCAGACTGAATTAGACACTCTGCAGGTGGGGCCAGCCATCTACACTTTCACGAGCCCTCCCGGTGAATCTGATGCATGGAAATGTTCGAGAACCTGGTCATTTCTGGGATGATGCAATTGAAAGGAAACTGAAGGATCACGCAGTCCAGCATCAACTGTCCCCAAGAACCAGGTCGTTTGTACTAATCACTTTTGGTGGAGAAAGAAACAAAGGCTCACAGTCCCTAATTCCATGAAACGGAGCCTAGTGAGTAAAACAGTGATAAAAAGTGCATAAACAAGTATTTATCGATAAAAATTGTGAGCAATAACTTTAAACCAAAAGTGCACTGTGTTCTGATATGGCAGAGGGAGCTGACCTGACCAAAGTTGGTCAGAAGCCTTTTTAGATGAAGTGGAGTTTAACTGCAGACCTGATGAGTGAGAAGTTACATTAATGAAGGACAGTAAGGATGAGGTCTGTGGGGGCTGGGATGGAAAAGGGGAGGATATTCCCAAAAGAGGGCAGAACAGGTGCCCAGGTTCTGATGCTAGAGGAAGGCTGGAGGGATAGAGAACCAAGGTCATCAGGCAGCTGAATGGAAGGAGCTGGCCGAGTGGCAGAGTAAGCCAGGGCCCTACAGATCCTGCCCTGATGCTCTGATGTGTCTTCAAGTGCACCCATGTCTGCAAGTGCATGCATGAAGCATGGTGCTTCAGAGGAGAGTTCCTGCAATCCAGGAGATTTGATCCCCTCATCCTTCTGGGCATGTGGGTGTATCCTGAAGCTGCCTGATGCCCTCTGATGCCCTGATGGGTTTGTCCTGGCTGTAGACCAACTCATCTGTTTATTCTCATCTTCTCTAGCACCGTGACCTTGTTTTTTAGTGCTATTGTGTGAAGAAAAATGTAGGAAGACCTATTCCTGTTTTAGAAGAGGTTGGAGGTGGAACTTCGGTTCGCTGTTCTACGTAACAGGAATGAGTAGACAGGGGTGCAGAGAATCTCTGTGAATTGCCTTTGATCATCACTGATTAGTAAGAAGGCAATACTCCAACCCAGGTCAGTCTGTGTCCATGGCTGGACCCTCACTGCTGCTGCTTTCCTTTAGCTTGGAGAGGGCCCCATAGCTGGTGATCCTGGATCAAGGGTGCACAGCATGACTGGTTTTGTTTTTCTTTATCGGATGAAATGGTCACCTGGCCAGCACATTTGTATGCCATCATATTGTACTTTATCCAGTTCAGGTTAAGAGAGGTCATCATATTTTTTGTAAAAACCTGAAGACTCGTCTTAAGCTTTCAGAGAACATCTGTGGAATTCAATCTCCATGATTTATATATTCCTTCAGCTGCTCCCACATGGGAACAGTGGATAGAATGATGACCTAGATCACTGGGCCTTTCTCTGATTGGCCTTTTTCCACAACCAGCAACCCCCAAAGCACATAGAAGATGAGTTAGGTAAAGATGCATTGAGTCCATCTCATTAATGAAGGGACACACCATGGCCAGTGGCAGGTTGTCACATATGATACAAGCTGCCTGATTCCCCGGGGCTGTTTGAAGCCTGAGTGTAGCTCATCATGCCTTCCAGCATCCTTGAATCATCCATGTCATATTAACTCAAACTGTTTAACCAGTGCCTGGCCTCCTCTTGCGAATGACCCCTCTACACAGCCCTAACATGGAATTTAGGCTTGCCTAAGAGAAACAGAAGTTTGAAATCCCTGATGTGACTTCAGAATTCTCATTGAGACATAAGGGCTGAACTTTTCCTTTGGAAATCAGTAACCTTGCTCTACTGCCGACTGCCCCCTAAAATTTTCCAATTCTGAGACAAAGCATAAACTACCTAAAGCCAACTCAAATTCTTGCAATCCTATGCTAGGAAAGAGAGAGAGTTGAAGATTTACATAAGCGGGAACTTCTTAGAGTGTCAAAACCTCAGAAATATCCTACAAACAAGGCCTGAGTCCCATGGTTCAGGAACTATCTCTGATGCAGTAGCGTTTGATAATATAACAGTGACAGCCGCGTGCACATAGTTTCAAAGGTGAGGATTCTCCCCATACCATAACAGGAGATAGACCTTGCATGTAAATTCACCACTGTAGCATGCTCTTACTCTGTTCATAATGGAGGAAACCTATTACTGAAAAGTGGGAAGGGAGGAACACAGCTTTTGAAGGGTCCTAATGAGTTTTGGTTGAGTAGTAAAACTCACCTGTTACCATGGTTTTCATGATCATAGTCAACCCTTTGACTATAGCAAAATTCAAATATTTCCTGAAATTTGTCTTTGCTTGATAGGCTGCAATTAACATAAGAACAACAACAGCAAAAATCTTCATTTCCCTCTGTACATGTGACTAGTGACTTTTGTAGTATATCCTTTAGTATGTTTTATATCACAGAAGTCTTTGCAAAAGCAGTTTTAATAGGTGACATTCTTTAATTTCACAGGGCGTATAGATGATTTCACAGAGATACATTCCCGAGCGATGTGGCTGGAGGCTAACAGGTCTTCTATAATCAGACCGTTTTCTTCAGCCACTGCTGTAACTTCTGTAGAAAAGGCAATTTAAAAATAGAGCTCAAGAACAAGATGACTTTAAATGACACAGGAATAGGGCTGCATATCTTGTTTGACAAGTTATGCAAGCCACATCGTCTCAAAAATTATAATTTATTTTTTCTATGTGATTACTTGGCAAGAAGGGGATTGCTTTTGGACTTCGCATTATCCAAGGGAGCACAGTCATTCCATTTGTAAATGTGCTAGCATCTCAGTGAGGGTCTGTCCATCTTTCTGTGAGTCTGAATGACAACCGAGATATCTCAGAGAGAGAACTAAAAAGAGATGACTCAGGATGATTCCTGTTTAATAAAGACATTGGGATTCACCCTGGCTCAAGGAAGAAAAGCCAAAACCTAATTATGTAGAGATGTGTAGGTGAATGAAAACATCCCCGTGTTTACTGAAAACACAACAAGCACACAACTGCGTTATTTAAACGTGAAAAACATGGTGGCATCGTAAGCCTGCTATTAAAATGTGCAATTAGCTGATTAACATATCATTAGTATCTGTTTAAGCTATGCCCTGGTAATGCTGCATTCATGTTTCAAAGATCACTTGACATTTCTGGCTCAGTGATCTTTGCCTTTCATTACACATACGAAAAATAAATCAGAGAAAACATCCTCTGCTGAACACAGTATTGAATTACTATAAAGGGCTTGGTAATATTTCCAGATTAATCACTTTCTATTACTTTTCTCCTTGTCAACTACAAAACCAAATATTGCATTTTATTTTGCTGGCATGAGGTATAGATTCCTAAGTTCCTGTTGATCAAAGAATGGAAATTACTACGACATTAAATCTAGCTTTATCAGTATCCTGGCTTTTTCATGAAAATTTCCATTTTAGAAGGTCACAAGGGAAAATTAAAGGCTGTGGACAAAGGTGAAACCTTTCTTTAGAAAATACGCCCTATTAAAGTTAATGTAACCTTACCCTAGTACATGGGGGAAGCCATGGAGAGTCATCCTGAAGCTACTGGACTTGTGAGTCAGACTGCCTGGGTTAGTTAGAATCTTTCTAGCCCTCTAGTCTGTTGTATCTGGCACCTAGTACTTAGAATAAATCACCAGATTAAGCAGTTGGATTAAATCCTATCTGATAATTAGAACAAATACCTAACTACTACTAGATTAAATTGTATTAAGTGTCTAACTATCGTTAATTGGTTACTAGATTAAATTGTGTCTGCTAGCTAGACTAAGTGCTTAGATAAGGTAATTCTAAACTATGCTGCAGCTAGCGTGGAGTAGCTAAAACAACTAACATTTTGCATTACTTGTCTTCATCGTTAAACTTGTTTTTCCATGCCTAAAATGGAGATCATATTACCTCTCTCATTGGAGTGTTTTGAAGATTTAATAAGACTGTTAAAATACTCAAACCATTGTCTGAGGCACATATGAAGATGACTCAACTTATAATCGATGTTGCTGTTACTAGTTAGGGAGGAAGCCGTGCACCTGTTTGTGTTTCTATGATAAGTGTGTCTGTAGTTGTGAGTGTGTAGTCTCTGAACACAGAGCACCACGGCCCTGTGTTGGTTCTTCTGGAGAGTCAGTTATAGAAGCTGATGGATTCCAAGTGCCTTCACTGCTACGGCCACAGCTTTCTTAGAAGGTTTGAGGGCTTCACACATGCTTCAGGGGCACATTCCTTATTATCGTCATTTGTATACTTGGTTGTAAAGAAGCTATTATTTACCTGAAGAATGAAGGCCGTTGTTATGATAGACAGAATGAAAACTAGGCCTTCCACCCTACTGTGAAAACAAGCTGTACGTACTCCACGATCTGAGAAGAAGAAAAACCCAAAGGACTCTCTGTTATTGAATGGAAACCCAAGGTCTCTTATACGATGGGTTGTGTTGCTTTGATGCTTTCATAAACATTACAATTAAAAGGCATACTGGAGACCACTAAGCCAATGATTTCTTTCCAATTCTAAATTGACATTCATTGAACCAATTTTGTGCAATAAAGCTGCTTTAGTGCTCCTCCCGTCTGCCTGAGAAAAAGTCTTGTCCAGAATCTGAAGAGGGAAGAAGAAGGAGCATCTCAAGAGCACAGCTCTCAGTGCTTTCTGGTGAGCTCCACTCCAAGGAAGACTTTGGTTTGCCTCGGAAGAGAAATCCAGGAGACTGAGGCTTGAAGAAATTTTTGTCATAAAGGAAGTTGAAAATACTTGAGTTCTAATTCTGCACACAGTGAATGAGATGAGCCACAAATACTAGGGGTAGGAGACAGACTCAAAGAGTATCACAAACAAGTAAGATTCTTAATGTTAAAAAAAAAGGAAAGAAAACGAATGAAACACAATGATACAGTGGGACAATCGAATCTGCAACTTGCCTTTATCACTTCCACCAAAATAATTGCCTTTCTAAAGGTTTCACTTTTAGCTGGAAGACTGATTCAGAAAGGTTTCACCTGTTTCTTACAAACGAACTATCTTTTACACGAAATGAAAGTGTTCTGGAACTCAGAATCATCCCTGAACATGGTCAGAAATCAGAGTGGAGCTCAGAAAGAGGGAGGGGGTGGAAAATCCTGGCTCCACTCAGAGCTGCTGAGAAGTTGCCACTTCTTTCCTTGTGATTGTAGAGTTTTAGGTGGAAGTTGTGGCTCTTATCTTTCTGGTGCTGGTATCCTGGGAAAAGTTGTAGCTTCTTGCCTTTGATGCTGGTGTCCTGGGGGAAACAGTGGCTCCTTCCTCTGCGGTGGTGATGTCCCAGGAGAAATGGTTGTTTGTTCTCCTGGATGCTAGTGTCCTGCAGAAAACTGAGTCACCTTCCCTCGTCACATTGCTGTCCTGGGAAACACTGTGGTCTCTTCGCATGTCATGCTGCTGCCCTAGTGGAACCTGCAGCAATTCCAGACCCTTCCCATTAGTTACAGTGGGGTCCCCATAGTACCTATTAGTCTAATTCTCTCTCTCATCCTAAGTGGTGTTGCATTCCATTGTGAATATGAGCAACCAGGCCTCTTCAAAAGCAGAAGTGAACCGTGGAAGTGTAGGAAAACAATTGCTCTGGCCGCAGAGGTAGAGAAGTCACTCATCACCGTGCTCTAACCTGAAACTCTAAAGTAGTCATTTTTCACTGATCCATGCTGCTTTCTTATAATCGTGTAAGCGGAAAGAAAGCCTACCCTTTCTTTATAATCTGTTGTACTCAGTTATTGGATCTGAATGATTAGGTTCTGAAACATATTTTCTTTCTCAGCTACTATAAAGGTAAAGGTTAATTCCATGATCAGTTGCAGCAAACACCATACACAAATATACATGTTTATATTTTTCTTCCTACTCACATTGCTCTTAATTTGTCTTTCACTTCTATTTCTAGTGACATGTACATTTTATTGTAAAGTCATTTTTTTAAATAAAAATATTATACAATATGCATAAAAGGAGAAATTGGATCTGTGACTGCAATTTGCTAATCTCATTTATAGCCCCAGGTTGTGTAATTGTTTTATAGCTATTAAAATTAGTAAAGTGATCAAATCCATTATGCCATAGTCCATTATATTAAGTCATGTCAATTTAGAAAAATAGTACTTTTCATTTTCTGGAACAAAATTTAATTAAGGTATTTTTTATTTGTGTCCAGTTAATTTACGCTGGGTATTTTTGATACCGCTTCTTTTAAGACGCATTAAACATTCGACTGGGCTCAGCACAAAAAATTAATATTCTGCACCTGCAAGTTAAATGTTTTGAATTGACATTTAAGATCATGTCTCTAGGCTGGGTGTGATGGCTCATGCTTGTAATCCCAACAGTTTGGAATGCTGAGGTAGGCAGATCACCTGGGGTTGGGAGTTCGAGACCAGCCTGGCCAACATGGTGAAACCCCATCTCTACGGAAAATATGAAAAAACAAATCAGCCAGGGTGGTGGCATGTGCCTGTAATCCCAGCTACTCAGGAGGCTGAGGCAGGAAAATTGCTTGAACCCAGGAGGTGAAAGTTGCAGTGAGTTGAGATGGCGCCATTGCACCATTGCCTGGGGGACAGACGGAGACTCCATCTCAAAAGAAAACATAAAAAAAAGATTTTTGTCTCTTAACCTTCTATCCTTCTCCACTGTTTTCACTAAAGCCAAATCCCTTTCCTCAGTAACCTCATACCTCATTACCATGTTTGTTAAGGTGTCTATAGTGGTCCATTCTCCGTATAGTAGGCAGAAAGATATTTACCAAATGTTACTCAGATTACTTCAGGCCCCTAATCAAGACTCATCACTGGCTTCCAATCTCAAGTTGAATAAAATCCAAACTCCCGATCCTGACCAGCAAAACTCTGGACGGTGCCGCACTGGCCTCTCTGAACCCGCTTCTCCTTCCTGGCACAAACGTTCTGAGTCCACTGCAGACACGCTGAGCTTTGTTCTTCATGAACCGAGTGCTTCCCACCTGCAGGCTTCTGCATACCTCTGCCCTGGGCCTGGCCACTGAGTTTTCCATGCGTGGGCTCTTCTTGTTATTCAGCCTCTGAAGCAATGTGAACTTGGGTTTGGTATTTTCTCATTTGAGTCATCTCGTTGACCACACCTATACCTTAGCTACCTCTTCCCTCTGCAGCACGGCTTCGGTGATCAGCTTAGCATTCAAGTCTGTTCTTGTCTATTGAATATTTGTTTTTAGCAGGATTCCCCCTACCCAGCTGCTGCTAAACTGTCAGCTTTATGCAAAGGGAACCCGTGTTCCTGACTGTATGCCAAGTACTCAGAATGGGGATTGGCACACAGTCACCACTCAAAAATCATTTCTGAACAAATGAATGATTTCATATGGCTTTCAGCATGGTTAGAACATGAGCACTTAGAATGAAGTTCTTTAAAGAGACAGCGTGATGGAGAGAGAAGGCTGCGTTTTGATACAGATGGACACAAAGGCGGTTGACACCATCTTATTAATCTTCTCATTTTTTTAAATTTTTCTGGATTCCATTGTTCTTATTGTAACAAAGGAAATAAGGAATATTTCACTCTACAAGATGATCATCAATATTTTTGGCTGATTATTTTCAAGTCGTTCTTTTATAGGCCCGTCCAAAATTCCTGTTTTCCTTGGTCAAATCAAACTGTTCTTTTTAAAGACCACATCATGTCAGGGCCAGAGTGGAGGCTCAAAAGTGCCCTTCACTTGATGGAGAAAGGAACCGAACCTTTCTTTAGTTGAAGCAAAGGGAGCTAAGCTTTAAACTCTGAAGTATTTGCATCACCCTTTTAGGATATATTTTAATTGAAATAAAGAAAATTGTCAAGCACTATATTTTATTGAGTTTTGAAGTGTCATGGTTAAAAAAAAGTGACAAACTCATAATTGCTTTATTACTAAGGGCTTAAAATTATATAAACAGTTGAGTTGCATTCTGCATTAAGTCTGTATTTCTCCCCTTAAGTAAGTTGGTGGCAAAATTATTCTGCTAAATATATTTCCCACTGAGCTTTGAAAGTGACCTCATTCAATTTCCCAGGAATAAAGTGGATACTTAATGTATCAGGCTGACAATTTTAATAAGAAAAAAATGTCTAAAGTATAAGAGTATTTGTTTTAAAATGCAATATTGTATTTTTCAATTAAATATATCTATAAGCACATACACATATATACAGATGTATAACATCAGGGGAATTACAATAATGAATGACAATAGTATTTTAAAGTGAAAAAAAAAACAGCAGAAATCTTGACCATGCAGATTTTCCAAACTCATTTTATGACTCCACGATGTGTATTTTTAACAATTCACAAGATATGGTCAACCTTTCCAGTGTACTTCTTTATTATAATAGTGGTCCTTTTTGAATGCTGCAGCACCCAAAGATATTTTTATTTTAAAAACGATTTTATTAAGATAAAATGTACATATCCTTAAGTTCACCCTTATAAAGTGTGCAATTCTATGGATTTTTGTATACGTATATCACTGCGCACTCATTATCACAATCTAATTTTAGAATATTTTCATCACCCCTAGCGAAAGTTCCATACCTATTATCACTCATTTTCTATTCTACCCTGAGTCCCCGCCCCATACCCTAGGCACCTGGCATTACATGAGATCTCATAATATGTGATGTTTTGTGACTTTTCATTGACTTAGTGTAATCATTCTGGTCTCTCAATATTCCAGCATGTCTTAGTGCCTTGTTCATTTTTCATGACCAGTGAAACTCTATTGTATGTGTCTGCTACATTTGCTTGTCCAGTCATCAGCTGGGGAACACTTGAATTGTTTCCACCTTTTGGATATTATGATGATGATACTGTGAATATTTGCCCAGTAGTTTTTTGTGTTTTTATATAATTTCAGTTTTCTTGGGTGGAAAAACCATGAGTGGAATTTTTTACTCAGAGACTAACACTAACTTTAACCATTTGAGGAACTGCAAAACTGTCTTCCAGCATATCTGTACCATTTCACTTTTTCACAAGCAATACGAGAGGGTTCCAGTTCTCTACATCCTTGCCAATGCCTACTACCGTCTCTCTGATGATAGTCCTTCTGGTGCATATGAAACGGTATCTCACTGTGGCTTTAAAGTTAATTTCTCAAAAGACTAATGATGTTCAGCAATTTTTCATGTGCTTATTGGCTGTTTGTATGTCTTCTTTGGGAAAATGTCTATTTAAATCTTTTGCACAATTTTTAATTTTGGGGTTTTTGTTGTTGTTGAGTTGTAAGTGCTCTCTGTATATTCTGGTTATTAGACCTTTATTGGATATATTATTTGCAAATATTTTCTCTTATTACATGGACTATCTTTTCTTGGTGGTATTCCTTGTGGCAGAAACATTTTTAATTGTTGGTAAAATTCAACATTTCAGTCTTCTTTAATTCCTGGTGCTTTTGTTATATCAAGGGAAGCATGGCCTCAACCATGGTTACAAAGATTTACTCTTGAATGTTTTTCAAATATTTTTATGATTTTAGCTGTTAAATTTAAATTGTCTTAGTCTGTTTTGTGTTGTATAAAGGAAGATCTGGGTTAGATAAATTATAAAGAAAAGAGGTGTATTTTGCTCATGGTTGTGGGGTGCTGTACAAAAAAAAAATACACCAGTCTCTGGTGAGGGTTGCTGTGCTGTGTCAAAACACGTAGCACCGTTTACAGTAGCAACGACTTGGAACCAACCAATGATAGACTGGATAAGGAAAATGTGGCACATCTACACCATAGAATACTATGCAGTCATAAAAAAGGATGAGTTCATGTCCTTTGCAGGAACATGGAAGAAGCTGGAAACCATCATTCTCAGCAAACTGACACAAGAACAGAAAACCAAATACCTCATGTTCTCACTCATAAGTGGGTGTTAAACAGTGTGAACACATGGACACAGGGAGGGGAACATCACACACTGGGGCCTGTCAGGGGATGGGAGATAGCAAGAGGTGGGGGACTGGGGAGGGCCCACATTAGGAGAAATAACTAATGTAGATAATGAGGGGATGGATGCAGCAAACCACCATGGCACATATATACCCATGTAACAAACGTGCAGATTCTGCAGATGTACTCCAATATTTTGACATATTAGAAAATTAAGGTTAT
Source organism: Callithrix jacchus (assembly GCF_049354715.1). Lineage (NCBI taxonomy): Eukaryota > Metazoa > Chordata > Mammalia > Primates > Cebidae > Callithrix > Callithrix jacchus. The sequence goes on along the minus strand of NC_133514.1, from coordinate 6,593,582 downwards.
GTGATTTGTCCAGTATAATGTCTGATAGCATTAAAGTTTCCCAAAAGATAATGTTATACCAAAGAAGGATGAGCATATCATCATCAGTGGGTTTGTTGAAAGTTCTGTTCTCTGCCGAATTTTCATATCTAGCCACTAGATATGAAACAACTCATACACACCATAAATAGTACCATATACTTAGTGGATCTTTGCACAAAGCCTGTACTATCAGCTGCAAGTGTTTTTTCTCCATATTTTAGTGACAAAAAAATTAAGGTTCAAAAGTCAAGTGATTTTCCAAGATTAAAGAAAGAGTAGACCACAGAGTTAAATCCCTACAGCACAGACATTTTTCTTCTTCCATCATTGATTAGGATACTTGAGAAACAGGAAAGTTGCATTATTTTTTCAATTTTACATAGCAAGTCAGCAGTGTAGCTTAAATTCAGGACTGTGATCTTCCAAAACCTAGCGTCATATCCATTTAGATTAGAGACTTGTAATATTCAGTATGGAGTTTCATAGATCTGAAAACTAGATTTAGCAATGAGTAAAGCTTTGTACAGCTTATTATAAGACAATGTACAGAATGTCAAACATTCGGCTGAGGGGGGAGAGACTTAAATGTCAGATAAGGAAGCAAAATGTGCCCAGATACAAAACTGATTTTCTACAATTCCGCAAGTGCAAGCCAATTGAGCTCTTTCTTTACTGCATCAATGAAAAGTTGATTTATTCAATTTCAAATTATATAGTTTTAGTAGTCACATATTTTAGAATCTCCATTTTATCAAATTTTATGTGTATACTTTACTTTTTCAAATCCTAATACTGTAGAATGAGTTGTGAAAGGTAAGTTATGTCCTATCACTCTTTCTTTTTATTATTATTTTCAAATACATACATTATTAAAACTTTTTATTGAAGTATTAAATAAAACTATTAAACAGTGCATAGCAAATTGAGGGCATAAAAATGGTATTTGGAATTTTTTAATATTCTAATTAAGCATACTCTAAAGATGTTGTTAATTTTTTCAGATCTAAAAAGAGTATTATATTACATTTACATGGCATATTTATTATTTATCCATATGTGTACATGGGTCCACTATACAATTTTGAATATATATAACATGTTTAACTTAACTCTGCATTTCTTCATTTGCACCTATAAAACTTGGCTATGCCTATATGAACAAAGGAAAATAGGAAAAAGTAGGAAAATAGAGTATTTTGCTCAATTTGAACCATCACACAGTTTATAAACAAATGTACCATGATTAAATACAAATATAGTAAAAAATAATTTCTAAATACTGATCTATAGTGTCATTTTTGTATATGTATACATACAGTTATGTTTATACATGTATATAAATATACACATATTTATATGTGTGTGTAAATGCATCTGTTTGAATAAATGTAGTATTATTTCATATAGGATATGAGCACTGGCTTCATGAAAGTAAAGTTAATACTTTATTTATAATTGCCTTTTCATTGCAATCACCTCTCAAAACTCTAGAAAAGTGTTTTTAGATGATCTTTGCTGTCTTTCCTCTTCTTTCTAAGCTTTTGACCTCCTGCAGTATATCCGCAAGAGATGAATCAAGTGGTTCTTGAAATCGAAATGAGCCTATCAATGAAACTGCACTCTTACCTCACACTCGCACTTGGACATATATGAGACACAAGTTAAAAACTAGACACTAATATGAGAGAGTGGCCTACAGCCATCAGATCTACTGAGTTGTCTTAAGATAGATAAAGCACTAATCATAAGATAAAATAATATTGATAAATTAGATATTATTAAAACATATCATTATGAAAATAAAAAGAAAAGCTACAGCTCATTTCATAGAGAAATGAACTTTCCAGGGGAAAATCTTAAAAATTGTTATATCTAGTAAACAACTACCCATGATGCACTAGGCAGATTTATAAAGAATTTCTCTGAATATGTAATAAAAATCCACTAACACTTCAGTCAACGAAATACTTCAATAATTGATTAAGAAAAGAAGAAATAAAAATGGCCAAGAAGTACCTGAAAAGTTTATCAACATCAATACTATTCAAGGAAATGCAAATTTAAATCACACCGGATGCCAGTACAGAATTGTTAGAACAGTTAAGATTATAAAACTCGACAATATCACATGTTGGCAGGAATGCGTAACGACTTGAATGCTCACTGTGGGAACATAGAACGGTACAACCACCTTAGAACAGTCTTTGGTGCTTTTATGTGAAGTCATACATATACCTACCTAGTAACCTGAGAATTTTCTATTTCCCCATGTTTAGTGAAAATGTACGTCCACAGAATGTTTTGTATAAGAATACTTACAGCAGCTCCGTTTGTATTAGTCAAACACTTAAACAACTGAAATGTCCGTTAATTGGAAAATAGATAAATTAGAGCATATTTGTATAAAGGAATACTACCCAACAATAAAAAGAATGACTTGCTGATACATAAAACATTTATAAATCTTTAAAATATGATATTGTGGGACAGAAGTCAAACATGAGAGTTTGCATGATGTATAATTCCGTTTATATGAAATTAAAGACCAGATGAAATGAATTGATGGTGCTGAAGCCAGAGAAGTTGCCTATGGAGGGAAAAGATGAAAACTGAATGTAAGAAGAAACATGGCATTTCCATGTTGATGAAAATGTTTTATGCCTTGATCCAGGTTGTAGGCTATATTTGTGACAGTGAACAGTTTGTCAAAAATCATTGAATTATGTAACAAAGACATGTGCACTTCCTGTAAGCATGTTTTACCTCAATGTTAAAAACTACTTTATAGCAACTTGAGTTTGAACATAGAGAGGGTTGAAGTTCTTTGATATTTCAGATTGAATAGACTTTGAAAGTCAATTATTATATTGACTGTACTTGATTTGTTTACCTCACTATTTACTTCTGTTTTAAATTTCACTTGTTAAAGGAGAAGTCTATCTTTATACAGATACATTGCCCTACAACATATGTACTGATCTATTTTAAAAATTACATAATTAGCAACGTTATTAATTTAATATCATATTAACATTTTTAGCTGTGAGGAATAGTTTAATTATAATTTATCTTCTTTACATACTAACCAAAATCTTCATTGGGATATAATGTTTTATTGGGTAGAACCCTGAGAAATTTCCATTTTTGTAGGAACAGTAGAATAAAATGTTGACAATTGCCTAGCTTTCTGCTTATCTGGTTATATTGATACAATGAAAATGGATTGAATGGAATTTCAAGAATATGATAATTAGAATATTTTCTATAGTTGTAACCACCTGTAACAAGGTTTTTATATATATATAACAACTATCTATTTATCTATCTCTATATATACATATATAAAACCTTCTGATATATAGGGTAGTTTCCTACCCATTCTCATATTTTCTAACCTTCTGATATGTAGATATAGATATATAGATAGAATACTAAGGGAATATGCCTTATCTCCAAATATTAAGGGAAGTAGCTGCAGGCCATGAACATCTTAGCTGCATAGGAAAGATACCTAGCTATATCTAGATATTGATGTCTAGATATATAGATAGTTATTTATCTAGATTTCTAGGTATCTGTCGATATTTATATCCAGATATCTGATATCCATATATCAGAAGGTTAGAAAAGATGAGAATGAGTAGGAAACCATTACAGACAGGAAGAGACAGAGAGATCATTGGTAAACTGATCCAGGATATGGGCTTCCTTGATAATTTTACCTTCAGAACTAAAGTTTATTGACAAGTTGGTCGTCTCTTTAGAGATATATTACCTTTGTTTCAGAGGACAGCTTTGATGTGGAAATTGCAACTGTGAGATATCAGAGGGCTTTTGCTAGGTTTATAGTCAAGCAGTGAGGTTTTTCCTGCAGGATAAATACCTAATAATCACGTAACTTCTAGTTATATATTGAGCATGTTAAAAAAATTAATATATCAAGAAAAGTGGATAAATAATCCAATGGATTTGTAACACATTGATGGCAGGAACATTGTATTAAATATTGTTTTAATATCATAATACACAATACAATGTAATACACAGAGTAGACATAAAAAACTATTGATTTAATTGGTTTATAAGTACTGATTCAATGCTCACTATAGTTAACGAAGGTACAGGTTGCCAGTGACAGAGAACTACACGGATGAAACTTCATGATCCATAAGCGTTTTGTTTAGTAAACATCTGTTCATTCAGTTTAAAAATCACCAGTCACAGAGTTTTCCGTTTGACGTCGCCACATCTCAGAATGCTAAGGGAAGTAGCTGCAGGCCATCGACATCTCAGCTGCATAAGACAGGAGTTCCCCAAGAAGGGAACCCTCCCCTTAAACCAGCGCTTCTCAAGCTTTGAAGAACATGAAGTCATTTTGTTGGATAATGGGAAGACACAAACACCGATTTGTTAGGCAGGGTGTGGGCCTGGAACCCTGCATTTTTCATGAGCTACCAGGGGAGGTCAATGATGAGTAGCTAGTCCTTTGTCTGTCTATATGTGGGATAAGCAAGGGCTCAGGATGGGGAACACAGAAGAACCATTCATTACACATGGCAGCATGTACCCAGCTCTGGGGGAGAGTATCAGGAGAGCATTTCCAGAGGGCACTCTGCGATTTGACAAAGGGTTCATCACCAACACTCAGTCAATATTTATTGAGTGATTCTTGTATGCAGATCCTGACATTTTGTGCCCTGGGGAATAAAAGGAGGTGGAAGCTGAGGTTTCTGTCCTCTAGTTTCTAACTGTTCCAGAGCGATTTTATGAAAATAAAAAATGCACGAGGCCACACATGAAAATAAACATATTAACTTGCCGTGAATAATGAATCATGAATGGTTTACAAATGCTGAGAGATCACCCAAGCAGTTGAGCTTAGGCTTCTCAGAGGCATTTGGGAAGGTTTACTGCAAGAGAGGCATGCACTAGGGGACAGAGTGGCAGGCTTTGTAGGAAGGGGTGTCATGTGGAAGCCTGGAGATCTAAGCCAGATCCGCTAGAGGGAGAAGGAGAGGGCTGGCTTGGGTGGAACGGGGGCATGGCAGGGGTGATTAGAAAGGGGGATTATTGCCGAAACAGTGGCAACGTTCTTGAAAGTGGGCAAGAAAAAATATGGGTTGGTTTCTGAACAGAACACAAATGACAGGATTTAAATGACACTCATGGACATCCTAGCTGGATAAATAGATGGGAAAGGAAATTCTTAAAATAGGAAAATCGCCTGAGAGACTGTTGTGGTTGCCTGAGGTTGATGCCTCTAAAGGTCTGGAAGAGGACTCAGACCTCAGAGGTTGAGAGAAGCATTCCTAGAAAAATGCCAAAATCCATCAGCCCCTCTACGAAGTGGCAAATTATACAAGCAGGTCCTTCCATGCTTGTGGGTGTCCTCCTCGAGTCCCTTTTGGACATGCGGATTCTTCCTTTCTACTGTTTTGGGTGCGTTCCCCGGTTCTTAGCACTCTCCCATCCTCAGAGTTTAAGCAGAGTGGGGAAATTCGCACCTGCAGTAGAAGGGATGGTACTAGATGGTGGTACTTCACAGTGGTAGTTATGCATCTGAAAACAGCAAAGGAAAACAGTCTTCATGGTAAATTTCAGACAGGTTATATGTCCTCAAGGGAAGTATTTAGGAAAACTTGAAATTTCATGCTATGCTGCAGGTCAAATATATTAAGTAGTTTCCCTGTCATTATCAAAATATGCCTTAAGTTGTGATTGGGAGCATGAAAAACCAGTTCTCAGCATCAGGAAATGAGTATTCTGGTTGAAACTCTTCCACCAACTTGACTGTGTCAATTTTATAAAAGATTTCAGGCCGGGTGCGGTGGCTTACACCTGTAATCCCAGCACTTTGGGAGGCCGAGGTGGGTGGATCACGAGGTCAAGAGATCGAGACCATCCTGGTCAACATGGTGAAACCCCGTCTCTACTAAAAATACAAAAAATTAGCTGGGCATGGGGGCACATGCCTGTAATTCCAGCTCCTCAGGAGGCTGAGGCAGGAGAATTGCCTGAACCCAGGAGGCGGAGGTTGCAGTGAGCCGAGATTGCGCCATTGCACTCCAGCCTGGGTAGCAAGAGCAAAACTGTCTCCAAAACAAAACAAAAAAAAAGATTTCATGATTGCAGTCTCAGTTTTGTTTTCTCTAACATGGCAAACGATTAACTTACTGCCAGTCATGCTATTTCTGAGGGTCAAAGGAAGGGGAAGGTCAGTGGAAGGTTACAGAGGCGGAGTGGATTCTAAAGTCACTAGTCTGAAAAATAGATCAACGATCATTTAATTGACAGCAATCAGTGAGTTGCAAAGATGCTTTGGCATTTATGGAAGAAGTTAAGCTATCTGTCCTAATCCTGATCAGTTGTGCCTTTGTTTTTATAACCAAATATACATGTCATAATTAAGAAATGAGGCAGGAAGTGGCTGCATTCATGATCATAAGGTGGATGTGGGTGTTCATTGATATATTTTTTTTTTGAGACTCTCACTCTGTCACCCAGGCTGGCATGCAGTGGCACTATCAAAACTCCCTGAAGCCTCACCCTTCTGGGCTGAAGGGATTCTCCCAGCTCAGTTTCCCTGTAACTGGGACTGCAGGTGTGCACCAACATACCTGCCTAATTTTTCAACTTTTCGTAGAGATAGGGTTGCCCAGGCTGAGGAAGTCATTCTTGGAGAAGGAAAACAGAGAGATGGGGTTAAACTTTGGGTTGCCAAAGTTCACTGACTGTCAGAAAATTGGAAGTAAACGAAAGAATTAGACATCAGAAAAGAACAAGACAGTGATATGTCTAAAGGATAATAAACTATTGGGTTGGTGCAAAAGTTATAGTGGTTTTTGTCATTACCTTCAATGGCAAAAACTGCAGTTGCTTTTGTGGCAACCTACACAAAGGATTTGATAAGGTGTTTTTTTTTTTTTTCCTTTGGAAACTGAGTCTCATTCTTTCACCCAGTTTGGAGTGTCATGGTGCGATCTTGGCTAACTATAACCTTCACCTTCTGGGTTCAAGCAATTCTCCTGCCTCAGCCTCCTGAGTAGCTGGGATTACAGGCATCCACCATCATGCCTGGCTAATTTTCGTACTTTTGTAGAGGTGGTGTTTCACCATGTTGGTCAGGCTGGTCTTGAACTCCTGACCTCAGGTAATCGACCCAACTCGGCCTCCCAAACTGCTGGGATTACAGGCATGAGCCACGGCACCTGGCCTGATAAGGTAATTTGAAAACTGTTCATACCCTTGTTATACAGATGAGTTTTCAAGTTATTCAATTAAAAAATATATTACAAGCTACATATCAGCACTATGCTAGGATGCTGTGAGAAACACAGATGAATTTTAAAAATCTATGCTTACAGAGCTTTTGAAAGATTCCCTTCATTGAATTTATTTTTTCACATTATTTAGGCTCTCCTATGGAATTCTAGTATAGTTAAATTCAAATACCTAAATTTATGTTCATTAATTAAAGCAGGCTTATCATACATGCTTTGGGTATAATTCTAGGTCTCTAAAAGCATTTTGGAGGTGGAAATTTACATTTGGGGTAAAGGTTTACAAACACATCTAAATGAGCCTACAATGTACGTGATAAAAGAATATGTTTGCCATACACTCCAGCTTTCAAATGTATAAAGTTTTCCATCACACTGATTTTGTGAAATTAATTTCTTTCCAAGTAGTGATAAATCATACTAAAAATGCTCATGGCTTTAGTGGAGTCTTTCTAACCTGAAGGTCTTGCATTCCATTTGCCTATAATTGAAGAATATTTTTGACCATCTTTCCTGTGAGCTAAAATGACAGGTGTCATCTGTTGCTCTTAGGACCTGACAGTTTTGACACATCCATTCATAAGCAATGGTTTCCATCTCAAAAAGTAGCTTCCTGGGAGAGTATCCATTTCTCAGGTCTCTGGCACCTCCAGGTTCTGTTATCAGCCTCTTTGTTGCAAAAACCCCAAACTCACTTTACTCAGCAGTTATTTCTGAAGGTCATTTTCTTTGAAATGGAGAAGTTCAGGTGTTATTATCAAAGGTACCTAGATATTAGAAAGATAGAACAAACCCAGTTAACAACAAAAACAGCAAAAACCCCAGCTATTAACTCTTTGTGTTTTCGTAAGTTGCTGTTGTGAAATTGTTTCGTATGCCAAAAGCATAAAAAAATGGTTGCCCCTAGTTGTCTAAGTCATCATCATCACGCAATTATTACCATCATCATTACCATCACCACCATCATTAGCATCACCATAACCATGTCACCATCATCATCATCATAATGACCATCATCACCATTGTCATCGTAACTGTCAAAATCACCATCATCATAACCATCAGCATCACTGTCACCACCATCATCATCAGCGTAGCTTGTAGCCACACTTGACTTATTTTATCCTGTTTTCTGTTATTTCATTTCAGTTTGATTGATGTGCACTCTTCCCTAAAAAAGTTTTGTGTAGGCAGCATTGATTCATCAGATGCAAAAGAGTTCTGATTATGGATTTGAAATTATAAAAAGGCACATGAGCCATGGCAATTTGAATACTAAAGTAACAGTAAGCAGCTTTCTAACACTTTCATTTAACATACCAATAATGGATCTTCAAAGGCATTCTCTAATTCCTTACGTTAATGTTAACCATGATCGTTTTAACGTCTATGACAAATACTAAATAGACAAGGTCATCCTTGTATTACTAAACAATTTTGGGCTTTCGCCATCATTTTATTAAGAGAACTTAATCAATACTAAAAGAATTGTTTAGTATCTCTAGTCATATAAGCTTTATTTAGCAAGCGAGTAAAGATATTACCTTTAATTTAGATTATTAAAGTACTAGCATAAAAACCTGAATGGTAGTGTTTTATAATCTGTGTTCTTTGTTCTTTTAAAGTTTTGTCCCTTACTTTAAAGAATACTAGCAATACTAGCAGACACAGTCACATTATCCCTTGTCTTAGTCTGTTGGGGCTGTCATAATAAGCATAATATACTGGGAAGTTTGCAAATAGCAATTCTGGAGGCTGGGAAGTCCAAGATCAATGCTTATTTTGTGTCCAGTGAGGGGCCCAATTTCTTGCTCATACACAATGCTTTCATGTTGGATCCTCACATAGTGGAAGGGTCAAGGCAGCTCTCCAGGGCACTGCTCTCGAACAAAGGGCTTAGTCACCTCCCAAAGGCTGTACCCCCTAACGCCTTCACCTTGGTGCTTAGGTTTAGCACATGCATTTTGGAGGGACACAAACATTCAGAACATAACATCCTCCTCATTAAAGAAGAGTGTAATATCGTGGAAATAACTTAGAATTTGGGATCAGATAACCTGTATGTGAGTTCTACAGTAATGTCTGGGAAATACGTATCCATAGCCTACGTCTTTTACCTCCTCTGAGCCTATGTTTTTTCAGGCATAAAATGGGTGAGATCCTAATTTCTACCCCAGAATGTTAGTATGAAGGTTGCATAAAATACAGATGAAATGCATCTGTCCTTTGCATCTATGTTGCATCCCTTTATGTATACATGCAGAAATGGGACTACTGCCCATATGAGAAGTGCTTTCTAATCTTTAGATGGCTACTTAGACGCCTAACTGTGTCTGTAGATGTAGATGTGCTTACATTTGCATCTAGACTTATCTATTTCAGAGGGCTCAAGTAAGATTTAGGTGAAGTAAATCTTTACAATCCTATTAGGACTTTTAGTATGATTGAATGAATTAAATTAATTGACGGATGGATACATGACGAATATCTGAGGTGAGATGAAGGAAACCATCGATCCTAAAGTTCTTAGAAAGGAAGGAATTCCCCAGTTCTATTTTGATGATGTTTCTGCCTCTGGTCTCAGCCAGTTCTTCTCTGTGTACCCCCAGAAGCCTCGTTTGGGTCTTGAGTGCCCAGTGAAGGCTACTGTGAGCACAGGGAAACCTGGGCCGCACATGTCAGGGTACCTACTGTCCCATTCCTTAACATCCTACGTTTTAGCAAAATGCTAAGTTCCTTAAGAAAGAAAGCTGCTGCTAATCTCGATCATGTTTAAACGCCAGGGCTGTGTATTTTGAAGCCTCTGATCCAGCAATCTGTAATTTGTGATGACGTTGTAACACATGAATTCCTCATCTTACAAATGATTTCATATCCAAGTCCTGGGAATATTTTAAATACGATTTTAGAACTAAGTGTTGGAAGTCTACGCAAAGAATACTCACTGGATGGAGAGGCTTTTGAGCCAGTGTGTGACGTTAGGTCTCTAGCCAAAGACCCACTCTCTTTTTTTCTTGGGCTAAAACTCACAGCTCCCAGTTATGCAAGAGCATTTGGAGTCCATGCAAGGACCGCTGCCCTTCTCCTTCTCCTCACAACTACAGAGATTTAATTTGGCCAAATAGAGTGATACCATCTCATACTTGTACTATTTTGTGCAAGCACTTTTTCCTTCTTTGCAAGATAGGACACTGATTGCATATTCTAGTACATTTAAAGTGCTAAAAACTGCCAGTTCCTAGCTTGTATTATAACACTTCTTAATGTTCCCATACAGGGTCCATGTATTTTTTAAACAAATGTAATACAAATTTCTAGTTGTGTTAAAATCAAAAATTATTTGTAAACAATACCAAAGTATATTACCAAGCTGCCTTATTTCTCCTTGTAATAAAAATACAAAAACAGGCCGGGTGCGGTGGCTCAAGCCTGTAATCCCAGCACTTTGGGAGGCCGAGGCGGGTGGATCCGGAGGTCAACAGATCGAGACCATCCTGGTCAACATGGTGAAACCCCATCTCTACTAAAAATACAAAAAATTAGCTGGGCACGGTGGCAAGTGCCTGTAATCCCAGCTACTCAGGAGGCTGAGGCAGGAGAATTGCCTGAACCCAGGAGGCGGAGGTTGCGGTGAGCCGAGATCGCGCCATTGCACTCCAGCCTGGGTAACAAGAGTGAAACTCCGTCTCAAAAAAGATACGGAAACAGCCTTAACTCTTGTAACAATTACATCTTTAGTTAAGGTACCTGGAAAATCTGTGTCTTCTCTCCTATTCCTGGACTGAATGTTTTCTTCATTGCCGTTCGGCTCCTCTAATAAGCTGGCATTCTTCTTGATGAATCACTGCTTTGTTTTTCACACGAATTATTGTAAATCACTTAGAAAATTAATTGAAATTCATGAATTGCCGACAAGTCAGGAGAATCCTAGTTATCTGCTTACCTAATTGATTTTGAAAGCAAAATGGCATCAACATTGGACTGTTTTCTTTACAGCTTTCCAATTTAAATACCCATAAAGCCTTATTTATTTCCTAAAATTGATTATGATTTTTTAACAACTCACAGGCTTTTTTCAAATTCTTTTTATTTTTATTTTTTTTCATTTTCCTCAACGTTGGAATACAAAATTCTGGACTCCTTTTGCTTTCTGGAAACAGATAGATACCTCATTACATGTTCAGAATATGTTTTGACTACCTTTCATCTTGAGCTGTGTTGTTATAATAAGGTGTGGTTTAACCCTCTGTAAACAAACTCTGAACTCAGCATGAATGTGGCAGTTCACACCTAGAAGGTACTTACCTTAGATTCTGATCCTCAACTTCCATGCCCTCATCTAATTAGATGATGAGGATTATTGAATGCTGGTGTCCTCCCAAATTCCTGGGTTGAAATCCTCATCCTAACAGTGCTGATATTCGGAGGTGGGGCCTTTGGGAAGGAATAGGTCAGGAGAGTGGAGCCTGCAGGCATCATAGGATTAGTGCCTTTCTAAGAAGAGCCAGTAGAGATTCTGTTCCCCCTCCCCGTCTCCCCACCACCTGAGGACGCAAGGGGAAGACACCCCTCTGCTAGCCTGAAAGGGAGTTCTCACCAGAGCTTTGACTGGGGCCTTCCACTCTCTGGATGGTGAGAAATAAACATGGTTTTTGTTTAAGCCACAAAGTCCACAGTATTTTGTCACAGCATCTCGAGTGGGCTCAGGCGCTAGATTTAAGCAACTGCTTTGCCGAGAGAGCCCAACAGTGTTTTCCGTGACTCCAGCCAAGGCTGCTGTTAAAGTCCTCAGTTGGCATGATGACGCAAAGCTGTGATTCTCTTGACTGTCACCTACTTCTAGGTTGTGTGACAGTATCTGTCACCATTCCTCCTGCCTCCCCTTATTTATGTCTTTCTTTACAGGTGCTTTCTCTCGTACTTTTGTGCTCCCCCAAACTCTTGCTAGATCCCCTTCTTCTCACTCTAGTACCTCCCTAAATAATGTCACCCAAGCCCGTGGCCTCAGTGACCCTCTGTCCAACAGACAGAGAATGTCTGCCTCCACCCCCAGCTCTCTCGTAACCTCCATGCCCACGTATCCACTCTTGCCTTGACATCTCCCAACAATGTCTCTGAGACACCTTGATCCCAACATGCCCAAGATAACACTGGAGATCTCACGCCCCAGTATTGCCCCAAACCAGGTGCCCCTCTGGGTCCTGTTTTGCTAAGTGGCCTCACCTCTATTTGGTTCACAAACCTCACTCCTCACACCCAGTTTCTCACTGGGCCCTGCTGATTCTCACCTCCCAAACATTTCTTCCATCCTTCTGATTTTCTTCACCCCAGTGACCACCAGCCCAGCCCAAGTACTCAGGTCTCCTGGGAAAAACTGAAGAGCTTCAAACCCAGTCATCTGCCTCCCCTGTCCTCTGCTCCAAGAGCACTGCACAGGGAAATCTTGTTGAAGTTTAGAGGTTAACATGACATATCCCTCTTTAATTGATCTGTCTACTTCCCAAAGCTCTCAGAGGAAGAAGCTTTTCAAGAGGCTGTTCCACAGCCTGGGCCTACCTACTTTTCCAGGGTCCTGGGTACCATGTGCTTCCTAGCTCCTGGTTCCCAACACCCTCGGCATCTCACTTGTTTGTAGCACCTGGCTCCTCCATCCACACACGCCACACCCACCCTCAGGGCGACACCCACTCTTCCTTCAATAAACACTCAATGGTGACTTGCTTCTAATATCGGATCAATGAGATCACATGATCCATTTAAGTGCTCTTAGCACCACGTACCTCTCCCTTCAAACCCTGATAGTGTTTGTGGATTTGCACCTAGGTCTTTGACTGCTGTTCATGTATTTTCCAACACTAGAGTATAAGCCTCAGGAGGACATGGGCCGTTGCTGATCTTGGCACTGCTGTCTCCCAGCTGCTTAGCCTGATATCCGACCAGAACAGACCCTCGATGGCTGGGTGTGGAAGGAAAGAAGAAATGGTTCTATCGCTGACTGAGGCCTTGCCCAGGATGTTCACTTCCAACAGCCTGAGGTTTTCATCATTTGTTTTTTTTTTTTTTTTTGAGACAGAGTTTCGCTCTTTTTACCCAGGCTGTAGTGCAATGCTGAGATCTCGGCTCACTGCAACCTCCGCCTCCTGGGTTCAAGCAATTCTCCTGCCTCAGCCTCCTGAGTAGCTGGGACTAAAGGATCATGCCACCATGCCCCGCTAATTTTTTGTATTTTTAGTAGAGACGGGTTTCACCATGTTGACCAGGATGGTCTCGATTTCTTGACCTCATGATCCACCTGCCTCGGCCTCCCCAAGTGCTGGGATTACAGGCGTGAGCCACGGCCCCCAGCCCATCATTTATTTTATAAATATTGCCATGCTGCTTGCCTTGAGCCAGACCCTCTTCTAAGGGTTTCACAAACGGTGACAGATGGACTCTTCATGAGAACTCTTTGATTCAGTTCTCATCATCTCCATCATGCAGACAGACACTAACTCCAAGAGAAGTTAAATAACTTACCCAGAAGCACAGAGATAAGACCAGGATTCAAATCCAGCCAACCTTGACCCAAAGCCCACAGAAAACTGCTGTGCTGCTGAGGGTCAGCTGGGCACTTTCTCTGTCTCTATTACCTCCCTCTGCTTATAACCGTTTAGGTGGAGAATCTGAAATGAGAGAGACTTTACCACCATAATAGAATTAAACTTTACAGCGTTATATTTTAGCTCAACAGTGAATTTGTTTTGGCCACAATGAATGATGTTTGCAAAGTACAATTTTAAGCAAATGTTAACATCAGTATTGTGCTGATTTCATTGGATGAGTTGAAAATCAGCAGAAATGGGACAAGCAATTGTGACGTGCGAGACGATATGAAGATGAGTGAAATTGCTAATCGTATCTTACTTCACATAGTCCCGTATTGGTGTCTGCCACCATGTATTCGTAGAACAATAGTGTATTTCCTGGAATATTTGAAAATTAGCTGACAATATCCCTGATTTCTAAACCTAAACTGATTCCTATTGATTTGTTTGATTTTCTGTGCTTTGCTAAAAATATTGAAGCATCTTAATAAATTAGAAATGTAAATATTTACTTTATGCCCTTCAGTGACCAATTGGTGTGTTAGGAACTGTAGATTCTACCAACTCCAAAAATTAGTGTCCATCCCTAGGTGCTCATATATATATATATATATATATTTTTTTTTTTTTTTTTGAGACAGAGTTTCGCTCGTTACCCAGGCTGTAGTGTAATGGCACGATCTCGGCTCACTGCAACCTCCGCCTCCTGGGTTCAGGCAATTCTCCTGCCTCAGCCTCCTGAGTAGCTGGGACTACAGGCTTGTACAACCACACCCAGCTAATTTTTTTGTGTTTTTAGTAGAGACAGGGTTTCACCATGTTGGCCCAGATGGTCTTGATCTCCTGACCTCGTGATCCACCCACCTCAGCCTCCCAAAGTGGATGGGATTACAGGCTTGAGCCACCGCGCCTGGCTCCATCCAGGTTTTTCTAATGGTGAGTTAAAAAATATATATATATATTTTTCAGAACTTACATAGCATGAGCAGTGCCTGACCATGCACTGCTATTCAGGAGCAAGAAAGAATGATGGATGAACAAAGAGAATACGTGGAAAGATGTTGAGACTTAAGTAGTCAGAAATGATCTTCTGGATGAATCCCCAGAAGGGAAGAATAGTGGCAGCCAGGGGTTAGGGGGGATGGGAAGAAGAAGACTTGCCATTCAACAGTAGGAAGTAACAGGCTGGGGCACGGTGGCTCACACCTGTAATCCCGGCACTTTGGAAGGCCAAGGTGGGAAGATCACAAGGGTAGGAGATCGAGACCATCCTGGCCAGCATGGTGAAACCCCATTTCTACTCAAAATACTTGCTTTTCATGTGACATGAACTTCCTTGACTTCGTTTTTTTTTCTCTTTTAAGTGAGAAAAAAGAAATTGCACGACCCCTACATTCTTCACGGCTCTCTAACTCTATTGTTTATTTTAGCAAACTCTCCTACAATATACTGATTAAGTGGACAGAAATATAAATTAATAGAAAAATACCCTTTTTTTTTTGAGACAGAGTTTCGCTCTTGTTACCCAGGCTGGAGTGCAATGGCGCGATCTCGGCTCACCGCAGCCTCCGCCTCCTGGGTTCAGGCAATTCTCCTGCCTCAGCCTCCTGAGTAGCTGGGATTACAGGCACGCGCCACCATGCCCAGCTAATTTTTTGTATCTTTAGTAGAGATGGGGTTTCACCATGTTGACCAGGATGGTCTCGATCTCTTGACCTCGTGATCCACCCGCCTCGGCCTCCCAAAGTGCTGGGATTACAGGTTTGAGCCACTGCACCCAGCCAGAAATACTCTTAAAGTATCTCTTTAAAACTCAAAATGTGTTTCATGTTATCATCCCTTCTTTTTTAATGGAGTTAGCATCTGAGATTCTAGTTCTTATTAAATGGGTCTACTAAAATTAGAAAATGAATTTAGTTGAAAAAAATATAACAGGAAAATGCCTCTGAGCAAATGAATCTACAAAGTATGGAGAGCGACATGATGACAAGTCATAGCTTCTTGAAAGGGAACATGTATTGAGTACTTCTCAGCCCTCATTTGTCTCTATCAGATCGCCAGGGCCGGTACTGCCCTAGGACATGGGTGGAAAACCATGGCACCTGCCATTCACACCACAGGGACTAGCATTTAATGTGGGTTTCCTGATGGTGTGTGAGGCTGTGGGACAGACTAGACGGTTATTCACTAAGTGAGAAACAGATAGACCATATATCCATGTCTATAATCACACACCCTAACCTAGGGGTACCACGTGATACAGCTACAAGTGGATCCCTTCACCCCACAGACTCCAGGTGGGACCCCCCCCCCCACAACCACCAGGCTGCTTCTCCCAGTCCACCTGGCCCCACAGCGCAAGCTTGTGTTAATTCTATAAAATGTGCTTTACCTGACCCTAACCTCCAGGTTCAATGAGTAAAGAATGAAAAGAACAAAGGCATGTACGAATATTGTATTGGTAGTACACATTCTGATTTACAGAAATAAACAGGTGCAATATTTTTTCAAAAAAATTTTGCTCCTGCCCGGGCGTAATGGCTCATGCCTGTAATCCCAGCACTTTGGGAGGCCGAGGCAGGCAAATCACCTGAGGTCAGGAGTTCAAGACCAGACTGACCAACATGAAGAAACCCCGTCTCTACTAAAAATACAAAATTAGCCGGGCGTGGTGGTGCATGCCTGCCATTCCAGCTACTTGGGAGGCTGAGGCAGGAGAGTTGCTTGAACCTGGGAAGTGGAGGTAGTGGTGAGCCGAGATACGCCATTGCACTCCAGCCTGGGCAACAAGAGTGAAACTCAGATGCAAAAACAACAAAAATAATTTTTTTTGCTCCAATTATTAACCTTGTAGTGTGAGTTAAATAATCACTAATCTTTTTTTTTTTTTTTTTTTTTTTGCCAACATTGGTCATGAACTCCTAGAAATCTGAAGCTGTTTTTGGCTTCTTGAAGCAGTTTGCAGTGCCATGATCATAGCAGGCTTTTAACTATTTGCTGCTTTACTTTGCTTAGATTTCAGTTTCCCTCATGAAATCCTTTATTCCAAACAGTCAAACAAAATGTCACAGATATTTTCAGAGCACAGAGACAAATACCTTTAGAGTCTTATTTTTGCATTCAGAAAGCCATGGTCTTATCTAAATTCTCCAGTGTTAGCTAAACCCCATCCATACTGTGCAAATCTCAAAATATCCAATAAACAGAGGAAATTATTGAGGAAATTGTTCTGTGGCAAAACACTGGGGCCAGCTGATTGAATTACTTTCTTTTAGATGGGCCTGTCTGTAAGAATGTCACCCAAGAGATTAAATGGGCTTTATGTGAAAAGCATCTCTGCATTCCTCACCAGGCCGCGTTCTTTCTGGCGAGAACTGAAGTGGTTCCCACAGGTGAGGGGCTTGATTATAACCCCAGGAGCTGGGAACAGGCCCAGTTTGGTGACAGTTTCAGTGAATTATTAGATGCACTTTAGTATTTCTGAATTTGAAAATAGTAGTCTGTTGATTCTCGGTATCAATCCAATTCAATATGACCACAAAAATCGACTTGATGGAATGGTTACCGACATTGGCTTCAGGATGTCATTTTGAGCCATTAAAGTCGCGAGAGCCACTCTCACCAGTGAGTCAGCAGTGTTGATGATGTGCCGTGAAAAGGAGATAACTAAGGACCAGGCCCCCTCTCGATTGTTTGCAGTGCTTCCAAAATTCTGTTCTAACGAACAACTGTTATTTCAGTTGACTCATTTGTGGAATATGAGCTAATTGCTCAGCCTCATCTGTCGTATTTCTGAGCATGGAACAAACAGACAGTGATGATTTGATTAGTGCCAGTATACTTACAGAGGGAGATAAACGATGCTTTTAACTTTGAACTTGTGCTCTTGGATTCGTGCATTACCGTGTTTCATCCCGGTGGCACGGGTTTACATCAGCCCAAGCCTTCTAACGCAATACCAGATGGTAAGGTGAAAGGATTTTAAAAGAGTCAAAGAATCTTTCTCACAAAAGTAGAAGTAGAGTGTGAATACCAGGGACATGTTCGTATCTGGGAAAAGAGGCTTAGAAGTTCACATTCTTTTGGTTGATTTAAGATTTCTTAGTTTTCAATCATTTAAAGGTTGAGACCAGCAGTGGATCTGAAAGACAGGCTATAAAAGAAAAAAAAAGGAAACTGTAAATCTTCAGAATATTCAAAAACACCTTAAACAACTGTTTTTCCTGTCCACTATTAAATATGTCTCAGCTCAGTCTTTCGGGGTGTTAATCTTCTGGAATAAGCATGAAGACCTGGGATCATTTCAAATAACTTAAATATAATTTATGTTCTGCATATATAAAAATGCGCTACATATTATTGCATCTGATTTTCTGTATTTTAAATGTCATATCATTGCATAAATGTAACCTAAAATATTAGCCCTGCCATTATTCATATTTTATTAAAATACCAGGTTATTCACCAACATAATTGCTTTTGGATATTTGAGCATAATTCACTGCTAATTTGCATGGCTCATTTAGCAGAGGAATTTTGCATCAAATATTTGATGAAATCAGTGAATACCCTGAAAGGATTATTTGAAGACATATAAAATTTAAAAATGACCACTTAAACAATCTTTCCCTCTGCTCCTAAGTAATGCTCATCCATTACATGGTTTCTGAAGCCCTTTCTTCATCTTGGGTCATTACAACTTTGCAGCTACACCACTTCTTTACAATGATGAAATATCTAAAAATCAAGAGAAAAATTCAAGCCTAGTTTCATAAAAGTTCAAGCGAATAGCCATTACCCTTTGCTTGTCCTCACTTCCTAGACGGCATACAGTGAGTTCTGTCTGATTCACCCTCTCAGATACTGCACACACACACACAGGTGTGTAGTGAAAATATTTTATTTCTGTGAAACATATATTTTAGCAGTCTTTTAACATCTGTTCCATTTAGAGGAGATTTGGAACGGTAATTTGTTAGGAAAAAATTGATCATGCAAATATTCTGGCCCCTCTGAGGTCCTCCGAGCCTAGAAAAGTGCTTCAAATCAAAGGAACACAAGCCAAGGCTGACTGTCCTCCCAGAAACGGCATTTTTAAGAGATTGTTGTTGATCCAGGAACTCCTGCCCTACTTTTTGTCCAGATGCCTGCAAGCAGCATGTTTTCTCAACCGGGTATTCAATGAGAAATAATCAACTTGTACAGCAGTCAGGAGAAATGTGTTTGGAGCACGAAACAAGGCTCCATGACACTCAATCACGAGCAATTATCTTTAACCTGATTTCCAAGGACCCTGCAGAAGGGAAGCAGGTGCCTGGAAGCCGATCCTTGGCCAGCTCTGAAACTGCAGGAAGCTCGTCCAGAAGCAACCTGGAGAAAGGATGGAGGCAGGAGGGACAGGCACAGATGCAGACAGGAGGGGGCACCGGTGCTCGTTTCTGCTAGAGAATCTCAGAAAGTAAACTCTAGGAGAGAGTGTGCACGGGCACACGGGCAGCACTCCTGCAGAAGGTGGGGACGGGGTGACGGGAACCTTGTTAGGCGAGGGCACCTTGGAATCGGTGGAAGTGGAAAAAGATCATTTAGGTGTTGAATCCTTATATTTATTTGTGTCTGCCCCTATCTTCTGACAAAAATGATTCCAGGCAGCTGGCGATGACACACAGGCTTCCCTAACTGGAGAAGATGTAATAGGAGAAAGATTCCCTTTTCAATGGTAAACTACCGAAGGACAAATAGAATGTAATAGCGAATGTCAGAGCAAAAAATAGAGTCAGTTCCACTGACCTCTGCAGGACACAATGGCCATGATCCCTGTCCCTGCCCACTGCCAATGCCTCTAATCTATCATGACACTTTCCTCCACTGGCTCCAAACTGAGTCTCAAAATCTTTCTCAAGACAGTGCTCTGGGCCAGTGGTTCTCAAAAGCCAGTTTCCCCTGGAGGGACCTGGACAGCCTGTTAAGCACAGACTGCTGGACAAGCCAAAGTTTCTTAGGCAGCAGATCTGGAGTGGGGTCCGAGACTCTGCACTTCAAAGAGGCTGCTTGGAGGAGCTGTTGTTGCTGGTCGAGGTGGCCCTAGGGAGGTGTCTCATTCTGAGAACACTTCCCTATGGCACCTTGTCTCCTGTGGGCCAGAGGGAGCCTGGAATGTAAAGCTCTCCTTCCTGTAGGATTTTACGGTGTTCAGAGCATACTCAGCCCATCTTCCCTTAGAGGAGCAGGGCATCAGGGTGACCGTTGCTTGCTTCGAAGGCTGCCTGAGGCCTGGCAGGATGCTGCAGGTACAGGGAGCAGTGGAGGGGGCCGTGCAGGTGTCCTGCAGAGGTTAGCTCATCTGGAGGTGCTGCTGGCTGAATCACCGTGTGAGCAAGATTATCAGTCAGTCATTTGTTCAAAAAATACTTACTGAGTATGGACTAGGCACCAAGCAGATATCAAGCCAACAAACCCCTGCCATGAAGGAGCTCATGTTCTATAGGAGAAGGCAGATTTTTAAATAATATAACAAATAAGTAATAGACACACACACATACATAAATATATGATGTGTGTGTGTGTGTGTTTGTGTGTGTGTGTGTGTGTGTAGGTATAGATAGCTACATAGAGAGATGATAGATAGATAGTAGGTAGTGTGATAGATACAGATGGATTTCCACTGTCTTTGAATCCTCCAATATTTAATCCTGTGTACAGCAGGTCACGGCTGTAACCCTAGCACTTTGGGAGGCTGAGGTGGGAGAATCACTTGAGCGTGAGAGTTGAGGACAACATGGTGAGACCCTATCTCTACAAAAAATGCAAAGCTATATTCATATCTATCTGAGCTATTATCTGTTTATATCTATCATGCTGCGTATGATTTATGGATCACCTGTCTCCATACGGCACATCTAGGTGTCTCTAACACTGCTCATCTATCATCTCTGCATTTTTATCTGCCTATTTATGTCTGTCGTCTACCTAATGTATCTGTCATCTCTCCAGGTAGCCAGCTGCATAAAATCAGGTACTGGCAAGTGCCTTGGTGGGAAATGAAGGAAAGAAGGAGGTGGTGATGGCTGGAAGTGGGGTCTACAATGTCAACGAGATTTAACAAAAGTCCTGCAGGAAGAGAGGGAACCACCTTTGAGAATATCTGGCATTCTATGCAGAAGGCACAGCAAGTCCAAAGGCCCTGGTGTGTTTAAGGTGTGTGTGTGTGGCCAGACAGGAGCCTAGAGAAGGACAGGAATGAGTAGGTGCCGGCCCTCGCAGGGTCTCTTTAGAGTCTGGCTTCACTCTTAGTGAGACAGGTGACCCCTGGGGAGTGTCGCTCGAAGGTGCAATGTGCTCCAATTCGGGTTTCATGTGACCCCTCTGGATAGTGATCTGAGAATAGCTTGGAGCAGAGAGGGTACGAGTAAGGAGGCTGTGACGTCCTCGGAATGAGCACAGGGCACCCTCAGGTGCTGGGCATGGTCAGACATGGATCTCTTCTGAAGGTAGGACCCACAGGATGTGTGGATGAGCAGAGTGTGTGCAGTGTAAGAAGGAAGGAAGGATGGGGAAGGATGGGGAAAGAGTAGATTTGCCTGGACAAGGTCGGTGCAGGGGTTCTGAGGTGGCTCCAGCACATGGATAGAGAGTCAAGGGGGCATTTGGATAAGGCTCCACGGCTCTGAGGAGGAAGCCCAGGCTGATGACATGAACGTGGCACCATCAGCGTATAGGTGGCATTCA
This sequence comes from Callithrix jacchus, assembly GCF_049354715.1. NCBI lineage: Eukaryota > Metazoa > Chordata > Mammalia > Primates > Cebidae > Callithrix > Callithrix jacchus. The sequence goes on along the minus strand of NC_133514.1, from coordinate 6,571,972 downwards.
AATCCGTGAGGCTGGAGGAGCTACTGAGAAGCCAGGTGTGATGCAAGGGAGAGGTCTTAGGACCCATCCTGGGTCAGTGACAACCCTGCTCACTGGCAGAAAGCACTGGACCCCATGATGACGTCAGCAGCCAGCAATGTTTCATGGACCTTTTGTAGAGTAAGGCAATAAACAAGTTTACAGTTCGCATTGTTTGAACCACATGATTACGTGCATCATTTAGGAACTAGAACTCATTTCAGCGGCTGTGCTGGGCTCTCTCCCCAACAGCTTATGACTTTTACTGGATCACACTGTGACGTCAGCATGTGAGTCCACACTGGAAATCATTTCAAGTTGCCCTCTTATAAAAATTCTCCCTGCTTTGCATATGAGGATGCTTTTGGAAATATTATTCATAACTTCACTGTGTCCCTCTCATGAGTATCATTGATAAATGATTATTTTTGCCCCCCACTCCCCAAAGTAGTTGTTTTTAACTGGTATGCAGTTAAAAGTTTGAGTCGTTACCTGCTTTGCTCTGTCTGCTAGATGGTTCAGAGATAAATGCACAGGATACCTTTAGTGCCTAACCTCACTCCCGGATCTGTCTTCTGTTCACGTATCTTTCGTTGTCTTTAGATCTTCCAACATTTAACATCACCTTCATTTTTTGTTTTTTATTTATTTATTTATTTTTGAGACAGAGTCTCACTCTGTCACCAGGTGCCAGGTGCCAGGCTGGAGTGCAGTGGCACAATCTTGGCTCACTGCAACCTCTGCCTCCTGGGTTCAAGCAATTCTCCTGTTTTAGCCTCCCGAGAAGCTGGGACTACAGGCGCACGCCACCATGCCCAGCTAGTTTTTGTACTTTTAGTAGAGACGGGGTTTCACCATGTTGGCCAGGATGGTCTCGATCTCTTGACCTCGTGATTTGCCTGCCTCAGCCTCCCTCACCTTCATTTTTAACTGGTTTTGCAAAGTTTTATCTAAGCCTTACAAAATCCTTTTTTGGACTTAAGTTTTGTGTGAATAAAGAAATAGAGTCGTTCCTCCTTATCTGCAGTTTCATTTACACATGGTCAACAGCTTTCTAAAAATATTAAATGGACAATTCCAGGAATAACTAGTTCATATGCTTTGAATTGTACGCCCTTCTGAGTCACATGGTGAAATCCCCTGCTTCCTGCTTGATGCTGCCGGGAACGGGAATCATCCCACATCCAGGGCCTTCCTGCGTCTGGGCTACCTGCTTCCCCTGTCATTCGTCACTCAGTTACCGTATTGAAAACATGTATAGATATGGGTTCAGCACTCTGCGGTTTCGGTCATCCACTGGTAGTCTTGGAACACACCCCTTGAGAATGACGGGGCAGCACAGCCATGGCCTAAACACTGACACCATGTCATCCATATTGCACTCATTAGCATAGTGAATATACATCATTTCACCAAAATTTGAGACGTAGCAGAAGTCGAGGTGTTATCCTTTTGCACTTAGCCTCAGTCAAACTCATCTCTTCACTGGTCTGCAGCTAGGCTGTCCACAGTTCAACAGAGAGACTAGGAATTTGGAACAGGTTCACAACTGAAGATTAGCGGAGAAAGCAGGAGAAGATGACATTCTGGCCGCTAAGAAGGGGAATGAAGGATTGATTATCCTGATTCATGCATTCAACATCTTTCTATTCATTTATTTAACCTTCCCTCTGTTATGAGCCAGGCAACAAAGCACGCATTCGGCACCGCAGAGATACCGTGGTGCAAAGCAGGCTGACGGCACCTTTGAAAAACTCATGTTTTGCATCCTGGGGAGAAGACAGAAATCCAAACAACCGCCATATGATAATGCCTCAGGCACTGTGCACTCTACTGAAACCCAGATGCTGTGGGAGTGCGTCGGAATTCAATTTTGATTGCAGAAATCTGTAAGAATTTATAGAGCAAGTGGCATTTGAGCCAAACCATGATGGATAAGAGAGAATTATAAGGTTGAAGGGTCAGGAAGTGCAGGTCACAAAGGCTTTAGTTAACATTCTCTGCAGCATAAATTTATGCTGAAGCCTAAGAAGGAATGGGTGGCAGACACATTTAGACAAGAAGCTGCCTGACTCAGCCTGTATTCTAGCAAAATGGCCAAAGCTCAAGAATCAAACATGCATAGGATAGAGCAGCAACGGTGTAAGTAAAAGAATTAAGGGCAAATAGATGCAGGGTTAATCCAGGCACAGGCTCCTTTTAGCTGTGCAGTGCTGTGCAAATTACTTAACCTCACAAGTCCCCGGTTTGTTTATTTGTTTGTTTTTTTCCTGAGCAACATAGTAATGATCACAGCAAATACAACATGGGGCCAGGTGCACTGGCTTATGCTATAATCCCGGAACTTTGGGAGGCCAAGACAGGTGGATCATGAGGTCAGGAGATTGAGACTGTCCTGTCCAACATGGTGAAATCCCATGTCTACTAAAAATACAAAAATAAGCCAGGTGCAGTGGCAGGTGCCTGTAGTCCCATCTGCTTGGGAGGCTGAGGCAGAAGAATCACCTGAACCCAGGAGATAGAAGTTGCAGTGAGCCGAGATCGCACCACTGCACTCCAGCTTGGTGACAGAGCAAGACTCTTTCTCAAAATAATTAATAAATAAATACAATGTCGGGGAAAGTGAATGATAATGATTTGATGAAGATGTAAGTGGGCCTGCCACTTGGATGACATTTATTCTTTATATGTTTTCTGGGTTGGTGTTACCACCCATCACTCTTGCCCTCCTCCTCATCAGTTTCAAGGTGGGAAATCAGTTAAGATGCTCTTGGCATAAGTCAGCAGTTAGAGAACAAGGCCAACATTAAATAAACCTGCCAAAGAATGTACACTGCACTTATTTTGTCTTCACTAAATATCTATTATAGGCAGAGTGTGGGGGCTCACACGGGTAATCCCAGCATTTTGGGAGGCTGAGGCAGGAGGCTCACTCGAGCTCAGGAGTTCAAGACTAGCCTGGGCAACATGACGAGACTCACTATCTACAGAAAATACAATAACTAGCCAGGCATAGTGGTGCATGACTGTAGTCCCAGCTGCTCCGGAAGCTGAGGTGGGACAACCTCTTGAACCCTCACTGTCATGCTGAGACTGTACCACTGTACTCCAGCCTGGGTGACAGTGCAAGGCGCTGCCCTCCCAGCTCTCCCCAAACCTATTACATCCCCAAATTATGCATGAGGAATCTAAAACACAAGCTGGTTATGCACTTTGGTGACAAATTATCTGATAATGTGCCATAGTCTAAATGTCCTGTGTCCCCCTAGAATGCTATTAGGTGGTGGATCCTTGGGGAAGAGATGAGGTCATGAGGACAGAGCCCTCACAAATGGGATTAGTGTCCTTCTAGAAGGGGCCCCAGAGAGCTGCCTCCTCCCTTCTGCCATGTGAAGGTTTATGGAGGAGGCACCACCTCTGACTCAGCAGACCAGCCCTTCCCAGAAGTGGGGTCCACTGGCACCTTGATATTGGACTCCGGCCCCCAGAACAGTAAGCCATAAACGTCTGCCTTTTATCAGCCCCTATCCGTGATAGGTTTAGTGTCACCCTGAATGCGCTAAGGATGTGGCACAGAGGAGGGAGTCGGCAGGTGCTGTCAGGTGCGTTATACACAGGTTACGGTTGGCTGTCCTGGCACCGTATAGACACACATTCATTAGCTATCTGCTTAATGAATATATTATGTGTGTGTGTGTGTGTGTGTGTGTGTGTGTGTGTGTGTGATGAAAATATATGAAAGAGAGAGAGAGAGAGAGATCTCATATATTTTCTCCTTTCTGAGGATTCAGGGAGAAAAGGAGGTGTTCATTTATTGTTTAGAGCACACACACAAGATCACCCTAGTATCAACCGCCTGGGTTGGTAGCATAATGACAGACTCAGATGCTCGCACTAGAAGCTCCTCTTTAGATCCATTAAAAGAGGGTATGGATTCTCAGCAGCCCGGAATTGGATAAATGCTGTAATTGCTGAATGCCAGTAGACATTACACGGCTTGTTGAGTTGCCTCTGGGCTATTTTTGTCTGGCTTATATCTAGGTCAGATCAGGGTTGTGGCAGATTCAGAAGTGGGCAGAGCAAGGACGTGGAGTGAGCATGTGTTGAACGTACCTTTAGCCTCATGACAGAGGGTTCCCAGAGTTCCTTCCTGAGATGGAAAGAGCACAGTTCTGACGTTTGAACACACACTCTATGCCTCTGAACCTTGTGTTTGTGTCTGCTTTGACCTTGGAGTCTTCAGGGGTCTCTCCATTCACTTCTCCCCATGCTGTGCTGTCTGGGGGGATTCAGGGCTGGCTTCTGTCACCTCCCTTTAACTTGATGCTGACCCCCGAAGCCCGAGGCTCTCCAGGGCTCTGGGTGCTGTTTCTGCCATGGTGATGCTATCCAGTCACCTAAATGAGCACAAGTATAGAAGCTCCGACCTGTTGTGTGTTTGAGAGCTTGAGAATTGGCCTGGCCCTGCTTTCCTCCGCCAGCAACTGAGAAAAGCACTTTCTGCAAAAGCATTTTGAATGAAAACTCTCCTTTGAAAGCTCCTTTGGCAGAGTGTGAAGCAGTGCCGCCTGAATTTCAAAGCGTTCTTCTTTGTCTGTCTTCCCTGTGAGTAAGCAAGGCTTCTAGAAACACCAGCAGGTGAAGCCTCTGGACCTAACCTCAAAGGCCAGAGTGGCTCAGAGAGCCAAGCAGGATTTCAAGCCCCAAAGTAGCTGTGGCCCCAAAATGATGAGACATTTTTCCCCAAAACGCACCAAGTCATAATTCCAATGTGTTGAAATGTTTTATTTTTTGTTCACAATTTGGATAAAATTTTTCAAGACCCTAAGAATACAATATCCCCAAGACTATTGTCTACACAGACATACAAATGAAACACACACACACACACACACACACACGAGGGAGAGAGAGAAAGAGAAAGAGAGAGAGAGAGAGGGAAATTTCTGCTTACCTCCTATTGAAATGGGTGACATGGGAGATTCACCAGGCCATCTGAATATGATTAATTTAATCCTGGAAAATGTCATGAGACTGAAAAATAGTGCTATAACACAGTTAATTTTCCTTTTTGTTGTTTTCTTAGGTCAGCTGCTAAATACATAGTGGTTGAGAGAGTATAAAGAAAAACTGCAGTGAAGTGTGGTTTGGTGGGGAACGGAGTAGGTGACGAAAGGGAAACAGAAAGCCGCCATCATGGCTACGGTGACACGAAATTAAACACAAGGTATTGGGGCGACAGTCAGTCATGATGGGGAAAAAAGTGCTCCAGACAGTTTTTCTTTCAGACCCGGCATTTATGGCTGTTCTGCCTGTGTGAGGGGCCTCTTAGTGCTCCTAGGATTTTCTTTCTTTCTTTTTCATGCTTTATTGCTTTTTTTTTTTTTTTTTTTTTGGACAGAGTCTAGCTCTGTTGCCCAGGCTGGAGTTCAGTGGCATGATCTCGGCTCACTGCAACCTCCACCTCCCAGGTTCAAGTGATTCACCTGCCTTAACCTCCCTAGTAGCTGGGACTACAGGCATGCACCACCATGCCTGGCTAATTTTTGTATTTTTAGTAGAGACAGGGTTTCACCTTGTCGGTCAGGTTGATCTTGAACTCCCGACCTCAGGTGATCCACCCACCTTGGCCTCTCAAAGTGCTGAGATTATAGGCATAAGCCTCCATGCCCGGCCACTTCCAGTATTTTCTTGCACCAAGGAGAGAACTGATGTGTAGAAATGTTTCCGGGTTGTAGCAGAGGGACTCCTGTGAGTGCAGCATAAGCCAGGACTCCTGGCACCCTTCAGTCGCCTGCTGGAGACAGGTGTGCCAGTCGCTCTGATGGAAACAAGGGAGCACTCTACAAACAGGGACGCCAGCCTCGCCTGCTCATAGATCACAGTAAAGGTAGAAAATGGGCTGAATCTAAAAAAAGGAACCAAAAGGTAGGTCACTATACAAATTCACAGAGTACCTTTCAAAGGCTTCTTCCCAAGGCCTATTTTTTTACAAAGGGAAATTTTGCAATAGGTATTTTTTAAAAGTCTGAGGAACTGCAGCCCTTTTGACCCATACATTTTACTTCTAGGAATCGATCTTGTGAAATAAAAGTCCTGATTCAAAACATACTCATCATAAGGTGGTGTGCTATAAAATTCATCAAACTATCAGAAGTAATACCAAATTGCCATAATAGGACATTGGTTAAATAAGTAATGGGCTGTTCATTCAATGGAATAGTTCACGGAATTCACAAATCATATACATATTGATATATGAAGAGCTATAATATTCTCTTAATGGAAAAAAGTGGATTTTAAATGATATATAAATAGATACATCACTTTTATATCTGCCTATACATATCTCTAAAGGAAAGCAAGTCGAAAATTAGATGTATTTTTGTCGCTAATTTTAATATTATATTTTTTCTTATCCTCTATTTCTCAACAGCTGTGGTAGAAAAAAAGCAAGAGTTCAGGCTGTCACTTCGCACTGGAATTGGTTCTATCTGAAATATTACTTTGTGCCACTGAATGCTTTTTAACATATTTAATGGATATGGTTATCTAATTTGGTACAACTTTCTTTTAACATATTTGCAATTTTTCTTAAAATGATTTTAACTAAACACCACTATTTAACCGAATCTTTTTTACTGCTGTATACAGAGGCATCATGGTGGTGATCAAATTGCCTTTGTGTGGAGTGAGTCCCACCAGCACGTCTGTGAACACTAAAAGCTCATGGAATAATGGCAAGGGGCAACTATAAGTATTCATCTTTTAATCCATTTGACTCTGTGGTTACTGATAAGGGAAAGTCATCTCTTTAATTAATTCCCTCTCAATTCTGACTTTTCCAGACTGAATTTTTCTTTTTTTTTTTTTTTTTTTTTTGAGACGGAGTATTGCTCTGTCACCCAGGCTGGAGTGCAGTGAGGCGATCTCGGCTCACTACAACCTCTGCCTCTTGGGTTCAAGTGATTCTCCTGCCTCAGCCTCCTGAATAGCTGGGATTACAGGCATGCACCACCATACTGAGCTAATTTTTTGTATTTTTAGTCGAGACAGGGTTTCAGCATGTTAGCCAGGATGGTCTCAATCTCCTGACCTCATGATCCTCCCGCCTTGGCCTCCCAAAGTGCTGGGATTGCATGCGTGAGCCACCGCACCCGGCCCTCCAGACTGAATTTCTAACAAACCACACCTTCCTGTCTGAAAGCAACTAACACCCTCCCCATGTGTGCTGTGAGCCTGCTGTGCAGGTATCCGCCTGTCCTTTCCTGCTGGATTCACCTTCCACCGGGACACAGCAGATTCTTGAAAAGCGGTGGATGCTAAGTGGACCCTCTTTCAAAGAAGCGGTGTTTTAGGATGGACATTTCCTCAAGCCTGTGCAATTGCTTTGTTAGATTATCCACCAAGGAAAGAGTGGATTAGAAAGCTGCTGGCAAAACTTAGGACAAGTCCTTCCATTTCTGAGAGCGTGTCAGTAACATGGGATACGCTGGTTCGGTTTGTGTGTTAATAAAGAAATCACATATCTCTGCTAGACTGGCTGGAAAGGAGCAGTAACACAAGACTTAGAAGTTCTGAGCACTGGAACAAGTGAAAATAAAACATGGTCAGCTCCTGCTTTCATTTAATGTTTCATTCTGTGTTGAACCCAAAGTACTCTTGTTTCTGTTTAGCTGTGCTCCAGGCCATCTGGACTTTCGTCTAAATCATCTCATTCTATTTTACATTCTTGTTTATGGCATAACTGGAAATTTTCAGAAAAAAAAATGTTGGAATTATAATTTCTGGATACAATGAATAATCAATTTAAAATATTTATAAACATGGATTGACCTAAAGGAATATTTCTCCTTAAAGGCAGGATGCTTGGGATTTCCCAGTCTCGTTGGAGATGAGCTTCCATGATTAGGTTGGGATATTCACTGAGTGGGAACCTGAGTCAGCTGCCTGGCTGAATCATGGTTTTCACTTGACCTTGCTGCAGCTGGTCACTGTGTGCTCATCTATGACTGTAGCCACTCTTCCTGAAGACTCTCTTGATTTCTGGACTTCAGTTCTCCTACCTCACTGCCCACTCCCTCTCTGCTATCTTTGAAGAGACACGTTTGGCCTTGCCTTTAAATATATGACTGTAATGCAGATGGACTGTAACTGCCTATACTCAGGACCAAAGATTGATTTCATATAGTATACCTGGTGCATTGCCTGGGGTTTGGAGCAGTAAAGACATTTGAAATATTTAAAAGTCCAAAATTTTCAGAAAAAAAATATGTTGGAACTGTATTTTCTGGATATGATAAGTAATCAATTTAAAATACAAACATGTACCTACGGGCATGTTTCTCCTTAGAGGCTGGACGCTTGGTTTTTCCCAATCATATTAAAGATGAGCTTCCAATGATAGAATATTCTCATCATTAATGGAAACTGGAAAAATGTTAACAAGTTGGAAACTTTTCAACTTTTTAACATGATATGTAAATACATACACATGTATTTGTATATTATTATATACTATACATATTTTATATTATCTATAATCATATATAATATATATTATATTAATTATATACAGATGCCAGATCTGACCCGCTGGGCATTTCCGCAGGCAAGGCTCCAGTGCTGGCAGAAGCCACTGTGCGTGAGAAGATGAGAGCCGTGTTCTCTGAGTGTTATTGATATTTTATCATCTTAGGGTTCTCCTCTCTTAACCCTAAGTATATGTAGATATGCACTGTATAATATCAGATAATATACAGGTATGACATTGTATGCCACGTATCATATACAGTATGTATTGCGTGAATATATATGCACGTGGATGTAAGACACAGCTGAGAGATAGAGCCACACATAAACGTATGTGGATAAGGTCAGCAATCAGATTTGGCTGTTGTGGGATACAGTGAGGATCAGAGCAAATCTAAGCCTTAGTTAGGTTGGGGGAAGCGGAAAAGGATGCTTGAGAGTACAGCAGCAGCGTGCAGTCTGCAGTAGCAGGTCTCATTATTCACACAATGAACAATTTTGAGGTCTAGGAGGGCTGAGTAAAGGCCTGAGGTCACCCAGATGGGAAGGGACATGGTGTGTCCGAACCCAGGTCAGTATGACTCCACTGTCTGTGTTTGTAATGCCCGCACCATTGCAGAGCATGCAGGATTGGGAGAAAGGTGGCCAGCTTCCCTAAGAGAGCCTGAGCTGCTCCTTGGCCTCAGTCCAGAGCCTGTGCATGGAAGGAGCTTGCTTGCTACGATGGCAGCGTGATCTGAGAACACATCGCAGACAGACCAGCTGGAGATATAGCAGCCTCAGCAGAACCCCATGTCTGCTGCACTTGAGTGAGGTTTAAGTGAGTTTTCACGAGCCAGTCAGTGATGCTGAAATGTGGCCGAAGCGCTCCAGAGTTATCAGAGCTCATATGATCTCAGATGTGGCGCTGCTGGTCTTTTCGCCTGGGACCCATGTGATTGCATCTGACAGGGCATACCTGTAACCATGGTGCTCCTTGTCTATCTTACCAACTGATTGAATAAGGTCTGCATCAGTCTACTAAGTGATGGAAGAAATTTATTAGAGAAAAGAAAGTGGTAGACTCATTTCATCCTCTTGGAATGAGCTAGGATAAGACGTGTTCTTGCCTCAAAATTAAGGAGAAAAATGTTTTTTGTTTTTGTTTTTTATGATGTCCTAAAGAATATGTGTGCTAAACATAATAAAGAGAAAATGATCAGTGATCCCAAAACAAATTGTTATCATGGTTTTTAAACATTTTTCTTTATTACCAGTCTTTGAATATTGACTGTATGTGGAATTTGTTATAGAAATCTTTGTGTGGAGACACTGCATTTTTTTTTTTTTTTGATAACCGGAAAATGATGTGGATACTCACCCACGCCTAGTCCCGACTGTCAGCTCTTTCAAATGTCCAAGTATTACGGGAGGCAAGGGATGCTTGCTTGCTTGTTTCTTCCTGCTGGTAAACCTCAGAGGCCGGTCTTCACAGACAGTAGTAACCCAGGTGCCAGCGTCGGGGATTAGAAACAGGCGCTAGAGGTTTCGTTTTCCAGGTCACTGACTTGGATCCAGATCAGCTTGTTGCAACCAAGCTTTTCAATACCCGTGTGATCTGCGTCACCCGTGGAGGGGCCTCCAACCTCCAACGTTGAGAGGCCTGCGAGGAGATTGCTGGGTGGGGCGTGACGTCCCTCTCGTCCAGCAGAGGGAAGTGCACCACTGGCTGAAGCCACTTCCTGTACTGGCCTCATTCCTGGTCCCTTCCAGGAGGCCACGGAAATTTGCCCACAGAGAAATTTCATCAGAACCACTGTCTTTTGACTGTCTTACTGAATTACTCGTCTGTCTCAGGCATTTCCCAGGCTTGAGTGCTGAGCAATTCCCTGGCACGTAGTCCTTAAGCTTCAGAAGACGGGCTTTGTCACATCCTCTCCCAAATGATCCTCTCCGCCTGACCTCTGGGTTAATTCCTGATGCCTCGTTTGCTGGCTTCGTGAGCATTTCTGCAGCCTTCTCTCAAGTCTCTCGGGTTTGAGATGTTCTCTGGGGCCCCGTCTCTCACAAGTGCTCTCATCCTCCTCTTGCTGCTTCCTCCACCGTGAAGGTGCATCCCCACTGGATTCCTGAGACCTGTCTCCACCCGTTGGACTCTGGAGCTATGCTGGGCAAAACACAAGGAAGATGCCAGACCTGACCCACTGGGCGCCCCCAGCTGCAAGGCTGCAGTGCTGGTGGGAAGCCGGTGTGCGTGAGAAGATAAGAGCAGGGTTCTCTTACTGTTCTTACCGCTATATCATCTTAGGGTTCACTTCTCTTAACAACATACAGTGGGATCAAAAATAAATGTAAAGAAACCATTTAGAAATGACTTATTAAGGGCTGGGCGCAGTGGCTCACACCTGTGATCCTAGCACTTTGGGAGGCTGAGGTGGGTGGATCACAAGGTCAGCAGATTGAGACCAGCCTGGCCAACATGATGAAACATCGTCTTTACTAAGAAATACAAAAATTAGCCAGGCCTGGTGGCATGCGTGTGTAGTCCCAGCTACTCGGGAGGCCGAGGCAGGAGAATCACTTGAAACCAGGACGCAAAGGCTGCAGTGAGCTGAGATTGTGCCACTGCACTTCAGCCTGGGTGACAAAGCAACACTACATATCAGGAAAAAAAAAAAAAGATTTGTTAAGGCTCTAGAGGAAAATACAGAATACTACAAAGAAGAGGAAGATGGCTGAGGTAGCACCAATGCCATCAGTGGGCTCAGACTGCAGAGGTGAGGAAGACCTCCACACGACCACCAATCATGTAAGACATGTTGTAGGCCGGGCGCGGTGGCTCACGCCTGTAATCCCAGCACTTTGGGAGGCCGAGGCGGGTGAATCACGAGGTCAAGAGATCGAGACCATCCTGGTCAACATGGTGAAACCCCGTCTCTACTAAAAATACAAAAAATTAGCTGGGCATGGTGGCGCGTGCCTGTAGTCCCAGCTACTCTGGAGGTTGAGGCAGGAGAATTGCCTGAACCCAGGAGGTGGAGGTTGCAGTGAGCCAAGATCGTGCCATTGCACTCCAGCCTGGGAAACAAGAGCAAAACTCCGTCTCAAAAAAAAAAAGAAAGAAAGAAAGAAAAAGACATGTTGTAATTTCCAGGGAAATGTATGGAACCAGTGCTGTAAATGTAGAAATGTTTAAGTCTATGAAAGACAAGGAGGGAAAGGTCTTTGGAAGGGATGTCTTTTGAAACACGTTGGGCATTTGGGAAGGATTTACACAGGTAAAAGTGAGCCCGGGTGGGACGCAGTGGCGCATGTGTGTAAACCCAGCACTTTGGGAGGCTGAGGTGGGTGGAACACAAGATCAGGAGATCGAGACCTTCCTAGCTAACCTGGTGAAACCCCATCTCTACTAAAAATACAAAAATTAGCTGAGTGTGGTGGTGCATTCTTGTAATCCCAGCTACTCGGGAGGTTGAGGAAGGTGAATTACTTGAACAGGGAGTCAGAGTTTGCAGTGAGCCGAGATCACATCACTGCCCTCCAGCATGGTCAACAGAATAGGATTCCATAAAAAAAAAGAAGAGGAAGAAGAAAAAGGGGAGAGGTGAGGAGAGGGGAGGGGAGGGAGGAAGGAAGGAGGGAAGAAGGGAGGGAGGCAAGGAAGGAAGGGAGGGAGGGAGGGAGGGAGGCAGGGAGGGGGAAAAGAAGAGAAGAGGAAAATAAAGGAAAGAAAAAAGAAAAGATAGAAAAGAAGAAAGGGCAGTGCTGTGATTTAGGCTGGGCTTCATCATAAATTTTCAGCTTGGCGATTACTGCTATAAATAATGAACTTCCCAGCTCCGGTCTGGCCAGGCACGCAGCAAGTCACAATGTGTGTATCACATCTGCAGCGGAACTGTTGTTCCAAGAGAAGTTTGAATCTCCTCTTGCAGACACTCCCAGCAACCTGCCCTCCCCACTTGGTGATGCCTTCAGTGTGTCATCAGTCCCCCAGGGCCACTCTGCTCACTCATAAGTGCGTCTTCAGACCGTAGCGAAGTGTCTCGCACACATAGGTCATTTGTAAATGTTTGATTGTGTTTGTGGTAGTTCACGTCAGAGTTACACTGTGTCGTTTAGAGGGGAGAGGGGCAGGGAGCAAAAGTACATTCAGGAGACTTTTCCTGCAGCAGGAGCAGAGGCACCAGGGTTTGGACTGGAACACGGGCAGTGTGTGGCTGGAAGAGAAGAGAGAAGCGTACTTTGCAGGTGACATGCATGTGACCTGGTGACGGAATGCGCATGGTGCAAATCTAAACGGAGGAGGGTCCATGGAGTGAGGGTGTGCCATCCACTCCCCGAGCCCTGCTTTGGTCCACTGTATTCACGTCTTTTGGGGTGCAACCAGAAAGATACATCTGAGAGCCTGTGGCCTCCAGAAATTCTGAAATGAGGGGTGGCTGTGTGCTCAACACTTGCTGAAGAGCTTCATGATAGACAGAGACAGATGTGAGGAGTGGGAATGGAGGCCTTTACTATAGCAGGTGAGTTAGGGGGTCTTTTGATTCCCATAGGGGTTGCTAAGATAAGGAGAGAAGGCATGTCCAGTCAGGGGTGCTGGAGTCTAAGCTTCCAGGGAGTCCATTCAAATCATTCTGTGTGAATGCTGTCCTCAGAATTATGTGTGCATGAAGGGACCTGGGTCCTCTGAGAATAAGGAGCCCTGGTCATTGTCCTACCACTGTTTACCTCCTTACTTCTCTAGGTTCATGCTGTAAAGGCACAGGGTTTATCCAACTATAGCTACACAGGCTTGTATCAGTCTGTTTTGCATTGCTATATAGGAATACTTGAGACTGGGTAATTTATTTAAAAAAAAAAAAAAAAAAGAGGTTTATTTGGCTTACAATTTTACAGCTGTACCAAAATTTGCTTGGCTTCTGGCGAGGGCCTGAAGAAGTTTTTATTCACAGCAGAAGGTAGAGGGGGCACTGTATGTCACAGAGTGAGGGGAAGCAAAAGAGAGGAGAGGAGGAGGTGCCAAGCTCTTTTAAACAACCAACTCTGGAGTAAATTAAGAGAACTCACTCATTTCTGTGGGGAGGGCACCAGCCATTCATTGATGAGAGATCCGCCCTCATTGCCCAGACACCTCCCACAGGGCTCCACCTTCAATACTGTCAATCACTTATCAACATGAGGTTTGGAGAAGACAAAATATCCAAACTATTGGCACCCAGCTGACATCATAACATCCTAGCTGGCATTTTAACATTGAGGGTTTCACGTAGTCATTTCCGCTTTATAACGTGGGACTGGCCTTAGGGCTCAGGGAGTGTGGGTGAAGAGACCACTTCAGCTTATCCATCCAGTGTGCCTACTTCATCCCCGGCGCACTGCCACCTGCCAGAGAGACTAGGACAGGCCTAAGGTCTCACAGGAACTGCTAACATTAAGCAAATAACTAAACAAATCACCAAGTGTCTGGTTCACGACTACACCAAACGTCATGTTGAAGGGAGTGGGTGGGTGAGCAGAAAGAACACTCGAGTTGGGAACCAGCCCAACCCTCTGTGTGGGTGCCCCATGTCCCAGCAGTGATGAGGGAGTGAGAAAAGAAATAAAGACAAAGACACAAGAATAGAATTTTACAGCATGGGTCCAGGGGTCCAAGGCACTCTTGCAGGGTGATATGTGATAGCATTGAGCTCTAGGCTTCACGAGCTTTTATTGGGTGCATTATCTTGTTAATCTTACAGGCTGTGGAGAGGGGGTTGAGGAGGAAGAGCATGTGTCTGCAGCATTCAACAGCAAATGTGGTTCTCCTAAGAAATGCTGACTAGGGGTGCTGAGGTTTTACCACCCATTGTCTATCCAGGTGTTTTGGCAAGAGAGGTACAAGGGACAAGACACCGTAAGGTCTGACCACACACAATGCATCAAGGGGCTTTTATCTCCCAAGCATCGTGGACACAGAGCGATCGGAATCGCTCCGTATGCTGAGAATATAGGCAGAACCTGTGGCGTTCCGGTGATCTCTGCCCCGTAAGACTTTCTGCCCTTACCAGCTCCCATCTGCAAAGACCCTCCCAGATCTTGTGAGCAGAGGTTGCATTACTTCCCAGAGTCTTTTGCATAAGCTTCCTTTACGAGATCCTCACACAAACTCTATGTTGGGAAGAGTTGTGGGACCAAGCAATGTTTTCTGCTCTGCAGCCACACGGAGTGTTCCGCGCTTACAGGGCGCTCTGAGGTGGTCTTTACCCTAGGCCTCCTGTTACCGCTGGATCTCTGCTTTTATTTTATTGCACCATAGTTTGGATATGATTCGTGGCACAAATTTCAGTGTATAAAAAGCAAAGCAAGCTTGTGATCATTTAACTGTAGGTAACACAGGTCTGCCCCTGGCCATCGCTTCCCACACACTCGGGGAGGTGTAGGCAGGTGAGATGATTACATTCAGCAGCAGCTCTCATCCACAACTTCCTCACACTGTCCACCCTGTCTTGGCTGCTTAGCCTGGCAGCTCCTACATACAGCTGTGCGGCCGGCTCTCCCTTGCCTTCAGGGTCAGCAGCTTAACTCTTTCTCTGTCTGGGCAGGTGCCGAGTCTAGCTGTGTCCTGGCTCCCCTCTGTACATTTTGGCAGATGGACAGCTTTGGTTCTCTCTCTTTCTCCGGGTACCAGCATGCCTGTACAATGTCAGCAGGGCGATTATACCATTTACAGACAATAGTCGTTTAGAGCCAAGCATGGTATTCCCATGCTATGGCTACATGGCTGTGATAACCGGTGGAGGTCTATGCTTGTGCTACAAACTCGCTGAGTCACGCAGGATGTTAAGTACCCTACCTCAGCCTATCCTAGATCCAAGCACAGCCATGTGCCTTACACCAAGTCATTACTATATTGAAAATGTCTGCAAAGGATAAGTCTGAGGTGCCAGGGGAGGGGATAGCCAAGAAGACATTGTCTGATCTTAGAGGTCAGAGTGGGCTTCCCTGAGAATGCAGCATATGATCTGGGATTTAAAGGAGGGCAGGAAGGACGCGGCAGGTGCAGAGCAGGTGGGATGCAGGGCAGATGCTTCTGCTGATCTCCAGGTGAGGGACAGCCCATGGGATGATGTGAGCCAGGAAGACATGTCGGGCTTTGCGTGGCACCCTGCAAGAAGTCAACTGTCTTTGAGTGTAGAAAGCAGGGGGTGGGAGTGCTGTGCACCTGGGGAGGCCGGAAAGCAGAGTGAGCCATGCTAGAGTAGGTGGGAAGTCTCAGGACACTAGAAAGTATTTTTTCACAAAGATGGACTATAGGAGGGCACGTGCACAGAGCTAAAAGTGGTGGCTAGAGTCACAGGAGTGAATGACGGTACCAAGAGGGTTCGTTATGGCCATTGGTGTGGATTGTGATGGAGCCTCGGAGAGTGTGCCCGGGAAAGAGAGAGCCAGATGGAGAAAAATCATTGTCAGGGAGAGAGAAGCTTTTTTCCAGAGACAATTATGAATTCCATGCCAAGTAGAAGAAATGTCTCATAGAAAGTTGTAGTTTTGGCTGGATGTGGTGGCTCACGCCTGTAATCTCAGCACTGTAGGAGGCCAAGGCAGGTAGATCACCTGCGGTCAGAAGTTCGAGACCAACCTGGACAAATGGTGAAACCTCATCTCTCCTAAAAATAGAAAAATTAGCCAGGGTTGTTGACGCGTGCCTATAATGCCAGCTACGCAGCAATCTGAGGCAGGAGAATGGCTTGAACCTGGTGGGGGGAGGTTGAAGTGAGCTGAGATCATGCCACTTCACTCCAGACTGGGTGAAAAGGTAAAACTCCATCTGAGAAAGACAGAAAGAAAAGAGGGAAAGAGAGATAGAGAGATAAAGAGGAGAAGAGGAGAGGAAAGGGAAAGAAAGAAAGAGGGAGGGTGTAGAAAGCAGGGGATGGGGGAGGGAAGAAAGAAAGGTAGTTTGTCATTAAAGAACTGTTGAATGAAGGGTTTTGTGTGGTACACTTTTAAATATATCACGTGGGTGTATTATTTTGTTTTGTTTCATTGTTGTTGGCTGTCTTTCCCCTGATAGTATATTTGTGTGCATAAAACTTTCGGATTAAACTTTTAAAACTTTGATAACTATGTAAATATGTGTATGTGTATGTGTATGTGTACATATATATTTCTG
This sequence comes from Callithrix jacchus, assembly GCF_049354715.1. NCBI lineage: Eukaryota > Metazoa > Chordata > Mammalia > Primates > Cebidae > Callithrix > Callithrix jacchus. The sequence continues at coordinate 6,555,291 of NC_133514.1, read as the reverse complement.
TCTGGGTATAATTTTCTGTATTTGTATATGTGTACACACACACACTCACATAGAGCCTCTTCATCGTTTTTCATATTCTTGCAAGGTAAGACCTACTTTTTATTTCATTGTCACTTTTCCTAAACCCCCAAATAAGAGTTAGAAGAGTCGTATAAACTCAAAACATGTTCATGAGAGAGCGGATTTCACTTGCAATGTGAATAGCAGCCAATTCAAAACATAGTGTGTCAGGAACTCTCTGTTTGATCAGATTGTTCTACTTAATTTTCACAAACAGAGATAATGAAACACCACAGTACAAATCATTTCTATTGCATGTCCACAAATGTAAAAAAAAAAAAAAGCACATTTTTTATATGACTTTCTCCCCAAATTGACATGCAGCTGGTCTCTTCCAAGTAATAGGTTTATTACATTTCTTAGTCCCCCCAGTGAGGGGAGATCATTTAAAGTCTCTCTCAATAGCAGTAATGCTTTCTGGCTTCTGAGTCATCATGGTTAAAGAGATTTAACTACAGAGGAACCCCCAGATATTTCGCTGATGACTTTCTAAAGACATAAGAAATCTGGCTTGAGTAAGAGAAGTACTCAAACAAAGCAATATCAAAACCCATTAGCATTTCCAAATGCATTTTAGAAAATTATCCCCATAAATTGACTCTACATTTTTCAAGTCACATAAGCAAAGTGCATGAGTCACAGATACAGAGTGTGGTAAAATGTTAGAACCATGTGTCATATCCCCTCTGAGAAAAGTGAGGTTGGGGGAGCTACATGGAAAGATGAGTAGGAGTATGTTATAAATAGAGCCCTGAAGTGTATGGTACAATTGTTTGGAGCAAGTGCGACAGACTGACCTGTTCTATTTAAGCTCAAAGGAGGTCATCGTAACTGTGAGGATCCCATGAGCCCTCCATTTATTTTTACTCTTAGCAGAAGCAAGACCCAGTTGAATCCTTTGAAAGAAATGAATTTGGCAATGCTTTAAATTGCTTAATTTGGCATTCTTCGGGGAAAAAGTGAGAACAACCAGTTCCTTTTGCCATTTCTAAAGGAGCTGTTCAGCATTCACACGGAATGGCTTTGCGGGTCTCCTGACCTAGATTGAGATGCTCCAGAAACAGAGCATGTCGAAGTTCCCTTCAGACCCTTTCTCAGCCTGTTACTCTGTGTTATTCTTTTCCTCAGTGCTCAACCCCCTTCTTTTGTAAGACCCAATATCCCTGACCTGGCAAGCTCCCCTTGGTTCCACCAGGCATGTGCCCTGTTCCTAAGACGTCAGGAGAGAAAAGTGTCAGTGTGTGGTGAACTAATGCACGAAGGCACGAGTTGGTCCTTACCATTATTTCCCCTATTTTTTTTTCCTCTCTCTCTCTCTCTCTCTCTCTCTCTCTCTCTCTCTCTCTCTCTCTCTCTCTCTCTTTTTCTTAGTGCAATGGTGTGATCTTGGCTCACTGCATCCTCTGCCTCCTGAGTTCAAACGATTCTCCTGCCTCAGCCTCCCAAGGAGCTGGCTGGGTGCCCACCACCATGCCCAGCTATTTTTTTTGTGTGTGTGTATTTTTAATAGAGCCAGGGTTTCACCATGTTGGCCAGGCTGATCTCAAACTCCTGACCTCAGGTGAACCACCCGCCTTGGCTTCCCAAAGTGCTGGGATTACAGGAGTGACCACTGCGTCCGGCCCACCATTCTCTTTTAAAGGTTTCTGCTTTGAATCTTGTGTTCCCTGTTCATGCCAGTTTTCCACCATTGGCCACATAATCTCTCCCTTTCATTTTCCAAACTATCTGTTTATTAGAAAAGCAAATCCAGCAGACTTAAAAGAAGCATGGCTATCAATGGTGGGAACTTCCAGGAAACCTCACTCCAACAGCGGTAGACCTTCCGTCGCGGGCCATTATTGAGGGGGTTTAAACTGCATAGATTCGCTAAGATTATGGATAGATAAGAATGCTGTCACATTCTAGTATATTTCTTTTTCTGCCTTTTTCTTCAGGATCGTTCTAGAATGAAAAATGGGATATAGGGATTAAAAGGCTGTATTTCTGGTTTGTTTTAAGCCACTTTACGGAGGAGGTATGGTTGACATATAAAAGCTATACATATTTAATGTATGCATCAAGAGATTTGCTTGCTTTCTATTGTAGCCATAACAAATTCACACAAACACAATGGATTAAACCAACACATGTTTATTATCCTCAATAAACAGATTAGAAATCTGCCCTCTAAAATCAAGCTGGGCTGCGTTCCTGTCTGGAGACTGTGGGAAAAGCCGTTTCTTTGCCATTTCCAATTCTAAAGACATCAGCCGCTTTCTTGTCAGGCAGGAGGGTGGAGCCCTCAATGCATCACTCTGATCTTTGTCCACGGGCTTCTCTTCCTGGGACCCTCTGGTCCCGCCTCTCTCTTCCACTTGAAGGATCTTCTTCTTTACATTGGGCCCACTCAGTAATCCAGTCAAATCTCCCCATCCCAAACCCAGTACGTGCATTGTTCTGCAAAATACTCACGAGCCAGTTCAGGTGACACATTAACTGTTTCTGGGGAGAAGGACCTCAGGCTTTGGGCATCTGTCTGTAAGGGGTATGATGAAAGCCATTCAGTTGAATTATTTTCCTCTAAAATCTTAACTGAAACATCAAATTGTTAGGAAGTTCACACTTTCACCTACTAATTTGTATAGTAATCATTTTTCTTTAAATCACGTGCTTTGGAATGAAGAAAGAGTTGTGTTTATAGCAACAACTTTGGGTCAAATGAGAGCTCTAAGATTAGCTCCCAGCCCTGTAGGCAGCACCAGAATAACACACAGTTCTAAGGCCAGGTTTCATGTAGAACAACCCCCTTTTCCAAATAAACGACAAAAGCAAGAAGTGAGGATTTGTCTAACTGGCAAGGCCAAATCAAGCACAACCCCCCTTCCCAAACAGGCAATGAAAGGTCTTAAGCATGTGTTTAACTCAAAGGTCAGATCAGGAAATTTGTGTATAAAAATCGACTTTGGGGTACAATTCATTTGAATGGCTTCATCATGGAAAATCAATTGTGTAACTGATAAAAAGCCCTCACTCTTTCTTCTCTATAAAAGGAATCTGTGTAGGGTTGGGGGTGATGGCTCATACCTGTAATCCCAGCACTTTGGGAGGCTGAGGCGGGGGGATAACCTGAGGTCAGGAGTTTGAGACCAGCCCGGCCAACATGGAGAAAACCCATCTCTACTAAATATACAAAAATTAGCCCAGTGTGGTGGTGTGTGCCTGTAATCCCAGCTACTCGGGAGGCTGAGGCAAGAGAATGACTTGAACCCGGAAGGTGAAGGTTGCAGTGAGCTGAGATTGTGCCACTGCACTCCAGCCTGTGCTACAGACAGAAACTGTGTCTCAAAAAAATAAAATGAATTTCTGTGAAACTTACGCATTTTTTGAAACTTTAATTACACTAGGCTGCTATGCACTATCTAATTATCTTCCAGCTCAGTGTTTTTACAAATTGCCTCCTATATGCTAAGCAGGGGTCAGCAAACTATTACCTGCAGACCAAATCTGGCCCATCAGCTAAGAATGGCTTTGACATTGTTAAGTGAATGAAAACAAAAAAATCAAAAAGTCAATATTATGTGACACAGGAAGATTACATAAAATTAAAATCTCAGTGTCCATAAAGTGTTATTAGAGCACAACTACCATTCACTTGCCAAATACACCTGCACAGTTGAACAGTTTCCGGCAAAGGCCGTGTGATCCATGATGCCTGAAATACGTTCATGCCCCTGGTCCTTTACAGAAATATTCTGTTGACTGACACGAAACTAACATTGCTGTGAGTAGGTATTTGGAAATACAGACGAGGGTAAAGAGGGGATTTGGGTGTAGGTGATGGTAGAGAGGGGATTTGTTTGTGATCATTATTAATGTTGGTATGCAAATAAAGTGCAATTCCAGGCCGGCACAGTGGTTAGCACCTGTAATCCCAGCACTTTAAGAGGCAAAAGTGAGAGAATTTCTTGAGGCCATGAGTTCGAGACCAGCCTGGACAATATAGTTAGATCCCCAGTCTCTACAAAAAAAATTAAAAGATTAAAAAAACATCCAGGCATGGTATGCACATATGGCCCCAGCTACTTCAGAAGCGGGGGTGAGAGGATGGCTCGAGCCTCGGAGGTGGAGACTGCTGTGAGCTATGATTGTGCCACTGCACTCCAGCCTGGGAGAAAAAGCAAGACGCTGTCTTCAGAAAAAAAGAATCCACCTGGTTTTTGCAGTCAGAACCATGAATAAATAATGTAATTGAGAAAATATCTATATTTAAAGCAACAAGAAGACAAGCGATGGTTGCAGTTGTGAAAAGTTCAGCAAATACGTGCATCTTCCTATGTTCACTGATCTTTTGTACGGGGTCTTATGTCACCGTATTGAATAAAAATGAACAGCGCATTGAATAAATACAGTGCAGTACTGTGAGCGCTTTGGGTACCACCAACTGTGTATATTTTGTACATTAGGATAGTATCTGATGTGGAAAGGGCAGGCTTGCTTCGGTGCTGAATTTCAGTGTATATCTATGTGTTTTTGGTTTTTAAATTTTGTGTGTCTGCATCTAACATTGTTAGTATGTGTATATATGTCTGCATTTAACACTTTTGTATGTGTGTATATGTGTATATAAAAATAAGTATTATGATTTTTTAATATACAAAGAAAACAATGATTTTTTAAAAAGTATTTCTAAGCCCAATGAGTATATGTGAGCCGGATAGACTGTGGGGTTTTTGAATCTAGTGTTTTAGACCTTCCCAGTATTAGGCAAATAAGTATGTGGCCTATAGAATTTGTAACATAATCTCACCAGAAAAAAAAAAAAAACAACAAGGTGATTAAATGTGTCTTTGTGTCAGCTGTGTCCAGCTGTCACCAGCTAGTACTACATAAATCCAAGCAAATAGGCAAATCTGAGCAGTGTACTTTTCTTAAAGAAGCTTATTTCAAACAGTGACATAAACACTGTTGCAACTGGTTACAGTCAAGGTTTGGCTTTTAACTTAAAGTGGATACTGGATAATTTTAAATCTGAGAATTGGAATAGAGCACCCCTGACATCAGAAAGCTTGACTGTGTATTTCATCTGGTGCTGCTTCCTCCAGGTAATAGAATAAGTAGGGAAATGCTCTCTACACAGGTGACCCTTTGTAGCAAATCCTCTGCATAGAAATGAGAGCCCCAGCTTTACCAAGCAGCTGTGGTGCTCACAGGCAGGCCCACACACAGCACCACAGTTCTTCAGGTTCCTGCTAAAAGCAATTTGGTTACAGCCCTACAGATCCTCTATGCTGATAAGCATCATTTTGAAAATAGATTTGGTCACCAAGATGACAAATAATTCTTCAGTGCATAACCCCTCGTAGAGCCCGTGGAGAATGTGCTTGAGGTACATCCACATGTGCATCTATATTATCTCTTTCAATTCCTGGATGTAGGTATTTTCATGCCCAGTTTATACACTGGGAAACTGAGGTTCATAAACATGACCCCCCCGTGGTACCTCACCTAACACAGAGTCAAGCCAGCACACAGTCCCGTGTCAGAAGCATCCTAATCCAGTGATGCTCATGCCACTGAAAAACTATACACATGCCTTGTACCTCTAATGGGCAAGAGCTTTAATATATTAGGGTGCTTGTATTCCTTAGTAAGCACACAAGGTTTTCAATAGTAAGAAATAAAACACATGATTGTTTCTGACAACTAAACTACACGTTATAAAGTGAACTGGATGCTTTAAACAGCTTAACCAGAAATTGATTGCATCTTATTTGTAAAAGATTAATGGACTACTTTCCTAAAACATAATCTTATTCCATTTCAAATCTCTTGCGCAGTTCTTGTCATCAATCTCATAAATGGCCCTCTTCTTTACTTGGGTAGAAAAGGCCAGTCTCTGAGTCCTACAGATGAGATGCTGGGAATACAGCATGCTACCAAGCATGAGAAACAGTTTGTTGGAGTCTACTTCAGGTTAAATAGAATTTCTAAGTCTTGTGGCCAGGTACAGTGGCTCACACTTGTAATCCTAGTGCTTTGTGGGGGCCGAGGTGGGTGGATTACCTGAGCTCAGGAGTTCGAGACCAGGCTAGCCAACATGGCAAAACCCTGTCTCTACTAAAAATACAAAAATTAGTTGGGCATGCTTGTAATCCCAGCTACTCAGGAGGTTGAGGCACGAGAATCACTTGAACTCAGGAGGCGGAAGTTGCAGTGAGCCGAGATTGCACCACTGCACTCCAGCTTGGGAACACAGCAAGACTCCATCTCAAAAAAAAAAAAAAAGAAAGAAAAAATAAATTATTAAGTCTTCAAATAAGGAAAGGCAGAATTTTATCATTTGCCTATTTCTTCTTTTATCTGATTCATTGTGATTAACGTCCTGATGAAAAGAACTAAGAGATCAGAAGAAGAGCTTCTCCTGCATTCACCATTAATAAAGGAGGATCAAAGTATCAAATATTTTTGAAAACATTCATTCCACAAGGGATTTAGCATTTACATTTGGGCAAAGATAGATTTATCTTGATCATTTTAAGGTTCAAAGCCAATTAATACATGGCCTCTGTTTAAGCGTCTCCAGATGAAGGGTTTAAGTAACTGGATTGTAGAGTGGGTTTGATATAGGACATTTGCTCTGTTGGTTTACAAGGGAGATTTTTTTCCTCTTTCTCTTCTCTAGGCTAACCGGCATGAACCTTCCCTCTCCAGTTATTAGTAGCAAGAATTGGCTACGACTCCACTTCACCTCCGACAGCAACCACCGACGCAAAGGGTTCAACGCTCAGTTCCAAGGTAAGAATGCTCCGTCTTATTATTAAAGAAAAAACAGGAGCAACGTTTATTCTGATCCTTTCTAATAGTGACATTCTAGGAGTGAGAGGGATAAATAGCTTGAAAATGGCTCCTAATTCCTTTATTCACAGTTCTGTTTGGAAATCATGTAGTCAACAAGCGGCAACTTGTTAGTGAAGCTCTATCGTGCCACAATACACAGGATACGTATAGTTTCTTGTTACATTGCAGCGGTTGCTAAGTTTTAATCATGGCTGTTCATTATTATTGGTTTTGACTATTATGTACCTAAGCTGAGCAGTCTGGCTCTTGTATTTATCTGCATGCTAAGAGTGCTGTAGCATATAGGTTGCATGAAAATGCACAAAAAGCATTGAAATATCACTTTTAATCCTGAAGGGTCTTCACAACGCAGATGCCGAAGTCAGTAATTTGCACAAAGTGAACCTTGAAGATTCTGCATTGCTTGCAACCCAGCAAAACGTGGAGTCTCTAATCGTTAGGAGGGAGTTGGTTAGAGAAATGTTCTTTTTCCCTCCGGTTTCTAAGGTTTATACCTAGATCATATTGCATCATTTACTGTATGTTTTTAATAATGAGTAATCCTTATTAATACAGAAAAAAAACTATTCAATTTATTAAACAGTGCACTGAAAACCATTCCGCTTGCATTTCCAAATTAAAATAATATGAGTGCACTTGCAAATAGTAGACCTTCCCAATCAAACTGCCTAAGCTTTCCCCACGTTGTGAATATGAGAATGTTGGCCCCATTAAGGCAGCATTGCCTGAACACCTGCTACGTGCAAGAGAAGACACCAGGCCCTCAGAGCCAGAGAAATTACGGCATCCTCCATGCTCCAGGAACTAGTAGGTCAGAGAGACAGTTTGCACTTTGTAAGGAACTCCCATGAAACTCAGAATGCAAAAGGAACTCATTATAGCTCCTGCTGGAGATTTAAATAATTTTTCCACAAGTAAACTGGTTTAAATATCTCTTATCTTACACATTTTAAAATCGATCATGCTTTCATTGTTTCCTTTTGGATGACCAGTAGAAAAATAAGGGTAATTTGCAGAGAACGAAATACAGAGGGTGCTGAGCACACATTAAACGAGCAGCTTTTATTTACCACACAGTCCCTGGAACACGTGACATAAGCAGAATTTGCCTGCTTCAGAATCCAGGGACGAATTTGTTTCACCAAAATATGGATTTTTTTGGTGGGAGTTAGGAGGTGAGGACAGAGTCTTGCTTTCTTGCCCAGCCTGGAGTGGAGTGGCGTGATCTTGGCTCACTGCAACCTCTGCATCCTGGGCTCAAGTGATTCTCCTGTCTTAGCCTGCCGAGTAGCTGGGTTACAAGTGCCCACCACCACACCTGGCTGATGTTGTATTGTTAGTAGAGGCATGGTTTCTCTGTGTTAGCCAGGCTGATCTTGATCTGACCTCAGGTGATCTGCCCACCTCAGCCTCCCAAAGTGCTGGGATTGCAGGCATGAGCTACCACACCTGGCCCCAAAATACATTTTAGACCTCATCAGGAACACGGTCCATCTCCTCATGCCAGAAGGTTCTCAGTTTGATCTCCTCTGGTTGCAAATAAGCTGCCCTGAAATCTGTTTGGAGTGAAAGCAATGCCCTTTCACCTCACCTGGGGCCCGGGCACGACCTACCCTCCTTTTCCATCCCTGCTTGTATTTGCCTTTATCTTGTTACTGCCTTACACTCTGGCTGCAGTCAGAACCAACTAAGTGTGGGATGGACATATTGGTGGTGGGAGGTGGGGGTCACACTGAGACTGGGTGGGTGTGAATGAGGAAGACTCCAGGTGATCTGGTAGGGAAATTCTATCTGCGTTTTCTCTGCACTAATCCACATCTATGGATATATCGGTCCCGTCCCTGATTTAATGTAAGCATAAGTCAATATTTACAATGCCATTGGACTGATTATATAGTTAGGTTGATTTATAGATTTGATGCTAAAATGTTAACTGATCTTTTCCTAGAGCTCTCAATAATTGAACAGCATTGAACTAAAGAAAAATTTCTAAGTATTTGTTTCTCAGACCTGATCAGTGAACTTGGCATTTATATATTTAATTGAAAGAAAGGTAAAAAATGGAGTATCAAATCTGAAGCTGCTCCAAGATGGTAGATATAAGAAACTTACTGCTTGGCAGAAAATAGCCATCACTTTGATGTATCAGACATTGATTTTTAAAAGTTAAAAAATATACAAAATCAATGATGTTATATTATAGAGATTATATAAATTATATAATTAAACAATACAATTAAATTATAGAATTAAACTGTGTAGATTATACACACTTTATTCTTTTACATAAGTATAAATTATAAACCTTAGATATAGTATAATATATGCTTAATTATATATTTAAGTATAAACATTTACACTTAAATTATAAAGCATATATAATTACATATAGTTAAATTTATTGTAATATATATTTTTATAACAATGTATAAAGAAATATATATAGAGAGATGTATATGTGTGTACATATGTGTATGTACACATATTTTAATCTTATTTATAAGAAGAGAGGAGTCAAAAATGTTGGAGTTAATTGTAAAATGGTTAAAGGTATGACGGTTATCAGGAGAAGTAAGCCTGGCTTCACAGAATGTATAGGAAACATTTCAAGGCCGACTTTGAAGTTCAGCTCTAAGACAGCATGGTACACTGAAGTTACATGTTTTCCATTAGCACATAGGCCTCATTTAACAGGGGACTTCATGCTTAAGACCACATTTCGGCAGACCGCCTGTGGAAGGTTAGGTTCAGGACTAGACGCCACCCTAGAAGAAGAAGAACCAGAGAACTGCCAGGAAGATGGCGAGACACAGCAGAAGGAGGATGTGAAGAGACAGAGAGGGCTCGAGGTGCATGTTGGGCAGAAAGGAGCCACGTTTATTTTTCTGGCTCCAGAGAACAGAACTGTCACAAAGGAATGGGAGGTTCAGGGTGGTTTCTGTTGCCCATTCTAGAACAAACCTAAGACAGAGCAACTGCTTAGGATGAGATGGCCCCTCTCAGCGTCCCTGCCAGCCATCCAATGGCCCATCCTTCCACAAGGGCCTGTCCTGATGTTTTGCAAGTAAGATCCTCAAGGCCGTGCCTTCTGAGGGCAAATGGAAGCCCTCCTGTCATGCAGGGAAAATATTTTGTTCAGCTGAGTCTTCCCTCTTGCCTGTGCCGGGACTGAATACCAGGAAGCCCAAATTGTACCATATTTTTGATGTCAACTAAACACATTGAAAAAGGAAAACCTGGTATTATTTGTGCCAACAGAATTGCAAAACAAAGCATAGTCGATTGTTATTCAACCCTAATGATAGTAGTGAAAACTTACATAAACGTTGTTATGTTATTTTCTCATCTTTCCAAATGCTCTGTCGAACAACCTGAATCATATATACATGATATATATAAGATATAAATATGTACATACATATATATGTAATACATATACACATATATATTATGGAGAAGAAGAAGAATTTTTTTTTTTTTTTTGAGATGGAGTTTCGCTGTTGTTACCCAGGCTGGAGTACAATGGTGCGATCTCGGCTCACCGCAACCTCTGTCTCCTGGGTTCAGGCAATTCTCCTGCCTTAGCCTCCTGAGTAGCTGGGATTATAAGCACGTGCCACTGTGCCCAGCTAATTTTTTGTATTTTTAGTAGAAACGGGGTTTCACCATGTTGACCAGGATGGTCTCGATCTGTTGACCTCGTGATTCACCCGCATTTTTAAAAAGAACATACATTTTTATGCTTAGGGTACATTTTATGTCATTTTAACATCATCGTAGTCACCTGTACCATTTAGGGTCATTTGTGAGAATACAAACATTCTGCTAGTGATACTCGGATTGCTATGACTGCATATTATCTGGAATTCCTGGGAAACCCTTCGCGGTTCCTAAGCTATGGCTCAGCCCTCTGGTGGTCTCTTACTCTAAGAAACTGCTTTGTTTTCTAGAGTATGAGGCTTGGATAGAATTGTGTAACTTCTCAAAAACAAATAATAAATTTTTTTTTTAACTTGGTGCTTTTCTTGGTCAAATAAATGACAGCCAACATAAAATATTCTTTCCACTCTCCCCTTATGTGTTTAACTTTCATCTCCCAATTCTTTCTTCTCTGAGCCTCACACTCTCTGCTGTGACTTACACCTTGTAATCATGTGACCAAGTCGCGCCAGAAGCGGTAGGAGGGTTGGTTGATTGACAAGTAAAACTCTTCTACAGTTGCTACTCTTAAAATCTGTTCACTTTTAAAATAGCATTGTGGGCCGGGCGCGGTGGCTCAAGCCTGTAATCCCAGCACTTTGGGAGGCCGAGGCGGGTGGATCACGAGGTCAAGAGATCGAGACCATCCTGGTCAACATGGTGAAACCCCGTCTCTACTAAAAATACTAAAAAATCAGCTGGGCATGGTGGCGCGTGCCTGTAATCCCAGCTACTCGGGAGGCTGAGGCAGGAGAATTGCCTGAACCCAGGAGGCGGAGGTTGCGGTGAGCCAAGATCGCGCCATTGCACTCCAGCCTGGGTAACAAGAGCGAAACTCTGTCTCAAACAAAAAAATAAAAAAAATAAAAAATAAATAAAATAGCATTGTGAACTAAAGAAGTGGAAAATGCAGACAAAGTCCACGATATATATGCAATGTCTTCTGTATCTGCTGGGCTGCGGTTGAATGATAGATTTATACAGGACACATTATTTCTTTAAATCAGCTGAAAATTGAGCCCATTCTTTATATGTTGCCTCCATCATTAATTATAATTAAATAAGTGCCTTGTTAGCACAATCCATCATCTAGACATTTTCAACGTCTACAAGATACATTTTTTGAAAATATATTAATCTTGAACCATGAGGGCCCCCTTGCTGCTAAATAGCCATCTAAGCGCTGGGCTCCAGTTTTACACACGTTGACCTATTTATAAAATTACAATTTTCACAAAATGAAATTCCCGTTGATTTTTGTAACTGATAAATCATTTTGAAAGAAAGTGTTTGTAATAAAATTCCAATTTATATAGGGAACACTCATCTCATAAATCAAGGGAAATCCTGACAGCAGCATAAAGCTGGTGTTGACAGTAATTAGCTTGTTTTTAGGTTATAGTTTCATGTAACTATTGATTTTCCCTTTCAATTAAAATGAAGGCCTTTACACAAAATGAAGACTTTCATCTTATTAGAAAGGCATTTTGAGTTATTAAAAGCCTCATGTTCCCAGGTTAATTCTAATGTGGATAAAAGGTGTGCATTCCCCGTTCTCCCATGCTCTCATTTTCTGCGATTTGAAAGCAGTTTCCAGAGCTCTATCTCGGATTCCACCTGGATTCTGGTGGCGTGCCTGGCTGCCTCTCCTTTCAGAGCAGTGTTCAAAATAGCAACAACCATTATCTAGAACCCAGAACGTGCTCAGTTACGATCAGTGGAAGGAATGGGGGAAATCAAGTGCTTCTGTTTCTCCCAAGGCCACAGGGACCATGGCTCTGCAGAGTGTCTAGAAGCTTCCACACGGGCCTCCTGCCTGTTTTCATGGCAGTGGTCATCCCTTACTCTCTTCTACCTGAGGGAACTATTAGGTAGGTATGGACACATACAGTATTCTTTCAATCAAAATAAATTAGCAAAATGTCTTGTAACCTCTAAATAATTCTGAAAACCACTAAACCTCTACGTGAAAAATTGTTTTTAATAAATATAACTCGTTCAAATCAGAAACACATAGCTGCTTTTCCTAAGTACCTGCTTTAATTTCTCTCAGAACAAAAGATTCTTGCAAAGTCTCAATGGCAGAGCTGTTAACCCTTTTGAAAAGTGCCCATCTATGTGTTCCAAGCTACTGACCCTTACTCCACACTTTTCATTAGGTACTTATGATTAACTAGTACCAATTCTGCCTGTGTGTCTTGCTACCTTTCTCTATAAAACAGTCACGCCCATCTTGCGGAATCATGGTGGATTTCTAATAAAATGGAAGAAACGTGGGGCAAGCACATGGGAGGGAGCTCGCCACACTGGGGGCTTCTTCATGCTCTGTGCCTCCCCAGCCCAAAGCAACTAAAACAAACAGCTCAAAATTCCAAATTTTAAAACATAAAGAACACAACAATGACTATCATTTTTACACTGTTGGTGGAAGTCTGAATTGATACAAACTTTTTAGAAAACTGTTTTACCATGAAGCTGAACATAAGGAATCTCTAGACCCTGCAATTCCATTTCAGGTACGTGCCCAACAGAAATAAGTAGCTGTGTAGGACAGGTACAGAGAATGTCCACGGGAGACGCATGAGCTATTGTCAACCACTGCGAATGACCCAAATGTCCATTAACCATAGAACTCATAAATAAACAACATATGTGTGTACAATGCAATTCTAAACAAACACGGAGAGAGACAAACTACCTCTGTATGGAACAATGCAGATGACTCTCACAGACAATATTTCATCAAAAAAAATCTATAAACCATATGATTCATTTATGTGAAATTCAGGATATTGCAAAGTTACATATTCACATGGATGACCATTAATAAAAAAGAATACTGTGTCTACATAACACTTCCATAAAAAAGCGTTTTCAAAGGTGGTGAGCAGAACAATCTCTTTCAAAGAAAATGATGAGTTGTTTACAATTGGCTTGCAAATGGGGCCAGACAAAATTACCCAGAAAATCCCTCCTGGATGTCATGGCGTTATTGGATGGCAGAACGGAAAGCAGCTGCATCTCACACGTGGGTCAGGGAGCGAGGAAGGGGCGTGGCTGTCATCGCAGGGCTTGCGCATGGCAGAACCAGGACGCGCGCGCAGGCTGCTGCTCTCTGGGCTTCGCGTCAGTCTTTTCAGCTCTGTTTCTCCACCGGCTTGCTGTCCTGCTCCCGCTGCTTACAATCAGAACGTGTTTTAGTTGGCGGTGGGGGGTCGTGATTTGTTTTTGTAAAATAGAAATCTTAATGAAAGGAGCAACATGTTTGGATAGCTCTAGATTAGTCACAGCTTTATGACTCAGATTGGTCTATTCTAAGCAGAAACCTGACAGGCCCCTGTCCTGGCCCACTGTACTGGGTCCCCTTGGGCAGGACGTGCAATGACAGTTTCTTATCCCCACCCTATTCACCTTCATAAAAGAAAATAAAACAGGCACGATTATTTTGTTTCTCTCAGTATATTAAAAAGTCATAAAGGTAAAACTTAATTCTGAGCCAGGCGCAGTGGCTCACGCCTATAACCCCAGCACTTTGAGAGACCAAGGCGGGTGGATCAAAAGGTCAAGAGTTCGAGACCAGCCTGACCAACATGGTGAAACCCTGTCTCTATTTAAAAAAAAAAAAAAAAAATTAGTCGTGCATGGTGGCATGCACTTGTAATCCCAGCTACTCAGGAGGCTGAGGCAGGAGAATCATTTGAACCTAGTAGGCAGAGGTTGCATTGAGCCAAGATTGCACCACTGCACTCCAGCCTGGGTGACAGAGGGATACTCTATAAAAAAAAAAAAAAAAAATCATTCTGAACTGCTTTTTGATATCTAGTAGGGATAGGAAAAATACACTTAAATTGTAGTTGTAATTATTTTGAGTAGATATTGGGGGTAATTTCTTACTAACATTGAAACAAGAATACATTTCTTAAGAAAGGTATGAAATATTATTCATAAGAGATGTTAAATTAATGAACAAATGAAATAAATGAACTAATGAAATAAACGAATGTTTGAGTTCATGCCAGAATTTTAATTCAATGCACTTTCATGTATTGATTTATTTTAAAGTTGTGCGTTTGAAATATTAATGCAGGACAAATGTTTGCCGTTACATATAAAACCACTCAAGCTAAATCCTTTCCTTCTCTAAATTTCTAAGTGTGGTTGACTTTGGAGAACTGGGTGCCAACACTGTTATCCAGTAAATCACAGCTATTTAAAACAGATTAATATTTGGCACTGACTGGTAGATGTTAAGTTCTTATGTTGCTAGGTGATTACTCCCTTGGTAAATTGTCTTCCTGCAATTCATATTTTTGTGACATAGAGGAAGAACTTATTCTGGCTTTCAGCGTATCAGCCCTAAACCACTCTTACTCTTCATGTTCTGTGTCTCACGCAGGCAATATAGGTGGCCAGATCGACAGTGTTTCTTGTTTATTTGCTAAATGTCCATCTGCACTTATGGGTAGGTAGCAGTGTGCTCTGGCATGGCAAACATTACTGTGTATATTGCTCATGTTAGGAAGTTGTCCACCAAAGTCTTCAGTGTTTACATTGACCAACTAGTCATGAAGTCTGGCCTTCCCTCCCCTGGCCTGCTGCCCTGACCAGGTTGGGAGGCTGCTGTAGCGGTTGCTCCCCAGCTAGTTACCTACAGGACAATGCAGGGAAACCACAGGTCAATCACAGCTGTAGGGCAACCAGTAAACCTTCAAGGGCACAGCTTACATCGCTTGCTCTCTTAATCATCTGAATCAGGCTTCTGAAATTGAACGGTGAAGCTGTTGCTTCATGTAATAAGCGACCCAGGCCAAGGCAGTGAACTTCTCTGTTCCAGCAGCTGCCTGACTTCACCGGGGATCCATGCCCCTTGTGGAAGGACAGCCCAGATGCCTCAGCGTCTAAGTGGCGCTCTCAGAATCAGTCCAGAGATGGGTTTCAAAATGGCAGAGGAGCAAGCGTAGCAGAGGAGGCACGTGACAACCACTGACAATTGCGACTGTTAGGTCCTGGGCGAGGTTCCTTTTGTACACGTGCAGAATCTGGTTTCCTCCAACTGCTTCAAATTATGTCAAGTTGGCATTGAGTCACCCGTTTGTAAGGCCTTTCTTTGTCACAGCAGTTTTGAAGAAGTGTCTCCAAGGTTCCCTCCTGCTGGTCCACTCAGTCTCAGTGGTAGATTTTAAAGGCCCATGAGATTCCAACCAGGTTCTTACAGAGTTGACTGTCGTGTCCTCTACCGTAGTCAAGGTGCCATAGTCCCCTCATGTAGTTAACTTCTGACCATGGCATAGTCTACGATTTACAGACCCAAAGAATGTAACAGAGAAACGATGGAGTACAAAATGTTTTTCTGTAGCTATTTGGAAATTTGTGTTGAACGTAATAAGAGCTTTGCTTTCTCAAGACACATATCCTGGTCTAAGATTCAGCTTGTTTGTCCACAGTGGTTGTTAAAATATTGAATTATTTGTATCAGATGATAAATATTCACTGCCCAGGGAATCCCAAGAGCCTCTCAGCCACAGCTGCTCTAGGCTTTCTTACAGAAGGCCTCAGCCCTGTCCCCAGTAAAACCCTTAGAGATGTCAGCCTGCTTCAGACACACTCAGCTAGAGTTCTCAGTGTGTTTGAACATCATTCGTTACCATATCTGCGACAAGCGCTTATGAATCATGGTGTTTAGCTCCATAGATATAGGAAACACAACAAATAGAAACGTCATTCTTTCTAGAGAAATATACACCATGTCTCGAGCGTGCCTACATTGTCCTAATTTTGTAAGACAGTGACTCTTCATTTCTTAGCCCAGACAGTGTTTCGTGTGTATTTGCTACACGTCTGCAGGCCCCTCTTGTAGATAGCACGTGCTTTGGAACCTCAGGCAATACTGTGTGCCCTGCACGTGTTAGGAGGCTGTCCACCGCGTCATCCGCATTTACATGGGCCAACTAGTCATGGGAGCGTGGCATGACAATAAAGAATTGAGTCTTTAAAGCTAATTTATTTATTTATTTGGCCTCCAAAAAGTTCAAAAGTCTTTTCCTAGTTAAAATCTTTCTGTGGAATAAAACCCCATGTAATTCACTAACCTGGGCCCCAAATCTGGTCATGCTGTGCCCTGTTTAGAAATCACTGGAGGCGCACAGGGTACAGCAGGAGGAAGAGATGCTCTCCACGCTGTGTCCCCGTCCTCCTTTTCAAACTCGTCTTTTAATCCGTATCCCGAGCTTCCCATTCTCCGGCTACAGACACAGACTGCAGCTTGGACACTTCATCCCCTGTCCCGAACTCTCCGTCCCACCGGACTTTCCATACCCTCGTCAATCCAGAAAAGTAGCAAGTCTTAATCATTTCAGGAGCTGTATTTGCCAAAGTGAAGGATGCGTGCTGGGGAGACAGGTCTATGATCTTCTCCGACGATGATATTAAGGGCTCCATATTTAAAGGGGAAAGGGCAGGATATTGAGAAGTACACAATTTTCATGTAACAAGATAGGGGAAAACAATCATTCATGCCTTCATCTGGCTCAGTGATTCTGCAATTTTTTACATAAGACGACATAGACAAATGGGGCAGAGGAAAAATACAGGGAATCTGCAATTTACATACGATAACACAGACAAAATGAGTTAGGGGAGCGGCCAGATATGCATTTGTGTCTGGTGGGCAAGGGGGTGACTGCACCTGTAAAGGTAAGCTATCAATTCACATTGCCATGTTGAGATTTTAACAGAAACACCTTAGAGTAAAGATCTTGCTGCTCACTAGGAATTTCTTTATGGGAATAAATATGGGAAAGTGTGTAAGAAAAGAAAATTCTTTTCATCTTATAGTCACCTTATTTAGGAACCAAAAAGGGGCAGGGAGGTTTTCGGGACCCAGTTCCCAGCTTGATTTTTCCCTTTGGCTTAATGAGTTAGTGGTCCTGAGATTGAATTTCCTTTCACACCCTGCGACCATACCTGTTTATTTCCATTCTTCTTTTTGAAGAAACTTTTTCCAGTCTTCCAAGTCAATATCAATTACTTATTCCTAAGTTCCCCCATAATACTTATTCTTTTTTTATGGTGTTTTTTTTTTTTTTTTGAGATGGAGTCATGCTCTGTCACCGAGTCTAGTGTACAGTGGTGCAATCTCAGCTCACTGCAACTTCACCTCCCAGGTCAAACGATTCTCCTGCCTCAGCCTCCTGAGTAGCTGGGACTGCAGGCACCTGCCACCATGCCTGGTTAATTTTTTGTATTTTTAGTAAAGATGAGGTTTTACCATGTTAGCCAGGATGGTCTCGATCTCCTGACCTTGTGATCTGCCTGCCTCGGCCTCAAAAAGTGCTGAGATTACAAGCATGAGCCACCGCCCCTGGCCTCTTATTCTTTTCTTACACCACCCTAATATCACTCAATTCCGTGAAATGCATTTATATGTGTGGACAGTAAATTTTCTATTTTTCTGAAGAGGAAAAGCAGCAAGTTATTTGTCACTTCCAGCAGCTACCAAAGTCATCTTCAGAGACTCAGCACTTTCATATCCACTGAAAGACTCCTGGAATACTTCAATGCCTGAGCAAAATAAAACCACAGAAAAGGGGCTGAACACTCTGCATTCATTAAAACAGTCATGTAACACAGTAGAGAGATGTAGGCTTTTGGAATCTGAAGACCTTCGTGACACTAAGCAAGGCTCTCAGTTCCTGTAATGGTTTGTTTATCCAGCAGTGAGGTGGAGCTAACCGCAGCTGCCATTCAGGAACCATAGGGGTCAAGTGAGACAAGGATGATAGGTGTATGTTCTAAGGGTGGCGTGGATTTTACAGCGTCCACTAGTTATGAGGGCTGTTCCCTGTGGTCTCACCTCAACAAGATGAGTGCGATGTGAGGCTGCTCACCGCATTCGCACGGGAAATCCTCTGTCACCCATTACAATGGTAACACTTTAGAAACGCAGAAGTACCTCTTCACAAGGAAGATGTTGGTCTCCTCTCAGGAGTTCTCTAACTTATTTTTCCTCTGTCTCTGATCCTATGCAAGCTTCTCAGGCAATTAAACTGGAGAGCTGACTCTGAGTGTAGGTGTGTAGGAGAGACGCCCTTCAGGACGAGCAGAAGGAAAAGTGGACCTGGGCACATCTTAGGGTGAAGCACCAACCGCCCAGGGGCAGAGCTGATGTGTCACTGTCTTCACCACATCCACAGATGGGTTTATGTTACTTTCAGTGCAGTGCCAACTAACAATCAAAAATGTTTTTTTAAATATATAAATCATAGACTGCAGGTACATTGTAAGCATTAGACAGAGGAGCACGATTAAAAATTTACTGGCTCTCTCTGCAGGAGTTTAGAATTTTACTTAGAGCCCTTGAAAAATATTTGGGTCACATTCCCCACTGAAATGTTAATGTAAGTTATGGACTGTCTCCCTGGATACCAGACTTCACAAACATTTGTACAAACTTTATGTTTACCTGAAAGCTTAGGGGTTACAAATACAATGTCAAGGTGAGAATTAGGTCTATCTACAGAAACTCCAGATTGCAATGATCACTTCTCATTCATGGTGGGCTAGGAGAGACTCACTTTACAGGAAGGTGACAGATGTGACTAGGTGGACAGACAGGTAAGTAGATGGGTGGACAGGATTTCTCATAAGCAAATCCAGGTGGGTGCATCAGAATATGAGGAAAGAACATGCTGAGTGAGTGTGGAACTTGGAAGAAAAGGAGAGAATTCCAGCCTCAAAGGGCAATTTGCAAGGTCAAAAAAAATCAGGGGTGTTTGGATAAAGTAGAATTAGATTTGACATTTGTGGAAAATAATTATGAAATTTAGGTCTGGGCCAGAATATGATTGACATGGTAAGGAACTTGGACGTCTGCCTTTGGTCCACAAAAGGTTGCTGAAGGTGCCTTGGGCAGATTTGAGAGAGAGAGAGAGGGCAGAGGGGACACGGTGGCTCAGAGAGAAATGGGCATTTTGCCACAAATAAATTCAGCCACCATCGGGTACCTTTTTCTTTCTCAGTGTGAATGTCCATTCAGCGAGTAGAAATTTTGCATAGTGTTTATTTCCCAGTTAGAAGTTTAGAAATCCTTATTTTTATTTTGCTAGAAGTTATCTGTCTGCACTATTTGCACTGAATAATCAGGTTCTAACAAATAATCATGAAGTCAAACAATGCATATCATAAATAGGCAGAAATAACTCAGCCTACCGTGAAACAAGTGGAAATGTGAAGTACATTTTATTTTCTGAATATGTAAAATTGCTACCCCGTCTGTCACGATGTATGTTCAGAAAATGATCAACTTCAGAAGCTGGATGAGGAAGCCTGGCCCTATATGCCAACCTGTGTACCGTTCTTTTTCTCTCTCCCTTCTCACTATCAAATTTCTTGAAAGAGAAGCTTCAAACCTTTTTAAACCATTTAGCCTGTGACCTACTAAACCTCATGAACCTTCTCTTTCTTCCTCCTCTTCTTCTTCTTCTTCTTCTTCTTCTGACAGGGTCTTGCTCTGTCACTCAGCTGGAGTGCAGTGGCACGATCTCAGCTCACTGCAACCTCTGCCTCGTGGGTCCAAGTGATTATCCTGCCTCAGCCTCCCAAGTAGCTGGGATCACAGGCATGTACCACCGTGCCTGGCTAATTTTTTGTATTTTTAGTAGAGATGGAATTTCACTATGTTGACCAGGCTGGTCTGGAACTCCCAACCTCAGGCGATCAGTCCACTTTGGCCTCCAAAGTGCTGGGATTACAGGTGTGAACCACCACACCTGCTCCCCTCTACGTTCTTCTGAGCCCAGTTTCCCCCAACCCCTGTGCGCAGAATCTGAGCAGGGCTCTGCCTCCTCCCCTCTCCTATACCTCCTCTACGGAGCAGTCTGCTCCCTGGACAGCCTCGCTAAGTTGATGCTCAGTGCAAACATAGTGATTTTTCACTTGGCTTTCTCCCTTGCTTTCCTTTGTGCAACTAGGTACCAAGTCTTTCAGACTCTTCCTTTGCAGTTTGTTTAGTTCGCTTTGACTCCTCTTCCCCATCACATCTCGTAAATTCTGTATCCCAGTTCCCTACACTTGTGTCTTTCCCAGCATCAAACTCCAGTACCAGCCCCTGCTAGTCCTCCTTCCTTCCCGTGGGGTGTGACTTTCCCTGTGGCGGAAAGCCTTCCTCCTCCTTTCCCTCTGTATACCCCATCAGCTGTGAACTCTTCTCGGAGTATTCTACCGCCAAGGGAGGTCTCCCGCTTCGGAGTTAAGCTGTGAAAGGCTATACTTACTTTTCTATGCCAGGCGTTTGGCTCTTGGTCAGCATTGCATTTCATCATCCGTTATTCTTTCAATGTGTGCTGCTCAACCTGTAACCACAGAGCCCTTAAGATGCAGCAGGTTCAAACGGAGACATGGTGCACACCAACACGTGCCAGACTTTGAAAGTAATATGGAAAAATGACTGAAGATATAACACGCTGAAATACTATTTTGGATATATTTGTTTAAATAAAGTATATTATAAAAATTGATTCAACTGTTGGAACTTTTTTTTTTTTTTTTTTTTTTTTTTTTTTTTTTTTGAGACGGAGTTTCGCTCTTGTTACCCAGGCTGGAGTGCAATGGCGCAATCTCGGCTCACCACAATCTCCGCCTCCTGGGTTCAGGCAATTCTCCTGCCTCAGCCTCCTGAGTACCTGGGATTACAGGCACACGCCACCATGCCCAGCTAATTTTTTGTATTTTTAGTAGAGACGGGGTTTCACCATGTTGATCAGGATGGTCTCGATCTCTTGACCTCGTGATCCACCCGCCTCGGCCTCCCAAAGTGCTGGGATTACAGGCTTGAGCCACCGCGCCCGGCCCTGGAACTTCTTTAATGTAGCTACGGAAAATTTCCCGTTGCATTTGTGGCTTTCTTTTTATTCCCCTTGGACGGCAGTGCTGTAAACCGTCTCAGGTCCACCAGAGATAGAAGTGCCTTTCCGGGAGGACAGGATTGGAGAATTTCTGGAATGTTGGGTAAAATCCCACTTGATCCTTCAAGCTACCTTCTCCACCCATTGCTAATCTCTGAAGTTCTCCCGATAAGGGCAAACCATTTTGGTTTATTTAACCTTTTGATTTATAGAGCAAAGTCTCGACAAGAGGCCGTAGCATAAACTGTGTTACCATGTGTTCTTCAATCTGAGTTTCTCAGCTGCGTTTTGGAAAGTAAACACAGGATAAGACGTACGTTAAATTTGTCAGTGATCGAAAGAGAGCGAATTACCATGAAAGAGAAAAGAATGAAGAAATGTGGACTGAACTTTTTTTAATTCGCAAAATTGCTCTGGACCAGCTCTTGATCCCCTAATAAAAGCCAGAGTGTAAGTTTCTAAGAGGCCAGCATGCTACTCAGTCGATTGGTGAAAACTACAGGTTCTTCAATTTAATATGTTTAATGTCTATTTCAGAGATCAACACAAAATTTGTGAGTGAGCTGAACATGCTCAGTTGGTACCTGCAGACCTACTGCCACTCGAAAACAGGACTTGTTCTAGTACTGAAATAGGCAATACCCAGGATCATTCAGAACCAGCATCTTAAAACTTTAACTTTTCTGTCGTTAAAAAAAGTAGAATAGTTCCAACGCCACCAACTTGTTCAGCTCTTTCTCCGTGATGAAAGCGAAGGGATCAGCACTACATACAAATGGACCTCCTTCCAGCCATAACCTCGGGGAAAGAATCAAGTCCTTATCACACACAGGCAATGTTATGCTTACAATTTTTATAATGGTAGTACATTTACTTTTTTAAAAATTTTCATGTGTAAATGTATTTGGGAGAAACCACTGTTGGAATAGTTTTCTTTATCTTTTTAACTTTTTTTTTTTTTTTTTTTTTTTGAGACAGAGTTTTATTCTTGTCTCCCAGGCTAGAGTGCAATGGTGAGATCTCGGCCTGCCAGGTTCAAGCAATTCTCCTGCCTCAGCCTCCCAAGTAGCTGAGATTACAGGCATGTGCCACCACACCTGGCTAATTTTGTATTTTTAGTAGAAACAGTTTTCTCCATGTTGGTCAGGCTGGTCTTGAACTCCCAACCTCAGGTGATCCACCCACTTCAGCCTCCCAAAGTGCTGAGATTACAGACATGAGCCATCACACCTGGCCTGGAAAACAGTTTTCTGAATTGACAACAATTCTCATAATCTGGACATGAAATAAGTACTTTATTGAAATAATTGAAATAACTATTTAAAGCTTTTGAAAAATCACTTGCTACAGAAAACTGAAATAATATAAAATGTAAAATTTGGCCAGGCATGGTGGCTCACACCTGTAATCCCAGAACTTTGGGAGGCCAAGGAGGGTGGATCACATGATGTCAGGAGTTCGAGACCATGCTTGCCAACATGGTGAAACCCTGTCTCTACTAAAAATACAAAAATTAGGTGGGTGTGGTGGCAGGTGTATGTACTCTCAGCTCCTCGAGAGGCTGAAGCAGGAGAATTGCTTCAACCTGGGAGCGGGAGGTTGCAGTGGGCTGAAATCACACCATTGCACTCCAGCCTGGGTGACAGAGCAAGACTCTGTCTCCAAAAATAAATAATAAATTTCTGTAAAATGAATTCCTTTGTTGCATCTTTCACTTATGAAAAGCACCATGTTATAAGTGGCTCTGTTTTTCACAAATTTTTTTGTATTTCATTGACACCCAGAAGAGTCCAAGACAATTTTAATGACAGGTATCCTGAAGTAAACTAGAACTCTGCTATTAATTTCTCTGTAGTTTTTAGAGAAAATGTCCTCATTGCTAAAAGGCTGCAACTGGCATTGTTTCCTGGAGAGTCTTCAACTTCCTTCCTTGCTGAATTGGCCTGAATTTAAAATGTCTGCATTCTTTGTTACTAACAAAATTGAATTTTTTTACATTACTTCTATTGATCTCAGCTGGCTATAACGTCTATTGCTGTTGTGATAAGTGTGGATCAATAGTTTAATACTTACAATACTCATTATGCCATTCAAAGTCATTTCAATATCCCTTATTCAAAATTCTTAGATGATTTGCCATTTTTGCCAAGGAAGTCCTATTATAACTTTTGAAATGAAATTATAGCAGAGGATTCTTTAGGGATTACTGCTTAGGTTTCATTTTATTGGCTAATTTTAATCTGATTAGCTCTGGGCAGGAAGCTTATCGTTTTGCATGTTCATATGAACTTCTCAGCAACAGGTGTTTACAGAATAAATAAAGTCCTTGGTGCTATTTAAGTAGTTTGACTTAAATGACAGATATTGAAAATTATTTTTAAAAACCATTGAATGTTCCTAAATGTCTCACTTTCTCTAGCTACATGAAAGGATTGATGTTGCCTTTCTTGTTCCTGTAGAAATTGAGTCACGTTTCATAAATGATGAACAGGAACTTTATTTGTAGAGTCATGCTCAAAAAAGATTAGCTTAAAAAATGGCTTTAGGAAAACCCGTCTTTAAGAAATCCCTTTCAAATGACCTCAGTGAACACATTTGCATGCAATAAACGCAAAGGCTTTTTGTCCCGTTCCAGCCGTTGTCGCCTTAAGACCTTATTACACTGAATCCAAAATGTGCATGCCTTTACATTTCAATATCTCCAAAAAAATCAATGTGTCATTGATTTGTCCACATTTTGTCTTTGTCCTCTGTGTGGTGCATGAAATAATGCCACAGTCACCACCAGCATGTCTTAGCTTTGATGCAGTACCGTAAAGATAGTAGTTGATGTGATTTTGGACATTTCTCATTTCCCAGACAAGCAGACCCTATCCCATCCTTTCCTGCCTGCTCTCCCATCTCAGAGCCCTGGTGCCATTCTAGAACCTTCTCCCACCCAAGCCACATGCCTTTCATGAGGTCAGGAACAAAGACACTCAGAAGAAAGTGAAGGAGGGGGGCCAGGCGCAGTGGCTCATGCCTGTAATCCCAGTATGTTGGGAGGCCTAGGCAGATGGATCACGAGGTCAGGAAATTGATACCATCCTGGCTGACATGGTGAAACCCATCTCTACTAAAAATACAAAACATTAGCCTTGCATGGTAGCATGCACCTGCAGTCCCAGCTACTCAGTAGACTGAGGCAGGAGAATCACTTGAATCTGGGAGGCAGAGGTTGCAGTGAGCTGAGATTGTGCCACTGCACTGCAGCCTGGGCAATATAGAGAGACTCTGTATCAAAAAAAAAGAAAGAAAGAAAGAGGCTTGGCACAGTGGCTCACACCTGTAATCCTAGCACTTTGGGAGGCCGAGGTGGGTGGATCACCTGAAGTCAGGAGTTCAAGACCAGCCTGGCTATCATGGTGAAACCCCCATATTTAAAAAAAGAAAAAGAAAAAAGGAAGAAAGAAAAAAAATAGAGAAAAAGAAAACAGAAAGTGAAAGAGGGGCAAGAAGAAAATACTGTGGTCTTAAGGGAGCTAAGATTTAGGTCGATTAAACTGACAAAATAATATAAATAAGAAAGTCTAAAAGTAACAGCTCAGCATGTGGTACAATCTTACAACGCAGGAATTTAAACATTAACAGATTTCCCTGTGAACTGTAAATGTTCAGCACAGAGAACCCTTTTGAAAGACTTACCATGTTACTTTTCAAAAAGTGAAGCATTCCCGGATTTAATCAGCATTCCTTTTATTCAGTTGACATGTCATAATTACACATATTTATGGGATACAGAGAGATATTTTGAAACATAATATGTGTAGTGATCAAACCAGAGTAATTAGCAGGCTCGTGACTTCAAACATTTATTATTTCTCTGTGTTGGGAACATTCAAAATCCTCTCTTCTGACTATTTGAAAACATGTAATAAGTGGTTAACTGCAGTCACACTGTGGTGCCACAAAACGCTAGGGCAGATCCATCCTCTCCGGCTGTAATTTTGTATTCATTCTAAAGACAACGTGCAGCTTTGTCAGAACTTTCAAAAGATGAGACCAGAAAGGCTGGGAAAAATGCTTGAGGACGGGTGCGGAGACTGCATTACAGATTTCAGAGTGTATCAGACACTTTAACTGCAAACTTTGTTTAAACTTACAATTAACTTTTATCTAAATAGAAAGGTAAACTTATAGAATAAACCCCCACTATTCTGAAATTAAACATATGTCAGGTGAAACGTAAAAACATAACCAAACAAAATGAGAAAACAGAAAAAAAAAAGACACACGTACAATATAACAAAATATATCTATGAAGAGATCATGTCTTAAGTTTGAACACGCCTTTTTATGCATGGAAATATGTCCATACGGAAGGACAGAGGGAAGACCGTGGAAGACTTACAGGTTTTGAGACTATGAAATATGAATGTGGTAATAAGTCGCATTTGTTGACACCTATTTTAAATGAAGAGAAACGTGGTGTCATGTGTATAAGCCTATCTGCATAGTGCACCCAGTTGACGTAGGTTGTTTTACGTTACTATGAATTCGTCTTTAGAATTAGGGTTGGAGACCACAGCATGGAACCTTCCATGTGATCAGGTGCATTCAGTAGAAAGACCTCACTGTTACCTACGCCCTGTCTAAGGCTTGTCTTCTCTTGGTCCCCTCAATGGTGACTGCTGCCACCTGAGGGTGTTTGTCATCCCAGTGACAGGATCACAGAGCCCCCAGAAGGCAAGGGCATTTGTCTTTGGCAGCAAGACCAGTATTTGCATTTCTGATCACTAGGATCAAACCTCTAACTTAAATTACATATTCACTGCACATACAGGCCTCAAGTAATTTTCCCAAAAAATCGAAATAAATAAAGGTGTGATAACTACCATGCACATTTTATGAGCAGAATGTACAATCACAGTTATTTTTTCAGGCCCTAATGCATGTATGCCTCGTAGGATGTATTGAAATATGCAAAGTGCCTACAAACACCTAAGACTTCTCTTTGCCAGTGCGGTATTCATTATTTTCTGTTAGGGCTCTGTTTTTTTTTTTTTTTTAAGTAGCATAACATCACAACTTCGTGTAATTTATTTCTGTGTTTTTTAAACATATAGAACAAAGGACATATGTTTTATTACACGTATCTACTAAATGTACTGAGTAAATAGAAGTGGATGTAAGAGTCCACACAATGCTAATGGAAAGACACTATACTGATCATTTACTTGAATGTCTGAAACTTAGAGACCCCAGAAAGGGCGACATGGCTCCTCTGCACTTCATTAGTTTGTCCCTGCCTTCTTCTGCAATTTATTACAAGTGATTTAGTTGTTTCTTTTAAAAGTTTCCCTTGACAATCATCTACCTTTAGTACAAAAGCAAGCCAGAGTTTAAGGGAATTCTCACTTTGCAAAGACTAAAGGCTGACTTCACATTAAGCGGATTATGTCTTGGTAGTTTTAAATACAACCATTTTGGCTATTTTTGTTTTTCTCCTGTGGCTTCAGGTGATTTCATGCAAGCATAGGAGCTTAAATAAATGTGATCTGAGAATCTCTAATTAAACATCACTGCCTCAGTTTGGAAGTCAGAGACCTGAAGACAGGAAATTGTAATCGATTTTCCCAGTCAGTGTGGATTGTTGGGCCATCCAAAGTAGCTTAAACAAAGCTTAGTAACTGAGAGGGTGGTTTCTCTTGACAGTGTTTTAAATGCTGTAAGAGGAAATATACTACTCTGTGCAAGAAGACTGATAAAAAGAAACCAGTAACCATGTAAGTAAAAAACTTTCAACAGAGGACTTTTGCATCGGAGAGCAAAATGATGGCACTTAGCAATTAATTTTTCTGTAACTTCAATTCTAAACTAATTTCCATTTCTTTGTCGCTAGAAGAGTTATAGAAATGAAAGAAAGATTGCATAGTGAAGAACGTGATTGAGAAAGGAAGGTCACATTGAGAATGTTAGGGTGGTGGTCAGTTATCTTTTCCTCCTGAAGGAATTCACATCAATTTACTTTAGCAAGATAAACTTATAGGTCCTTACTGCTAGTCGGCTTATCTCTAGAGAGCAAGAAATCAATGATGATTTCTTTGGATAGTCATTGTTTGCGATAAGGGCGGGAAATGCAGTTTTTATTAAAGTGATAGTCCCTGCTCCCATCTAATTTAAGGTGAAAATATAATATGGGACTACTGTCATTACATGACTATTATATAAACAAACCCTGACTTTTAAATCCTCTTAAAGAACTTTATAATTACACCTAATCATGTAACTACAGTCACGTGTTTAATGTCAGCTGTGTATCAGCTCCTGGGAAGAAATGACAGGAGGTGGGGGAGAAGGGTCAGGGAGACACCCTCCGCAGAGTGCTTCACACGGAACGCTACCGTTAAGATGTAACAGCACCTTCTACATGCCCAGCATGGCTTTCAACCATTTATATGTCGACATATGTAACATGCCAATGGCCTCACAGAACAGGGCCTATTTATGTGGCGCTCACTTTGCAGATGAGGAACCAAGGCAAAGCCACACAGCTGATGAGTGGTAAAGGTGCATGTGAAGCCAGGTGATGTGAAGCTGGTGTGTCCTTATCCACAGCTCCATTCTGCAGAAGCTGAGCGAGGCCAGGTCACAAGTGCTGCAAGATCAGGGGCATAAGAAAGATTCCCTCTGCCGTTGCCTTGTGTTGCAGGAGCCAGGGCCTGGGAGCCACGGTTTGGTAGGAGGTAGACACATTGGAAATAATATTCTACTCATCTAGTCCATAGCTGTGACCCAGCAATTTAGGAAGCTAAGGTGAGAGGATCACTTGAGCCCAGGATTTCAAGACAGCCTGGACCACATGGTGAGAGACCACATTGCCACATTTTTTTTTAATTAGTCATCCGTGGTGGTGGTTTGCACCTGTGCCCCAGCTTCTTGGGAGGCTGAGTTAGGAGAATCACTTGAGCCCAGGAGGTGGAGGCTGCAGTGAGCCGTGATCACTCCACTGCACTCTAGCCTGAGTTGACAGAGTGAGACCCTGTCTCCAAAAATCACACACAAAAATGCTGAGTGAAAATCAAATTGTGTTAATCACATAGACTATGAATAAATGCAGATGTAATGTGATTACAGTGTTTTATGAGTACTGAAAAGATTTAATGTATGTAAAATGCATTCAACAGTGTTGGAAACATGTAATTTATATTATTGATCTGCCTCACACATGGTTTAAAATAGTTCTTTATATTTCTCTTCCCTCCATTATTGTTTTAAACCAAAGTACTTATTCCCACTGAAAACCATGTATTTCACCCATGCACATGTCAATTGTTTTCTTTCCCTGGAAGGAAAACTCTAGGAGGGCATCATGTTTTGTCTGTTTTATTTGCAACTATATGTCATATATTGAGAAAAATGCGAGGCATAAATTAGGAAATCAATACATATTTTCGAAGTGAATACTGATGGAACGTGTAATTGGTAGATTAGCAAGGAGCAGACAAGGAGCAGACATATCTGTAGTAATATTGTAAAGGCTAAAGGTGTGGGAGCCCTGGCTCCAAATGGGTTTCTGTTGTCCATGAATTTGATCCCGATAGTGAGCCTCTTCAGGAGGCAGCCCATCTCTCAGCCAAGTGAACCAGGGCGCCGAGAGATTAAAACTTACCTGTGGAGGCCAGGCGCAGCGGCTCACGCCTGTAATCCCAGCACTTTGGATCACGAGGTCAAGAGATCGAGACCATCCTGGTCAACATGGTGAAACCCCGTCTCTACTAAAAATACAAAAATTAGCTGGACATGGTGGCACAGCCTGTAGTCCCAGCTACTCAGAAGGCTGAGGCAGGAGAATTGCCTGAACCCAGTAGGCGAAGGTTGCGGTGAGCCAAGATCGCGCCATTGCACTCCAGCCTGGGTAACGAGCGAAACTCCGTCTCTAAAAAAAAAAAAAAAACTTACCTGTGGAGGGAGGTAAGTGCACAGCGAAGTCAGAAACTGAAGCAAGTCATGCCGACTCATATTTTTTTAAAGGCAGAATTTGCGTTTTACTGTATAACTGGACAGAATCAGTAGCTATTCCACGCAGTGACATGACTACAGAGACTTTTAAAACATTTTGCTTAAGATCTGCATTTTCTAGATGCATTCTGGAATCACCGAAGGACTTTGTAAATGACACAGTTGCTCCAATCCCGAGAGTAAGGTCTTGAGTCAATATTCACAGAATCTGTTTTTTTGTTGTTTGTTTTTTATCTTGCCATATATGATGTATAAGCCAAGTTTGGGATCTGTGTTAATACCACTAAATATCCAAATCAGACAGAAAGCCTTTAAGAAGCCAGGGGCAACATGCCAGTTACCATGTGCCTGATGAGGGAAATAGAACCTGGGAATGTATCAGCTGAGGGAAACGCTGCTCACTGAAAAGAGTTATTTTGCAAACGTGCCTCGTTTCGCACGGTGGTGGTGGCTAGCTTATTTCCTCTCATGTCCACATTCATATCACCTCTTCTACTTTACAAAAATGGAACTCCCTCCTCACTCCCCTCTTTACACACCGCAGGGAAGCTATTGTTCTCCAAACAAGAACAAAGGCTGCTCTGGAGGCTTCCAGTGAAGGAAAGGAAGAGTTAACGTCTCTAACTGGAAAGGTGAAAGTGCTTCAGCGTGGCCCCATTGCAGCATCAGCTGCATCAGACAGAGTTTCATAGAAGCAACCAAAAGGATGATATCCTCATCATGGGGCCTCAGCACCCAGTTGCAGAGAGCTGATTACAGAAGCAGCGGCAGCCACATTGGGAGCGTTTCTGAATGTTATGTTATGATGTGATGTGATGTGATGATGTGATGTGATGTGATGTGATGTGATGTGATGTGATGTGATGTGATGTGATGTGATGTGATGATGTGATGTTTTATGTTATGTTATGTTACGTTTTATGTTATGTTATGTGTTATGTTATGATGTTATGTTATGTTATGTTATGTTATGTTATGTTATGTTATGTTATGTTATGTTATTTTTTTGAGACAGAGACTCACTCTATCACCCAGGCTGGAGAGCAGTGGCATGATTTTGGCTCACTGCAACCTCTGCCTCCCGGATTCAAACAATTCTGCCTCAGGATCCTGAGTAACTAGGATTACAGGGACATACCACCAGACCCAGCTATAGTTTGTATTTTTAGTGGAAATGGGGTTTCACCATGTTGGTTAGGCTGGTCTCGAACTCCTAACCTCAAGGGATCTGCCCACCTCAGCCTCCCAAAGTGCTGGGATTACGTGGGTGAGCCACCATGCACAGTTGAGTTTCTGTAATTTAAATTAAGCAGTATTCCCAATACTTCCAGTCAGTGGCAAATCCATTCCTCTATGATGCTGTGGGACAGCCCTCATCCATCTGTTGGCTGTCAGTAATAAACAAGACGCAGCAGCCCGGCGTGGAAGTGCTACGGAGACACTGGGAGATGAAGCATGGGACTGTGTGCTGGACGGGGGCCAAAGGCGCCACGCTCATCATGAAATGCAGGCTTCCAATTCCGTGCATCATCTCAATGTTTTAAGAGGTATATTAGTAATGTTAGCATCCCTAAATAATTAAATACTTTTATCAAGAATTAATTTAGCACATTGGAACTCAAGGATAAAAAGTTCATTTAAAAATTATTTGTATTTTTAAACAGCTGGCATTTCTTTCTGAGTTTACTCACTGTCATATACACACTCACACCCTTACACCTGTACAGGCATCTCCCCCTTATCCTTAAAGGAACAGTTTCAGGACCCCAGTGGATGACTGAAATGGTGGCTCATACCAAACCCTATATAAACTCTGTTTTTCTTGTACTTCACACCCATGATAAAGTTTAATTTATAAATGGGACACATTCAAGATAAACAACAAATAATAAAGCAAAAACAATAATAGCAGTATGCAAGCATCCACCCACTTGCCATTATTTAGGTAAAAGTCTAATAAGGGTCACTTGAACACAGGCACCGTGACCCCACGGCCGTCCATCTAGTCCCTGAAATGGCCACGGAGTGACTCCCGGCAGGCGATGCAGGCAGCAGGGACCTTCTGGACATAGGGACCGTTCAGCACCGAGGCAGAATGCCCCAGGGCGGTGCAGGATTCTATCACACTCTAAGAATGACGCGCCACTTTCAACATGAGTTGTTTTTATCTGGAAATTTTCATTGAATATTTTCAGACCACGGTTGACCGTGGGTAACTGAAAGCACTAAAAGCAAAACAGTGAATAAGGGAAGACTACTGCACATATACCCCAAACTGAAAACATATTATTAAAGTTTCCTATCATCTAACCCGGATTATGTATAATCGTAATATGTAATGTGTAATATATATGTCTGTATATATATATATATATATATATATATATATATTAATATGGAGAATATATGTATGTATATCCGTGTGTGTGTGTGTGTGTGTGTGTGTGTGTGTGTCCTCCGGGTACTGAGTTTAATTCCTGACTTCTTTCAGTGTATCTTTTCCACCTTAGCCTCTATTGCTAAAGTTCATATCACTTTCAACTTTCATAAAACCAATCGGCAGAATTTCCTTTGGCTGACTTAGTCCCAAGTCATATTTCCCTTGATCAGGGCACACAATCTATACATAGGTAGGTAGATGGATAGATAGTTAGATGGATGGATGGATGGATGAATGGATGGATAGATAATCTGTTTTAAAACAAAATTTCAAAATAATCTTGTATCACTTGATAAATATCTAAGATAAAGCCACATGGAATTGAATCACTTACTGGGCCCGACTTTTCAGCATTATAGTTAAGCATTCCGTTTATCAGGTGTTACTCTTGAAGGTTCAGTTCATCTGGGACATTTTTATCTTTTCTTTTTTTTCTGCCTTAAAAAAATTCAATTTAGGATTGAACTCTGTTCAAACAAGCAAACAAACAAAAAAGGTCTTGAAGGCAAGGGTTGCTGAAACACCACTTTCGTGGTGGGTCGCCCCGACGTGAAGTCAGGTTTTTTAGTAGGATGTGCTGAGAAATGACACAGAACCTCAGCAAGTATTTCCCTCTTATCACTATTGAGCTTATGGTTCTCTTTGTTTTTGTAGTTAAATTGCTATTCCTACGAAATGGGTCCTTCCGGTATGACTTGTTTCATTATTAATTTCATTGAAAGGTACAGCTAGCAAAAGTCCTTGGAAATAAACTTCACTGGTTCACTGTGGTGAGACTGCGATCCGCAGAGGTTAAATGATTTGCTCAAGATTATTTTTAGCGGAGAGATTTTAAGCCTTTCTAAAGACTGCAGCTTCCTATCAAGTATTTGCCCTGCAGGGTGGCCTCGGGCGAAATTTCTAAATTGATAGAGTTAGTCCTTTCGGGGAGACTCCGTTCCCAAGGCAACCACCACAGGTGACCTGAACTCGTGGCTCGCCTGCGGCTTCTGCTAGAAGCCCTCTCCTCCAAGGCCCGCCTTTCCCTGGTGGCATCCATTTCATTCTGCTCTGTGGTGGTAGGAATGGAGCTTTGTTTGTCTAAAAAACTTGGGGACCCTGTATTCTGCCCTCCTCATGGTGTCGCTGCTGTTCTTTAAATATCTGCAGAATTCAGGAAGAGCCCAGGGGTTGGAGTCCGTCGCATGGTTTCAAACCTCAGGTCCAAAACCACTAAGGTCAATTATTCAACTGCTCTAAGCTTTAGTTTCCTCTTTTATTAAGCAATAATCATGATGGAAACTCACTCGTGTGGTGAAGAGTGAATGAGACATCACATGTCCAAACATAAGCACTTCATGCTTGCTATTGCTATTAATATTGCTCTTACCCATCATCTTACTCTCTCTACGTGTAAATTCTGTGCTCTAAACCTTCAACCCATTCATACGTTGTTTCCTCGATTGTTGCTGGCTGAGTCTAATTTCAGTCTTCTTTCGATGCCTCTTTTCCACTTGAGCCCTGGTTGCTAAAGTTCATATCAGGTTCGTAAACCTATTTTAGATTCTTAAGAGCTGGAATCGAATCAGCCTAGCCATATTGCCTGCACCGGGTGAAGCCCTTATCCATGAATTGTCCAGCAGGGGCAGGGCAAGTTTCAGATTCCTTTAAAGGGACTAACACTGGTACTCGTTATGATGGATGTACCCGATAGAGAATTCCAAACTCTTACCAACACAAGCAACATTTCTTCCTACATTTGCCTGAACTTCTACTGAAACTGACTATTTTTTCCATTTCTTTCTTTTGAGAGAGGCATTCAGAGACAGTGTGCTTGTGGAGATACATTCGTATCTCCATAAATGCTGGTCAAGGTGAATGCCCGTAGACAGTTGCCAGCAAGGAGGACAGTGGGAATGTGGAGAAACGGCTTAATGGGTAAGGGGTTTGACTTTGGAATGATGGAAGCATTTAGAGGCTACTGAAGTATTTATGGTTTTATAGATTTATGGGCTGGCGAGTGCTGAAAAAGAAACTTGCTTGGGAAAATAATGTATAAGGATGTAGGTTGCAGAATAGCTGTGATCATTATTACAGCTGAGGGACGGGTGTGTGTTGGTTCCAAACACTTTTAGCTGTAATTTTGTATATGTTTGAAATAAATTTTCCACACTAACAGGATTTTTACAAAAGCAAACATTGGCACAAAATGACCCTTTGAAGCAGTAAATCATTCTACCTATTATAATGCCTGAAAGCCCTCTTATCGCCTCTAGCATACTTTCCTAGGATCTGGCATAGCGCGAATGGCATTGTTCTTGAACGTGTCAAAATGTTAGGTTAAGAGTGTCACCTCTGAGTGACACTTAACTCTGCTTCTATCTGCATAGAACTATGAATGAGTTTCTCTAGTCTGTTTAATGGAATAAATAAGATGCCTTTTGGTGAGGTTAATAAATGCTGGTGAAGGTCCATCTCTTAGAAGAAACCCAAGCTTTTCAGAGGAGGACATAACTGAGAGGCGCACATGTAGATACTGAAACCACACAGTGAGCAAGGCTGTTCATTGGCGGTAATGTGTCCTCAGTCACATCGGGGTCACCACTTGAGACGTGCATTACCGCTGCGGAAGTCTGACCTGCAGACCCTGACTGAGCGACATGAATGAATGCACTGTCTGAAGTCTGACCTGCAGACCCTGACTCAGAGACATGAATGAATGCACTGTCATACCATTACAGTGTTTCAAGTGGGCTAGGGATGGCCATTGGCTGCTGTCAGAGGGGGAAAGGCATTTATTCCCTTAAGATTTTACAACAGAGGTTCTAAATTAACACAGTTGTGGATAATTAGCATGGTTAAGAGAATGGTTTTATGACTGGTAAAAGTTTTAGGTTCCAGGGTCCAGAATAAATGCTATTAACAGGTAGTTCCCATATTATCTTCCCCGGACAGACCACGCAGCACGAACGTGAGTCAACAGTTAGAGTGGAGACAAACGGGTGTGGGGTAAGGCCTTTCATCATCCCTGTGTCTCCCTAACTTAACGGACCAGCCTGGCCCCTTCAGCCTGTCCAAAAAAACCTTTCAGCCTTCCAAAAGATTTGAGACTAGCCCATACGGTTTCCTAAAAGTTAATATCTTTGATATTTTGCTGCCACCCCAGGTGAATCTCAACATGGTAGTGTGCTTGTAGCTGGGATCCCTACCGCTAACGTAGGGCCAGATCAGCATCAGTCAGTTGGGTGATAATGGATCTCTTGAGAGCCTCTTAGATGGCATTCTCTGCTCTGAAAACCTGGAGGTTTGCTCTATCCCTGCTCAGTGGTGGTCACACACAGGGCAAAACAAATCTCATTCCTTAAATTTTTGGGGAGCATGAGAAGAATGTATCGGTACCTTCGTTTATCTACATAGATAAATGGCTGAGTCAGGGATGGGACGTCCAAGCCACTCCATGTGCTCAAGGCATTTTCTCAGCTGTAATTTAACCCTCTGGGAAGTCAAACGGGAAGCTCACTCTGTCATGATGGAGCCTTGATTTCCGGGAATGGAAGGACTTGAAGCCCTCAGGGTGATCACATTGTCTGCTTGTAAGTGGTTAGATTTGCAAGTAGGAAAGTTGGGCTTCGGTGGAAAGTTCTTTTTGGGGAGGGGAGAATCACAGCCTGAAGGTAGAGGACGGGTGATATTTCAGGGCCTTGGGCTGGAAACACAGCCCCTTGACCAAAGCTTTTTCTCCTCTGAACTTTGTGAAACGTGATTTCAGGTCCATTCTTCTGTTTTCATTTTTTGTTTTGTTTTACTTTGAATTAGAAAATAATAATTCTGTAGATTTGGGGAGTACGGTGTGATGTTTTGATACACGTTTCAATACACATATACATTGTAGAATGATCAAATCATGGTAATTAGGATATCTATCACCTGAAATAATTATTTCTTTGTGGTGAGAACTTTTAAAATCCTCTGAGCTTTGACGGAAGTGATACAGATCTAGAGAAGACACATGGCTCATCTTTAAACACGTCCCTGGTGGGCCCCACCACTTCCTCTAAGTTGAGTTCACCGTCTTTCCACACTAAGATCTGCTAATGACTTCCAGCAGGTTGTCATGAAGTCTTACTGTCCTGGTACCTTCTGGACACTGTCAAGGTCCCCTTCGATTCCTCCTGAGCAGGTTCCATACTCTGTCTTGCTGAGGACATGTATTGCCTCTACATTCTCGTACTTGCAAGGCATTTCCTCTAGTGGCGAATTTTATATTCCTCTTTTAGCACACAGAGAGCTGGGCTTAAAAACTGACTGAGGACCATGGAACCCCAGGTGAGTGAGTGGTGGCTGAGCTAGATTTGCAAGGTCTCACTCCGAAGCCCACCATCAAACAGCATCTGCCCTGCACCATCCATGTGCCAGGAGGTAAAGACCTTCTGGGAGCAAGCCCTCAGTCAATACGAAAAAGGCAGGGAAGCGCGTGCCTTCACAAGCTGAGGCCTTTTTTAAGACAGCTTATGGCTTGGCAGTAAATCTTTTCTTGAGCAAGTTAGTCAAATATTCCATGCGTGAATTTTCCGAAAAGTCATCCGCTTTAGCTCTAAACCTTCATTTCCCTGGCTGACGTGCTCAGATAACATGGAGAATCATGGCCAGATCTTAGATTAGCGGTTTTGCTGGTTTGTTTGGAGGGGCTCACCCCAGAAGACAGTGGTAGGTATCACACCCCACCACGTTAGCTGAACCAATATTTGAACAGCATTCATTTGCATTATTTTGTGATTATCGATTTAAAATGCAGTCGGTGATGGGATGAAAACACGTGGATGCAACTATCCCTGCCTTCGTCCATGAATCTGCTTCCGTAAAGTAACTAGTGTTAGAAATACTAAGGGGATCTTATCAGACAGCATGCCGAATAAACACCATGTCTGACGTTGGAGGTGTATTAATGGTTCCGCTGTATAGCTGAAGGCAGCTCATGCACATCATTTTAACTTGCACCATTTGCAAGAATACAAGAGCACTATTTCTACCTATCCTTCTGTTTCAGTTCCATTCCCTGCACCACTGCTCCAGACTGGTGGTCTCTACCACAGATGCCCTTTTTCTGTGGTTAATGCACATGTCAGTCACACCACTGAAAGACTCTTGGAACATGGGCAAATCTGTGTTTTATTTATTTTGAAAGAAAAGTGCTAAGTTTCATTACTTATTATTAGTTACTCTGGTATGATAAACCTAACATGGAATTTACCATCTTAACAATATTTAGATGTTGTATCCGTCTGTTTTCATGCTGCTGATTAAGACATACCCATGACTGGGTAATTTATAAAGGAAAGAGGTTTAACGGACTCACAGTTCCACATGGCTGGGAGGCCTCAGAATCATGTTGGAAGACAAAGGAAGAACAAAGGGATGTCTCACATGGTGGCAGCAAAGAAAGACTAAGAACCAAGCAAAAGGGGTTTCCTCTTGTAAAACCAACAGATCTCGTAAGACTTATTCACAGTACTGGGACAACGGCCCCATGATTCAATTATCTCCCACTGGATCCCTCCCGTAACACATGGAAATTATGGGAACTGCAATTAGAGATGAGATTTGGGTGGGGACACAGCCAAATTGTATTAGATATACAATTCAGGGGCACTGAATAGTCAGGTCACGTTGTGTGGCCACCACCACCATCCATGTCCAGAGCTCTTTTCAGCCTGCAAATCTGACAGTCTGCACCCGTTAAACTCTCATTACCTATACCCCCTCCTCCCAGCCCCTCTGTGAATTTGACTACTCTAAGTATCTCTTGTCAGTGAAATCATACAACATTTGTCCTTTTGTGACAGGTGTATTTCACCTGGCATAATGCCCTAAGGTTCACCCATGCTGTGCCACGTATCTGGGTCTCCTCCCTTTGTAAGACTAAATGATAACCTATTGCATGGTCAGATCACATGCTCTGTATTCGTTCATGTGTTTATGGACACGCTTTCTGCCCCTCCTTGGTTACCGTAAATAATGCTGTTCTAAACTTGAGTGTCAAGGTATCTATTTGGATCCCAGCTTTCCAATATTGCAAATGTGTACCCGAAAGTGGAAGTGCTGAATTTTATGGTCATTTTATATTTTTTATTTATTTATCTTTGAGACGGAGTCTTGCTCTATCACTAGGCTGGAGTGCAGTGATGCAATCTCAGCTCGCTGCAACCTCCGCCTCCTGGGTTCAAGCTATTCTTCTGCCTCAGCCTCCCGAGTAGCTAGGACCACAGGTGTGTGCCAACATGCCCGGCTATTTTTTTTTTTTTTTTTTTTTGTATTTTTAGTAGAGATGGCGTTCCACTGTGTTGGCCAGGATAGTCTTGATCTCTTGACCCATTTTATTATTTTTTTGAGCAACTTCCGTACTGTTTTTCACAACAGCTGCCTCATCTTACACTCACACCAACAGTGCATGAGAGCTCTAGTTTCTTACTCTTTATTAATTTCTAATGGACACATTGACATCACCCTCATGTGAAGATGTCAGACAGAAAAAGCCCATCAGAGCTGAGGTATCCACGTGGTACACAGGCAGGACTGAGAGCTCGCTGGCACCCCCTGTCGGTGTATCTCTGGGAACTGCAGTCCTGCCGTTCAGGTGGGAGGGTCTGCAAA
The DNA here is from genome assembly GCF_049354715.1 of Callithrix jacchus. Lineage (NCBI taxonomy): Eukaryota > Metazoa > Chordata > Mammalia > Primates > Cebidae > Callithrix > Callithrix jacchus. Next base: position 6,516,720 of record NC_133514.1, on the reverse strand, counting down.
TGAGTCTGCCCCAGAGGTATATTTATGTAGACTTACTTTGCAGAGGTTAGCTTTCCACTTGTGATAATTGTCAAAAGCAACTATGAAAATAAACACAATTTAAAATTAAACATTCACATCACCCTAAGTGTGGTTTAAAAAAAAAAACACTTTTTAACCATGCTTAACATCATAAATAATAATGGATATTATGGGATAATAAGTTGGGTGACATTAAATGCCATTATCTTTATATGGAGATAAAAAAGGATAGTCGCCATTAGTAACTAAGAGAAAATAAATGCAAATATTGAGGGTTCATGTTCACGGTGTTTACTGACGGTGCGTGCACTCATAAATGTAATACTTTAGAACTTAGTCATCAGTTGTTAGATTATCTGTATATGCTGCTAAACAGAGATTTTGTAAGGATTTTTAATAGGACAGGAAATCTGTCTTTTGGCAGGGAGACATTGCTTGACAGTGACTCAAACTTATTATTAAAACATTAGATATTTGCACAACTGATTTACATCAGAGGCACACTAAGGAAGAAGGCTCAGGAAAGAGAAACAGATGGGCGAGTTCCCTCTGGTATTCAAGAACCCGAAGGGAAATATACACCTCGTACCAGTCACAAACCAGAACTACAGACTAATGTCACCCTTATGATGTAACATAAGAAAGGACTGATTTGCCTATACTACTAACACAGGGAATTTCACATGAATATCAAGCTTTTCTACTTCTCCTGAAAATGTGAAGATTCGGAAACACTGGACCCAAATTATGCCAGAAAATAAGGTGTTCAAAGTTGGCCGGTCATCTCCAGTTTAAAGCATCCCATCTGGCTCTACACATTCAATGCCTGCTGACTCTGTCCTTGTCACCAATCTCATTCCATCCTTTCTAAACACAGAGACCTACATTACAGCCTGGAAGATGCTGGTGTATTAGTTCTCTTGCTATAAATAAATTACCCTATTATTGGCCTAATCAGCAAAGGTGTCTGATCACACTCATTTTTTTTGTTGTTTGTTTGTTTGTTTTGAGACAGAGTCTCACTCTGGCTGGAGTGCAATGGCACTATCTCAGCTCACTGCAACCTCTGCCTCCCAGGTTCAAATGATTCTCCTGCCTCAGCTTCCCAAGTAGCTGGGGTCACAGGCGCCCACCACCATGTTGGGCTAATTTTTTGTATTTTTAGTAGAGATGGGGTTTCACCATGTTGATCAGGCTGGTCTCGAACTCCTGACCTCGTGATCCACCCACCTGATCCTCCCAGAGTGCTGGGATGACAGACATGAGCCACTGTGCCCAACTGATTGCACATATTCTTTAAGGAAGACTAAGGGCAGCCTAGCTGGGCTGTTCTTTTCCAGGCTCTCATGGGTTCACAGTCAATGCTGGCTGGGGCTGCAGGCAACTGAGGCTGAGTTCCAAGAGCTCATTCATGTGGAGATTGGCAGGAAGCCTCGGTGCCTGCATTGCTGTTGTCAGGGGACCTCAGGTCCTTACGAGGTGGCCTTCCCACTGGCCGCTTGAGTATCCTCATGGCATGGCTGTTGACTTTCTGAGAGATGCACAATTCTTCAAGAGAGAAGGAGCCAGCAGGCGCTTGCAATGCATTTTAGGACCTGGTCTCCACAGTCACACACAATTACACCTTTTCTCTATTCATCACTGGAGAGACACTAAATCCGGCCCCCTATCAAAGTGAGGATTAGGCTCCATCTTTTCAAGGGCGTGTTTAATAATGATAGGTGTATTTTTATCCAGGGTAAGTTGAATACCTGGGTTGAGATACTGAATCAAAGTCCTTGAAAGACTCCGAGATCAGTGGTTTAAGTGTTCCCAAGTCTTCCCACTCTGCCCTCACAGCGGTGGGTGTGTTGCACTCTGTCTGCTCTCCCATCTGAGGCTGAGTCCTGCGCTGGTCACTCCACCCTGTGTCTTGGAATCACTCCTTCCCTGAAATCTCTCTCCTAAGCCCTCAGCCTTCCTCTCTCCTCGATCATTTCTACTTAATACGAGCAGCTCCTGGGAGGGAACACACACACACACACACACACACACACTTTCACATTGCCTACAAAATCAGCACCAACATCACTCCCTTGGCCCCACAATTCTCCTTCAGCTACTGTCCCAAATTTATGCTTCCTTATTAAAAAAAAATTCAGGTGATGTCCATCCCAGTCATCCAGGCTCTTTCTCATTGTCTCCTGGTCCATTCAGGGATATCTTTGTTCCCACCCTGTGACCAAAATAGCACCTGTCCAGGTCACATGGCCCTGGCCCTGCCAAACTCATTGGTCACCTCTCAACCCACACCTTGAGGGCTTTCCCAGCAACACTAATCTCTTCTCACTCGCATTTCCTTGAAAGGACCTCCTTGCCTTCAGGACACAACTCCCTCCTTAGTCCCTTCTCTGTCTAGCTGCTGTCTCTGCCTCCTTTGCTGAAAACTCACCTTCCTAACTTGTATCCCGAGGGCCCTTCACCACCTGCCTCACTCCTCTACTAGTCTGGAGAGGTTAATGGGCCTCTTCCCAGAGTAACATTTGTCACTGCACAAAACATCAGGGTAATCCATCAAAACTAGTTGCACTGAAATAGTCATCAACATATGCTACAGGGAATTTATACATAGTGGTGTGTATGCTCCTTTACCATGGCGGGCCTAACAGCGATGATCGTCTGAATTTTTAAATCAAATCTTCTGGTATCTGCCATCACTGTTAATGTGATAAGACACATCTGCAGTTTCTGCTGATGGCAAAGCAGTGCTAACACTCTTAGGGCTTTTGGCTTACACTCGTAACAGAAGAAAACACGAATTTTCACTTAGAAGGCAGTGGAAATAAAAATGCGTTTCTTTTCCTATTTAATTGCATAAACCACCTGAATTCTCATGATTGAGCGTAGGGTAAATGTCCTTCCTGCATACAGGGAGTGACCCAGAGGCCCATTCTCCTTCCCCCTCCCTCATTCCTCTCCCAGCCCAGGGGAGGGGCGCTCAGACCATTCAGTCCTAGGACTCTTTGTCAAACGGTTGAAAATCCCAAACTTCTTCATTTCTTAAAGATGATATAGATACCACACTTAATATATTCAGAATTAGACCGAGAGAAAAGTTGAAAGGTTTATCACTTCTTTTAAAATGACAATACTCCTTTAAAAATTAACATAAATTATATATTTTATGAAAATAACTATATTTGACCAAACAAAAAGCAAAAGAAAAGTAGTGTAAGAGGCAGCATTGCTTTATATTTTTGCAAAACTTTGCCACATCTAGCGTGGCGAGAGAGGCCGGTTTCTCACACTTGCTTTCATATTGAACATGCTGTGCTCTGTTATTCTGGTTGAAGTCGGTGAGCAAAACCTGGGTTTACGCAGGTAGACGGTTGAAAAAGAGAGACGTATGTTAATGTCCCCATTAGATCATAGTGGATATTTTTCTTTCACACAACATTAAACTTAACAAGTGGCTATTTTTAAAAGTTAGCTGCAAAGTGGAATCTGGATCCATATAAGTAAAGTTTTTGCACTTTATTGTAGTAAAATATGTTGGTCTAATTTGCATTTTGAATTAAATGTTTAATTGGTAGCATTAGGTGTGGGTCATTTGGAAATCATGGGTTCACTTTATGCAGCTCTTTCCAGTGTTAGAGTCAGTATCTATAAATAAGTTAGCTACTGTGCAATAACTATCAAAATCACGTGTTGACCACCCTTCTCTTACCAAAAAAAGTCTTTAAGTATTGAGAAGTTGCAGAGACAGATACTACTTGTCTAAAATGCTAATATTTTCTTGAAAACCCAAATTTCATCATTTCCAAAAGTACCATCTAATAATTTTTAGGTAACAATAGCTTGACTGTTGACTTTCCAGTAAATATGACTAAATACCCAGCTACGAATTTCTGAATATCTGAAGAGGATAAGATAAGCAGGCTCCTGGGGTGGTTTTCAGTGATTTGTGCTCTCGGATAATGCACCCACCTTGAGTGAATATGAGGCGTTCTCCCTCCGATGATTAGCTAATGGCTCAGCTGACCAGAAGAAAGGGAGATGGTCCTCAGCGGTCCTGACCTAATCTAATGAGCCCTTAAAAGGGGCTTTTCCTGAGAAGAGGTTTGGAGTGTGAGAGGGATCGGAACTGGGAGAGGTCTCGTTGCAGTTTGATGGAGGGTCACGTGGCAGGTAAGGGTGCATGGCCGCAAGCTTCCCCGAGCACCCGGAGTGGCCCCTTCATTAGCCAGCAAGAAAATGGGAACCTCAGTCCTAGAACCATGGGGTTGGATTTCACCAGTAACCCGATTGAGCGTCAAAAAGGATTCTTCCCTAGGACTCTAAGAGAAGAAGGCGGCCCCACTAGTTCGGTGAGTGTTAGACCCCAGTCAGAGGGCTCAGCTGAGCTTCTCCTGCAGAATTGGGAAGTGATAAAAAGCTGCTTTAAGCTCTTACGTTGGTAGTAATTTTTGTGGCAGTAAAAACTGGCACGCACACGATAGTTTGTTAGAGTCTCAAGTAAAAACGGTGATCCGCGAAAAAGCAGCTAGTTCATCGCCGAAATCAGGGAATCTCACGTATATTTATTCCAGCTGCATCCCCTGTTACACAGCAGAAGTGCATTCTGCTAATGCTTAGCATTAATGCCAACGTTAGAAAACCTACTGCAAGAGTTTTCACTTGTAATCTAGAATCCAGAAAAAGTTTTCCTAGGGCGATTTACCAAACGCTGCTCTGTAGCATACGCTTCATGCCTGGACTGGACCGTTTTACTAATGAGGACTTTTCCCAGTAGGGTCCTCTTTAAGGGGAGTTATTAATGGCAGTATTTTGGAGATATAGACAAGAGGCAAGAACGGCTGTAGACCAGAGAAAAGCTGAAATGTAAGAGAATGCTGCTCTTCAGGAGAGAATGATTTCGGATCTGTCTGAGGTTGGGGAAGGTACTTTTTAATATTTAATCAAGATTAGAAGTTTAATCAATGCGTTGCCGTGGTTTCAAATTCCTAAAGTCACCCTCAATTTCATCTTAGATTTTATGAACGCTCAAGGCTATTACATCTATTTATTTATGCTTCAAATGTTTGGTTCCCAAAATTGAAGGTACTATTTTCTCTTCCTTTACAACTGTTTCCTTAAGTTTTTATTTTTTTAATTTTTATTTTTTGCCAGAGTGCTGCTCTGTGGCCCATGCTGGAGTACAATGACCTTACCTTGGCTCACTGCAACCCCTGCCTCCCAGGTTGAAGCAATTCCCCTGCCTCAGCCTCCTGAGTAGCTAGGATTACAGGCATACACTACCAAGCACAGCTAATTTTTGTTTTGTTTTGTTTTCTTTTCTTTTGGAAACAAAATCTCGCTTGTCCCCTAGGCTGGAGTGTAGTGGTGCAATCTTGACTCACTGCAACTTCCTCCTCCTGGGTTCAAGTGCTTCTCCTGCCTCAGCCTGCCGAGTAGCTGGGAATACAGGTGCCTGCCACCTCGCCCGGCTAATTTTTTTGTATTCTTAGTAGAAATGGGGTTTCACCATGTTGGCCAGGCTGGTCTCAAACTCCTGACCTCAAGTGATCTGCCCGGTTCAGCCTCCCAAAGTACTGGTATTCCAGGCATGAGCCACGGCGCCTAGCTAATTTTTGTATTTTTAGTAGAGAGGAGGTTGTACCATGTTGGCCAGGCTGGTTTCAAACTCCTGACCTCAAGTGATCCACCTGCCTTGGCCTCCAGAGTGCTGGGATTACAGGTGTGAGTCACTGTACTCATCCCGTTCCCTATGCTTCCGGCATATCTCTGCTTGTACAACCTTTGCCAACTCTACCCTTTGTGTGCTGGCTTGTGGGGGGCTAGGGGACAGCAGAAGGCGAGGGAGGGGGATGGCAGGAGGCGAGGGAGGAGGACGATGTCGGGTGCACCCATGGCATGTAGACGCATCAGTACTTCCCACGGTGGACAGTCAGCTAGTAAACAGGGCTCTTCATTCTCTGCTGTTTGCTTTATCCAGCACCTCTCAGAAAACTCCCTGTAATTAATTTCTCAAAACATGGTTGCTCATTCGTGTCAGTGTCTGAAGGCTCTACAACTCTGCTCCATGAACTCAAAACACGGCTTATGATGACGGTTGCTCATTCCGAGAGAAATTTTATTATCCCCATGTAAAGAATTTACAATTCTGTTTCTTTGTCACCCCATTAACTTTGATTTAACATGTCATTTAATGAAATTAACGAAGCTTTTCCAAAAACATGAGGAAGAAAACAGCAAAATAAAGGTATTTGCAAAATAAGAATAATTAAGAGCGAGACAGGAGAAGACAAGTGTGAACCTGAAAAACCATTAGAATTTAAATACTTAAAAATTATAAGGAAGGATATGTTTGCCTTTGTGTCACGCACTGGAATACTGTAAGTCACCTTGTTAGTGACCGATGTTAAACAAATGGACTCAGTCCCATATGCATCATAACTGTTTGCTGTTTTGTGGTGTATTCCGGAGAAATCATCTCATAGGATTGATCCTAAAAGGCTGGGACAGAGATTGTTGAATCCGTTTTCATCTGCCCTCCCTACTAAAAATCCACTTACACACCACTCATCTCAGATCCTTGAGAGGCATTGCTGCTTATAAAAGAAAAAAAAAAAAAAAACACTGATTGGATTTCGAAGTTTCACAAATAAAATTGCATTCATTTGAAAATCACGCAGAGGCTAGAGGAAAAAAAAAAAAAAAGCAAAAAAAAACTGGTGTTTCAGGACAGCCTGACCCTCCCGTCATTCAAAAGTCACAACTGTTAGATGTGTACATTGCTGGAAGCGGTTTTGAATCGTGTCAGTGTCTGAAGGCTCTACAACTCTGCTCCAGGAACTCAATCTTCCAGGGATTGGTTTACACACCTGCCGCTAGGTATCATTCAGGCTAACCGTGTGTCACGGAGGAGAAATGTGCTGGTGTGTGTGTGTGTGTGTGCGCGCGCACGCACGCACGTGCATGTGTATGTGTGTATGAAAGAATAAAGACGTCGGCCACCAATGCTATGAGGTTTCTCCTGTGAAAGTCGCCCCTGTTTGAGAGGGGTAGCCCCCAGTGTTAGAGGAACAAAAGGTCTATGCTAGCTGAAAGGAAATGGTTGTTGGTGAGCGTCTTGTTCACAGATCTGAAAGGACACATGTATTCTACTGAAGAACTCAAAGGAAATCGTTTACAGGGCGTCGTTGTGCTTGGACAGCTTCTGTCATTCCCACAGATAGAACAGGCAGAAGCTGTGCCAGGAGTGCCCAAGTCGTATTCCAGTAGCTTCTCCTCTCTCTCCCCCTTCTTTTTTCTTTTACAAGCTTTATTGATTGATTAAATGGTAAGATGTGCCAGTTTCTCCATTGGCAGTGAAGATGACATGGCATGGTTCCAATTCCTTCGACATCTTACTTGGGTAGTTGACAGGTTAATTCCCAGCTTCCTGTGTATGGTGAAGTTTAAGGGGAAAAGCTGAATAAAGAGGTGCACTAACATTCCCTGTTTAATTCCCAGCTTCCTGCGTATGGGGAAGGGTTAGCTGCATAAAGAGGTGCACTAACGTTCCCTGTTTAATTCCCAGCTTCCTGTTTATGGTGAAGTTTAAGGGGAAAAGCTGAATAAAGAGGTGCACTAACATTCCCTGTTTAATTCCCAGCTTCCTCTGTATGGGGAAGGGTTAGCTGAATAAAGAGGTGCACTAACGTTCCCTGTTTAATTCCCAGCTTCCTGTTTATGGTGAAGTTTAAGGGGAAAAGCTGAATAAAGAGGTGTACTAACATTCCCTGTTTAATTCCCAGCTTCCTGTGTATGGGGAAGGGTTAGCTGCATGAAGAGGTGCACTAACATTCCCTGTTTAATTCCCAGCTTCCTGTGTATGGGGAACGGTTAGCTACATGAAGAGGTGCACTAACATTCCCTGTTGAGTGTAACAAAGACTTGGAAAGGTCTTCATTTCCTGGAAAGTATTTTCCATGCACTGTGTGGGACTGTGTGGGTGAGGCATTGCGTTTGGTGCTTCTGTTTGCTATCTCATGTGACTTCACAACAGCTCTGAGGGGCTGATGATGCTCATCTTTATTGAGCACATGAGGAATCTGGGATTTAAAGGCATTTTTAACCTGCCAAGGTGACATCTCTAATGAGTTCTAGAACAACGATTAAGCCTTTCTTACAACTAACTTCAAAATCCCCACTGTGTGTGAGACTTTTCCTATTAAAGATCCAAAAGGTAGACACACACAGAACTGGAAATGCCTTCCACACCTGAGAAATGGAAAAGCAGTCAGTGTATATTTGTAGATAATGAGTGCCTGATACGGGGGCCGCAGTGTGTTCTACGTGAATGATACCCTGGGGTTGCCCCAACTCATCTGACCGCCCTGCCCAGCTGCACACTTCCCACTGTGCATAGAGCATCTTCTCCGTTCATCAAAACACTCTTGTACGAGATGTATTATTTCCCCTACATTTCAGAAGGAGTCACTGAAGTTAATTTTCTCAGAGTCTGCATTGTAATGAATGGTCCAGGGAAAATGGAAAACTCTGAATTAAATACCACCCACTTTCCTGGAGATTCTGCATTATCTGCCTGGAAAAAGAATGAAAACTAGACTTTTAGGGTCATTAAAATAATTCAAGCCCTCCCTTTAACAGATGAAGAGATCCAAGGCTGTTGGTTCAGGATTTTAGAACATCTCAGAGGGGATACTGGAGCTCAGCTGTCGGGACATCTAGGGCAGTGGCTTTTTTGCTGAAACTGGGATTTTTGTAAAAATGTTGTTCGCCTTGCTAGGTGAAATGGCTTTTAATAATCTCAGTAGAAAAATTTGGGGAGTTACAGTGCCAAAGCTTTTAATGCAATGAAGTATAGAAAAGAAGAATGAGTTAAGAGAAAAAGACAGGAAATCTTCCGCAGAATTGGTGAGTTGTCCGAGATACCTCTGTTTGCCACGTCAGGAATATTTTCTCCATCTTACTGGTAGAGTTCAGGAAGAACACTTATCGAGCTCATCATCCCACCCCTTGTTCTTCCCCTCCCCCCACCCCGCCTTTAGCCCTCTCTTACCTTCTGATACCTTCCATTCTCCCTCTCTTTGTAATAGAGGGGTGGAGGGGGGGAAGGCTTAAAATGACTCTGATGGTGTAAGCCAATAGATCACTACAAGACTAAGTAAAATAATCTTTAAATCCCAGCTGGTTCCAAGTTAAATCCTGAATATGCTTATGTCTGAAAATTTAAATCACAGAGAAATACATGATTTAAATGGGGTTTCTGATTTGGTAAGGAAACGTGAGATGAATAGTTAATTGCCTTTCTTCCAATAAAGCATCTTAAGCTAATTACCGTTTATATTAGTAAAAGTCCGGTCGTCAAGGTTTCGTGGGCATTCTCACGCTAATCCTCCACACTACCTTGACACATGTAATAATATAACTTCATATAAGGAGAAATTTATCTTTTGATTCAGTGGTGCTATTAAGCGATATTAAACTAAAAGATTCTGGTAACCAATCAGGAGTATCAACAATAAAAGTGGTTCACCTTGTGAAGTACAGTAAGTGCCTGTGTCTTTTCTAGTGTAAAGATGACTTACAACACTGGGCTTTAAGAGGATGGTTTCCCTGACCAGGAAAGGACACTGACTGATTTAAGGGTAGAAATAAAATCTGATAATCTAGTTCCTAAAACTTGGTTGTCAGTTTTTCTCAAAAGTCCCTATTCAAGGACATCAAAAATCTAATAAAAAAAAATGCAGGAATGCCTGAATCTCTGTAAGCTGGTAATGGTAGAGGCGGTCAAAATAACCTTGTGAAGACAACAATTATTTCCAGACTTTTAAAAAACAGAGAGTTGTTGTACTTGCAACTAGCTTCTCATAAAATAATGCACAGACCCTGAGGCAATACGATTTATCTCAAAGAATGATCCAATAGAGCATTATTTTAAAGGCAAATAAAAATAACAGCGTTTTTCAACTACCAAATTACTAAGTATCTTCAGGTACTAAAACTCAGTGTGGGAAAAGATGCTTTAGTTAAAATATTCTTGTATATACCAGATGAAATAAACTGGTACTATAGTTCTAGAAATCAGTTTAGCCTAGCAGATCGACAGCCTTGACTAAGAAATCCTAATTCTAGCAAGTTATTCTTGGAAACTGACCAGAATTTGGTAGGTGATTGGTGTAAGGTGCAATTGCAATAAGTGAGAAAAACTAATTTCTAATAATAAAGGAATTAAGCACATTATGAATAATCTATTAAAAATATCTTAGGAAAGAAGGTTCAAAGAGGTAATAAAGGCAGAATGATCATATATTAACAACTTTCTTTTTATTCTGTAAGTATTATGTGAGTGTTTTTGCCTATCAGCTTATATATACAATGCACGTAGCATTCATAATGTAAACATCCTAACAGTGGTTGTCTGTGGTGATGGGCTATACAGTGACTTCTTTCTTCTTCATCATTTAAAAATTTTCCCAAATATTCTGCAATAGCCTGTGAGCCTAATCTTTCATGGTTGTGTGACAGGACCCTGTGTTCCGCTGAGCTCAGGAAAAAGTCCTACCACAGCATCTTCATGAATATTTCACTGTAACGATAAATTATTTTAAAAAAAAGCACTTCATTGAAAAGAAAAACAAAATTAATACTGTGTGACTCAGTGTATATCTTTTCTTATAGTGGCACTGATATTAGTAGATGTTTAATTGTGTTTAAACAACTAACATACAAGTTTATTAAAATGGTTCTGAAATAAATGTCTAAAGAATTGATTAATCAAAAGCTGAATTTAAAAAACTTAGCATAATAGGAAGGTATGTTCGCTAATGATTAAGTATTCTATTTTAAAATGCAATTATTATTGATGAAAAGAAAAATTTTAAGTGTAAGATACGGTTAAAGTAAGGGGTATACTTTCTGAAGCAGACTGTTGACTCACGGTAGAATCAGCAGGTGCTAGTATCAGACTCCACAGAGCAAACAGTGCTTCTGCCACTTCAAGCTGTGTGACCTCTGTTGAATTATTTAACTTCTTTGTAACTCATTTTTTAAATAATTGGGTTAATCATGCGGAAAAGAAAAAAAAATGATCATGCAGAACAGGAAAAAAAATGATGGAGCTGTTTTCAAGGTGAATGAGCTTTAGGACAGACACGATGGAGGCTCAGGTTTTAGACTGGAAGATGGTTCCCTCCCTGCAGGAAAACAGCCACAGCAGGGACATAGCTTCTACTGATGTTTACAGTGTGTCAGCATAAGTCACACATTAACAATAATTAGCTGAGAATAGGAAATTGGATCAGTACCTACTTAGAAATTTAATGAGTCTTAGACTATCTAACTACAGAAGTATTTTGATGAGTAATTTTCAAAAAAAGAAATTAAATGTGTGTTTAAAATATAAAGTGATCTGAATTTTGACGACTCTTCCTCAGTGTAAAACACAATAAAATCTAATGAAGAAATGTTAAAATTTGGAGGGGAAGGGCATTATGTAATTGTATCTATTAATGAATAAATTAAACATTTTGAAAGCAATTCTAAATTCTAATAGTTGAAAATAATTTATTAGAGTGTAAATGATCCAAGAAGAAAGAGTTCTACAGTAAGGAAACAATGTAAAGGACTGAAATTTCTCCAGGTGTGTTGTCTTCAGAACATGCTAAATTTCTCCAGGTGTGTTGTCTTCAGAACACGTTAAATTTCTCCAGGTGTGTTGTCTTCAGAACATGTTAAATTTCTCCAGGTGTGTTGTCTTCAGAACATGTTAAATTTCTTCAGGTGTGTTGTCTTCAGAACATGTTAAATTTCTCCAGGTGTGTTGTCTTCAGAACATGTTAAATTTCTGCAGGTGTGTTGTCTTCAGAACATGTTAAATTTCTGCAGGTGTGTTGTCTTCAGAACATGTTAAATTTCTGCAGGTGTGTTGTCTTCAGAACATGTTAAATTTCTGCAGGTGTGTTGTCTTCAGAACATGTTAAATTTCTGCAGGTGTGTTGTCTTCAGAACATGTTAAATTTCTCCAGGTGTGTTGTCTTCAGAACACGTTAAATTTCTCCAGGTGTGTTGTCTTTAGAACATGTTTCACTTAAAAATAAAAATTGATAAAGCTCTGAGATAATTCAAGAAAAGTTAATGTTTATTTTGCAGTAATAAAGTAGACAAAAAATGTCCCAAACAACCAATGAGCCATTAAATTTTTTTTTTTTTAATAGAGTCTCACTGTGTCTCACCCAGGCTGCAGTGCAGTGGTGTATTTGGCTCACTGCAGCCTCTGCCTCCTGGGTTCAAGCAATTCTCGTTCCTCAGCCTCCCAAGTAGCTGGGACTACAGGCACATGCCAGAGTGCCTGGATGGCTTTTTTTTTTTTTTTTTTTTTTTTTTTTGGTAGAGATGGGGTTTTGCCATGTTGGTCAGGCTGCTCTTGAACTCTTGACTTCAGGTGATCCTCTGCCTCAGCCTCCCAAAGTGCTGGGATTACAGGCATGAGCCACCACACCTGACCAAAAATTCTAAATATACTGTTTGCCCACATGTAAGTTAATACATACAATGAAACTGGAAATTCCATTTTCTATAATACTATAAAAAGAAAAGGTAAATGTAAAAGATTAGTGGCTTAGGGAATGTGATTGCTTACTTCTCAAATTTAACAGAGATCTATTGAGTAAGTATTTGTAAGACAAATTAGAGAACAATTGTATTTCTGACAGTATTGAAGCTCAGTAGATTATAATGTTATATATGGAGCTTACTGTGTATGTATATAATATGTAATATGTTATTGACTTTATAAATATGTATAAACTTTTATAGACTTACATTTTATACATTTTTTATATCAAATATATGTGTACGTGTGTGTGTCTATCCATCTCTACCTCTCTGTCCATTTGCATAGTGAGCACTTGCAATTCTAAGGATTTACAAGGATTTCACTGTTATTACCACCAATAGCAGTAAATATTCTTTTAGTGCTCTACTTAAATAAAACTTTTTGCCTAGAAAAGGCATTGATAAAATTACAATAAACTTGTGAGTTAATGAAAAGTCCAAGACACAAGGTGTATATTTTCACCCATTTCTTCAAATTTGCCCATAGTTGGTCTATATACACAAAACAATTTCCTCTGTGATTTGTGAGGATTTGAAGTAGCATCTCTCCTCATATTCAGTAAGTTACATTTGTTTGAAAGAATTTCGCATTTCATTTATTTATTTGGGGTTATCTGAGCTCGCCTTTATAGGTAAAGCTTTTTTTTTTTTTTTTAATGACTGTTGAGGTTCTTGCTTTTAAATTCTTGTATGTATATACCCAGAAGAGGAATTGCTGAACCACATGGTAATCCAATATTTTGAGTTTTTTTTTTAATACTTTAAGATCTGGGGTACATGTGCAGATCCTGCAGGATTGTTACATAGGTATACACATGCCATGGTGGTTTGCTGCCTCCATCCCCCCATCACCTACATTAGGCATTTCTCCAAATGCTATCCCTCCTCAATCTTCCCACCCCCCGCTACCCCTCCCCTATTCCTCCACCCCCAACAGACCCCAGTGTGTGATATTTCCCTCTCTATGTCCATATGTTCTCATTGTTCAACAGCCACTTACAAGTGAGAACATGAGGTGTTTGGTTTTCTGTTCTTGTGTCAGTTTGCTGAGAATGATGGTTTCCAGCTTCATCCATGTCCCTGCAAAGTACATGAACTCATCCTTTTTTATGGCTGCATAGTATTCCATGGTGTACATGTGCCACATTTTCTTTATCCAGTCTACCATTGATGGGCATTTGGGTTGGATCCAAGTCTTTGCTCTTGTAAACAGTGCTGCCTTTTAGACACTCAATTGTATTCTCAAATGCAGGAAAGTACGTCTGTACTAAGAGCAGGCAATAGGACTTGGCTTCCTTAGAGAGGTCTTGGAAGCTCAGTGGATCCTGAGGAATGTGAGCATCTGGCTGTGGGGGACCAGTACGTGGATGACAGGCAGGCATCAGGGAGCAGGCTGAGCTTTACCAGCAGAGGAAGAGGGCAGAACGCTCTGCCTAGGGAATGCAGAGAAAGTAGTGGCAACAAGTAGAAATAATTATGTTCACTTCTTACATTATTGTCACTTTAAAAAAATAATAACTCGTTGTCGGCTGGGCACAGTGACTCACACCTGTAATCCCAGCACTTTTGGAGGCTGAAGTGGGTGGATCACCTGAGGTCAGGAGTTCGAGACCAGCCTGACCAACGTGGCATAACACCATCTCCACTAAAAGTACACAAATTAGCAGGGCATGGTGGTGGGCGCCTGTAATCCCACCTACTCGGGAACCTGAGGCAGGAGAATATCTTGAGCCCGGGAGGTGGAGGTTGTAGTTAGCTGAGATTGCTTCACTGCATTCTAGCCTGGGCGACAAGAGTGAGATTGTCTTAAAAAATAAAAATAAAAGAGTCCATTGTCATTCCAGCATAGTAACAGTTTCCTCAAATTTTCAAACAACCTACAAAAAGTGTGTTTTAACCTAACCCTTGAGAGATTATGATGAAGGCAGCTGTGTAGGAGAAAAAAAGAGAAAACAAACTAAATTAAATAAAACAGCAAACAAAATCAATGTATCCCTTAGGTATATTTATTGTTGTGTTTTTTGATCTTTTCAGCCTTTAAACTAAAAATATTTCCCCCAGAATTTACCTTCCTAAATGCTGTTATGAGAAAAGAGATTGATCATATCTATTTCAGGTTTTTGTTTGTTGGTTTTGGGGAATGTTTTTTAATCTCACATACTTTCTTGATGCAATTAGAAAACTTAACATCAACTCTCAGCAACTTTGAAGCACACAGTACATTTTTATTAACTATACTCACTATGAGGTACCAGGGATCTCTTGAACCTACTCTTTCTGTCAATCTGAAATTGTCAATCTCCCCAGTTCCCCCAGCCCTGGCCCCTGGAGAGCACAATCTATTTGTAATTGTTGAATCTGAATTACTGAGGAATCATCTTAGCCAGAGAGACCAGGGAACGTGAGACTAACTTTAGTGTGTATTGAAGTTACCTTCCAAAAATCAAACAAAAAACCTCATACAAAAACTGGTCTGAACTGACAAAATACAGCTAAAAGGACCAAGCTCAGCTCTAAAGGCTGTGATTTAGTAGGTCTGATATTAGACACAAAAATTATCTTTTTTATCAATCACAAGAGATTTTTATCTTTCATTCCAAGATGTAAGAATGAATGACTGAATAGATTAATTCAGGGGAAAGTACAGGCTATTGCAGGGATTTGCCATGGGTGACTTATAAGAACCAGCAGCTCCAGTTTTCTCCTCTCTCTCTCTTTCTCTTCTCTTCTCTCTCTCTCTCTCTCTCTCTCTCTCTCTCTCTCTCTCTCTCTCTCTCTCTCTCTGTCTCTCTCTCTCTGTCTCTCTGTCTCTCTCTGTCTGTCTCTCTCTCTCCTATTACTTTGCAAATGAAAATCTCTCTCTGCTCAGCTCTGAGGCAAGTTGGAAGGAGGAAGAGGAAGGGTGTGGAAGGAAGAAAAGCGGAGGACCCAAAGGAAACGTGGGGAGAAGTGTCAAGACACCTGGTGGACCCAGGATGCACAAGTCACCTCCCCTTTTTGTACAACGTCTCCAAGATTAGCAGAGCTGTTCAATAAGAGAATTACAGCTCAGGGAACAGATCTTCTACAGCAGTGTAACAGCATCTTATTGAAAAATAATAAATAAATACATATATTCCCTGGTGGAAATTTAGCTTTACCGAGCATCAAACACTCATTTGCAAGAGTATGAAATGTATTAGCTTATCCAGCTCTCGGATAGGTCCTGTGTATTCCTGTACCGTGATCGTCCCCCAGAGATTACTGGAATTTCTGTTTCTATTCTGAGTGAATGGCGTTCTGTGCATCTTATCTGTTTAGAGTGGGTGGCGTATGCTTGGAGTTTATGCTCTTTATTATTTCCCATTGATTTTCTTGTTCATTATTTATTGTGCATTCATCTCCTCTCTCTTGAGTAACTTCAAGATAAAGTTATTTCAGCACAAGAAAGTAGGGATGACACATTTGCCATTTTGGATGAAAACATTGTCCTGGGGAGAATCTTGCAGAAGGCAGCTGGGTGTGCAGCCAGCAGCACTGCAGTAGCGAAGCAGATCCGCATCTTGTGTTCCCTTTCCTGTGGTATCAGTCACCACAACAGGGAGATGAGGATGAAAAAAAAAAACACAAATGAGGGGGCAGAAGAGAAGGGGAGGAAGACGTCAGGTGCTGTGGCTGCACCACTGTGAGTGACTCTCTGAGAGTTCCTTAGTGCAGGATATTTGTGACTCGATGCCTTTTGGATGGGGTTGGCCCTGGACCTGGGAGGGGTGACTGTCTATCTCTGGCCCTTCTCTGAAAGGGGCTGAGGATGGACAGTGACCCTCTGGCCAGCCCTTCCTTGGAGGGGGATCTAGATGGCCCATCTCCTCGTCTTCCATTTGTGAGCACAGTCGACACCACGATCCCTGTGGTCCAGTCATGGCTGTGATGACAATTTGTTTGAGCCATGTAACCACGCTGGGCTTATTTCCTCACTCCTAAGCCGCGCTGCGGGGAAGAGCTCCTCAAGGTTCATGTATTCCTTCCAGTCTCTTGCTTCTCCTTCTCACCCTTGTAAAATACCCAGGAAAAGTGCTTGCCTTAGTCTTTTGGGGCTGCTATAGGAAAATATCTAAATAGCCTAAAGATATTGGGAAAAAAAAATCTGAAAAAGGTGTGTCATGAATGTGTAAAGCGTATGTAGATACGAATCTATGTGGTAAGCAACTGTGTATGTTATCAACAAGGCATCTGGTCAACAGCAGGCTATTTTCAGTTAGCTCTTTGGGGAAGCGAAAAGATAGATGAAGGTTTTCGGCTGCGTGTGGTGGGAGAGTAGTCAGTGCCTCAATCCTTGCATGCTGCAGGGGTCCCCTGTATGTACTTCATGTCTGTATAAATCTCCTTACATGCATGTGTACACACACACACACTTTTACTATAAGGATTCACGTGATTATGGAGGCTCACAAGACCAAAGACCTCCCAAGGGGTGAGTCAGCACAAAAAAAAAAAAAAAAAAATGCTGTTTCAATTTAAAGCCCATCAGACAGGAAAGAGTCTTTCTTCCTCCAGGGAAAGCCAGCCTTCTGTTCTATTTTGACCTTCAGCTGATTGGACCAGGCCCACCACACTGGGGAGAGCCGTCTGCAATTCTGTCTGCTGATTCAAACGTTGATATCATCCGAAACATCCTCTCAGGCACACCTGGAATCTTGTGTGGTTCAATGCCTGAGCACCCCGCGGTGCAGTCAGGTTCACATTTAAAGCTAACCGTGACACCTATTTGCACAGTCAGTCAGTCTCAGGTGGAACTAACTTACCCGGGTCATGGGGCCACCGCATCGTAGGCAAAGGTTTGCAACCGATCTGCCTGCTGGCAGCTGCTGTAGGTCCAGTATCATATGGGGACCCCAGAAATGTTTCCATTGGCCTCTTAGTAAAGCCAAGTGTGGGGTTGCCTAGAAGATCATAACATTTTATAACCACAAGATGCATCCCCCATGGTTTTTCCTAAATGGAAAAAAAAAAAAAAAGAAACTTACTAAAATGTTTAAGGCAGGACCTCATAACTCAAGAAACATCTTTAACTCTTAGAATTATGACGCTAGAAACCAGGATCCTATGTGCCTTTTGCACTGCCGGGAAAGTGTACGGAGGGACTGGCAGTGCATAGCATTTTGTGGACAGCACTCAGAGCATGCCTTTCCTCTACTTGCTCCCCATCCTTACAGATTCGCTAAAGTTTGAGGGGGCTTCACAGCAACATATTCCAGCTTTTGTGCGTGGCATTTGAGGCCGGGGTATGGAAAATGACTGGGGCACTGTGTATGTTATTTGTGCCTGGGAATGAAGCTCCTTGACCCTGAAACAGGACAGGGAGTGGAGTGCGTGGTGTGATAAGGAACACTGAAAACAGCCTGCTGAGAATGCAGTTTGAGTGTGTACAAGGTCGCAGGTGTCTCAGCAGCCCACCTCAAATGACCGTCTACCAGGTGTTTGTAGTTAATACAAGCTCTTTTCATAAATACTCGGTGGATGGATGCTGGGGCAGACTCTCTCAGAAGAGCTACCCCCATCCTCGCTCAGCTGGAACTGTCTGAGTGCGTCATTCTTGGCGTTCACTTCAAGCTATAAGCTCTGCAAACTTTAAATGACTAAGTGAACGTATGAATCCATGAATGAGCAACTGGCGTTTTTATCTAAACTTTTTCATGAGTATAGCAAATTTAGACAACTCTGTAGTCAGGACACATGCATCGAGAGAGTGATCTGTCTGAACACTTTGGGGAAACGAGGATGATTTGTGGGATCTGCCACACCCACCGTGAATAGGATTGAATGAAAAGTCAGCAGCAGCACGTGATGCTTTTAGCTTCTGACACTGTTTTCGTGAGATGTGACCGTGCTGCTCGATAGCCTCGCATTAATCGTTTACAAGCTCTTTGCCGTCAGTCACTTGGTGTCATTCACCTCCTAGAACACTTTCCATTTTCGGGGATTGATAGAAAGCAATTACGACGTGGAACGCTGTGAGGATAAAACATTGTTTTATGATCTCCAAGTCGTACCTACTAATGGCCTGTTTTGTTTCTTCCAGTGAAAAAGGCGATTGAGTTGAAGTCGAGAGGAGTCAAGATGCTGCCCGGCAAGGACGGAAGCCACAAAAACTCAGTCTGTGAGTCCCTTTCCTTCCTATACGAGGCCCGACAGGCGCCTAAGGGGGAGCAGGGGAGTGAGCAGGGCAGTGAAGGAAAGGCGATCTCACCCACTGCCTTCCCCACTTTGTCTCTTCCCTCTTTTCTGCATCCGAAAGTATCTTCTGGGAGAAAGAACATGCCCTGACTCCACATTGCTAAGGAGGAAGGTTCTGGTGGTTCACATCTGCCCTGATCACCAGATGAGACTGGATCCCCTAGATGTGTCTCTTACGTAAACGTGACACGGTCTGGCATTTTCATACCAGTCTCTCTTCATCCTAACACACTCCACACACACCAGACTGATCCCTGGAAAGGAGAAGTCTGTTCTAGTCTTTTGTCTATGAAAATGTGATTGATCATTCACTTCCTGGAGAGCAAAATAGCTTTGGGGAAAGGGCTACATCCTTCCAAAGAGAAAGCAAGATCTCAGACGTGTGTGTCTTGCTGATGACTCCTGCATGTGCCCAGGACACCCGATCAGTAGCTGTGAGAGGGATGAAGGTGTCTGCCTCACCTGCCATTCTGGTGCCTTTTCCTCGATGCCCCTCATCTCTCAGCCACGGGAACTCCTGGCATGCCTAGACTGCGTCATGGTGCTTCTCTGCCAGAAGGGCCCCGTGTCACTTGGCTGAAAGCCAACAGCCCGTACGCTCCTTGGAGACTCGCTGTGCGACCCCTTCTTTCTCTGCAGGTGCAGTCAGGTCTCCCCCGTTTTTTCTCCCCCCACGGCCTTGCTCGTGTCATAACAGTTACTGGATACCAGCTTCACTGTAGGTTTGCTTTTCTAACAAACAGAAGATGAGTATCCCCTACTGAGATACCAAGTGGGTCGACCTCCAGTAGGGATCGTTTTCTGCTCAGGCTCCTTCTAGAACTTTCCACCAGTTGGGTTGTGTTTTCTTCGTTGGGTTGCTTCCCTAGCAGTCTTTTCATGTGATCCAGGCTTGCTCTGTGGGTGTGCCTGTCCCTGGTGTTTTGCCTCTGTGCTGTGGTTTCTCCATTGCCTAGGAGTTAGCAAAGGGGCTGGGATGGGCATCTGAATTCCCTCGGGTCAACCAACTCTATCTACATCTGCATGCTAGAGCAGGCTTCTGCCTGAGGTTTTATATGCAGCAAATATTCTGCTAAAAATTAAATAAAAACAAATAATCAAAAACTTTTGAAAACGATGCTGTAGATTGACCTACATCTTCAACACTTTAGGGTTTTCTGACAATGGCTTTTGTGACAGTAATTCATAGTCTGTGCTCAGTCCTCTGCAGCTTGGGAGGACAGAGAGATAAATCTGTCCCCTGGGCCTCAGAGGTAGGCAGGAGCCACCACATTCTAACTAATACTCTGGTCCTTACATCTCTCCCCCTTCCAAGAAAACAAAATCAATCCCTATAGATGTTTGTATGGCACTTTCTATTGAATAGACACAGCCAGTCACCCTTTAATGAAATTGGACTGAAAAAGGATGGGAAAACTCAAGAGAGAAAAAAACAGAAACAGCCAAAAAAATAAATGCTTTGGGTTTCTTTTAATCCAATTTTAATATTTTGATATTGTTAACTTTTAGTGTAGAATGTTCTGTAGAGGAAGATACAGTATTACAATATTTTGAAAATGATTTTTATGATAAAACCCTGAAGAAATGATCTAAAGTTCAATGTAGAACCATATATCCAGCGAAACTCTTATTTAAATCAATATCATGTCTGATATCCGATCAATTGGGCATCAGATTTTGCTGCTGTTGTAACATTTAGGCAGAGCTTTTCTTTTTCTTTTTTAATAAGGAGAATATCTCTTCTATCCTCATCTGAACACAAATTGACATATGCATAATGACTCGTCTGGTATTGGAAAGCGTTCTGTCCTTTCTTTTAACAGTTTTAAACTACTTTTTTGTCAGACATGGGAATTAATCATTAGTGAAGATGAGGAATGGAAACCGTGAGCCTTCTAAGGCGAGAAGGTAATCAATGGTAATGTGTTATTTCAGAGAAAGGTATTATGGAGAAAATGAAATTGGTTCACCGAGGAGAGGACGTAGGGTTTGAAGTGAGAGCTGCAAGGATTCCACAGCTGTGCACGTGTGTGCCTTATTCAAGTTCAAATGGCATCGCTTAAAAAATTATTCATAAAATAGTAATCCTTTCCACAGGGTTGTCGCACAAATCAATCAAGAAATGTGTAAACGGCCCGTTTCAGCGTGTGGCATGC
The DNA here is from genome assembly GCF_049354715.1 of Callithrix jacchus. NCBI lineage: Eukaryota > Metazoa > Chordata > Mammalia > Primates > Cebidae > Callithrix > Callithrix jacchus. The sequence goes on along the minus strand of NC_133514.1, from coordinate 6,495,724 downwards.
GGTGGGTGTTCTGTACCTCTTAGGAGCCTTCCACATGAAAATGGAGGGAAGTGAAGCATGTGGCATGGGGGGTAGGGAAGGTGTGCCCAGGCCAGGTCATGTTCCAGCCCATCCTGCATGCCTGAGCCGGTCCGCTCCAGCCCTGTTTTCTCTGTCGGCTCCTGATGAATCCCTTGCTGTCTGCAAGAGATTGCATGTGAAGGTACCTTACGTTCTTGATACCCACGGTGATACTGGCTGCACAGATGCCTGTTGCTGACAGGAGGATTTCATCTTGTCTACAGGGAGAGAAGTGCTGCGGCCTTCAGTGGAGGCCTCATTCCTTTTCAAGCCATTCCACTAACTTGAGTCTCTCCACTTCTGCTTCACCCCAAGATCTAGGTTCCTCTGGGAGACCACAGCTCTCGATATTCTAGACATTAGGTCCAAGCACACAAGCCTCTCTTGCAGAAGTGATGCAATTGTTTCCCCAACTAAGGGTTTTCTTGTGTATATGGCAAAATTGTTTATGGAAAATGTCTAGCTCAGGGTCTGTTAGCTCTTGGTCCACAGCCCCCTCTGTTTACTTCCATCTTAGTATGCTTTTATTCTGTAAACTGGATGTTTTTGTTCGTTTAGGATCTTTCTTCCTCATGAGACTCCTCTTGGAGTAAAGTAACAACAGCAGTCAGGGAATTATCTGTTCACTGTAGAGTGGAGGCTGTCCTGTTAGGAAGTTTTCATTCAGTGCTGCCTTCACTAAAGCCAGACAGGGGTGAACCCTGCTAGAAGCTCCAGTATTCCGCCCATGGGAAGCACTGGGCATGCATGGGAGGCTGAGCTGCCTCCTGCGGTCCCCTCAAGCTGGCTCTGCTCCAAGACACAAAAACCAAAGGTCACAGGTCTTTGCAAAGGGAGACCTTATGCATTCCTCTCCCTCTGGATTTCAGCACCAAGTTTTGCCCCTTGTTGCCTCCAGCCTAGAAAGTGGTCACAGCTCAGTGATGATTCCTTCCCACCCCACTGCCCTGTCCCTGGTAGGGTCCCCAGATTCACTCATTTCTAAGCAGAGCCTTTGAAAGTAGTCCTGCCTCACTGGGTTCTTCTCCAAACAACATCTGTTTCCTGGTAGGACCCTGTCATGGTGATAGAAAATGTTCAAGGTTTTGGTGAACCAAAGAGGGCAAGTTCCACCCAAAGATCCAGATGTTAAAACATAAAAATAAAAACAAACACTGGGCAAAGCAAGAAATCCATGCCCTCTGACTGTGTCAGATTCACCCAAAGTCCTGTTCACTATGACCCTCACCCCTGCTCACTGTCAGGGCATCAACTATGCATTCAGGAAGTGCAGGAAGAGAGAGACACTGGCAGAGAATGGGAGAATTTCTCCGACACCCTCAGGAAACTTGCAATTTGGTGATGAAACAGGTCAGGGTCACTGCTTCAGTTGTCTAAGTTGTTATCCAAGCTCGTTGTCTCACAACCAAGAGAATTAAGGAGCATGGCCACAAAGGGTGAGGTTGGAGTGAAAGTTTAATAAGCAAGAGAATCAAGCTTTCCTCAGCAGAGAGGGGCGCCCGAATGAGTTGCTGCTTTTACAGTTTAATTCAAAAGCTTTATGAGAAACTCCTCTTATCTCTGTAGCTGTTTGAATAACTTTTCTAATCTGTAAAGCAGTCTGAATCACTATCCCTTATTTATGTAGTTATGGGTATGTCCCTAGGCAAATACAAAGCACTACTTCTCTTGTTTGTGTAACTGTGGGTTTGTTTAGGGAAGCCCCCCTCCTCCCTGTGTGAGTTCCCAAGGAGCCCACCATGTATATGCCTGAAAGAGGGAGGAAGCTTTTTCCTGGGAGCTCGCTAATCACATGAAGAACAAAAGCCTTCTGTGCTGGAACCCGCCTTCTCATCTGTGCAGGTGCAGCCTAAGTTTCCCCAGGCTGCTCTATTTTTGCCTGTAGCTGTGATTTTTCAGGCCAGCTGCTTCTCCAAGGACCAGCCTTCACTATCTACCTAGGTGATTTTTCCTTTTTTTCTGCCACAGTGATGGAGGACTCCTCTAATTATAAGACTTAAGAGAGTTAAGTTTTTTTGTTTTTGTTTTTTGAGATGGCATTTTGCTGTGTTACCCAGGTTGGCGTGATCTCAGCTCACTGCAACCTCCACCTCCTCGGTTCGAGTGATTCTCCTGCCTCAGTCCCCCAAGTAGCTGGGGGTATAGGTGAGCACCATCATTCCTGGATAATATTTTTGTATTTTTAGTAGAGACAAACCTTCACTGTGTTGGCTAGGCTGGTCTCGAACTCCTGACCTCAGGTGATCTGCCTGCCTTGGCCTCCCAAAGTGCTGGGATTACAGGTGTGAGCCACCACGCCCAGCCCACACTCTTGTGTTTTTAATGATGTTAACAGTAGATGTCGTTCCTTCTTCTCTTCTTCTGAGCATTCTGCTTGGCAGAAACCAGTTTTAGCAGCCCTCGATGTGAGGATTACTAAGGTAGATAATCTGTGGGTACCCTTTGAACTCCAAAACACATACATCTGTAGGAAGAAAGATAAACAAAGCATTGGTTGTTATTTTTGAACTAGAGACTTTTTCCCTGTGTAACGTTAAAGACAAATGACTTTCCCAATTTGATATTGATTTGTTGTAGCTCACTCAGATGAGCTGATGGCACATTCTCTCAACGGACGAGCATTTGTAGTTACAACAGTTTATAGCCGTGCGGGATGGGACAGTTAACTCAGAACCATTATTTAATAAAAAGCTGATTTTTTTTAAATGTGGAAAAATTGAGCAATATAATGCATTGCCTTTATGCCTCTGGGCAAAAATAACAACAGAAATTTGTAAAATAAATTCCCCTGGAATTCTCCGATATTCAACCATAAACCATTCATTTCCTTGCCCTTTGTTTCTATTGGACAATCAATGTTTTCTTACCTTGAAAAAAAAAAAGACCTGAAGGAAAACAGTATGATATTCATCCCAAGTTTCCAAAAAGACAGTCCAGTTAATGAAAAGCAATTGATCAAATCTTGTCCTTCATAATGACATACAGTGGTTCCATTCCCCTCTGGCTTTTCTTGTGGCTCAGACATAATTTGGAAGGGCAGATTTTGAAGCTTGTAGCTCTGTTTTTAGAACACTACATGAAATGATTTCTCAACTACTGTATACACTGAATGATGTAATTCTAATGGGAGAGTGGTTGGATTGTCTTTTTTCAATGGACTCACTGGTTAAACCATTTTCCAAAACATACTTTAGAAAACAATTTTTCATTTGTAAATTTATCCACGTATAATTGCAGTATTTGTACTTTTAGTTGCCTTAAGTTTTGAATAATTTATGAACAAATGAAATACACTAGTGGGTAATCTTCTCTTAACTGTTAAACTCTAATATGCTGGAAAAGAAATAAAGTTTAATCCTACATCATGAAGAGTCTCTTGCCCTCATATCATCCTCTGAATTTAGCATCATAACCGACAGCGATAGAGTTCAGTAGAGCCCAGGGAGAGACGTCAGCAGCAGTCCCCTCTCTGGGATCTGTGGAAGCTGAGAGAAAGGAAAAGAGAGGCCGTGCATTCTCATGGATTGCGCTCCAATGAGAAATTTTAAAAAGGAGAAAACCATCTCACGAGTGTTCGTCTTCAGAAGGTTGTCCCTAGATGATCCGCTTCCAGAATGTGCCGCCGCAGGTTACATGGAGTCAGATGCATTTCTCTTCAGAAGCCCAGAACTGTCTCTCCAAGGCTTCCTTGGGAGGCACGGTGGTATCTCACAGGTGCCTGTCTGATTCTTACTTGTCACAGAAGAAGCCTGTGACTTCCACCATTCAGTCCCTACACCTTCATGCCACCCCTCTCTCTGGCCCATTGGTGAGCCCTGGCTGCCCTCAAACATATCCCAAGCCTTTCTTGTCACCCCCAAAGCACCATCACCCCTCACCTGTCTTGTGGCATCAACCTCAGTCTCTCCCTGCCCTGCAGACAGAGGGATCTGGGTGAAACCTCAGTAGAACCACATCTTTTTTCCATTCCATGCTCTCAAAGGTTTCCCATCACAGGCAGAATAAATCCAAATTCCTTATGACAACCCAAAGACCCCCTTTCCTCCCACCCTGGCATCCTGGTCCTCTTGGTTTCTGGGCTGTTTCTTTTCTTTATTATACTTTCAGTTCTAAAATACATATGCAGAATGTACAGGCTTGTTACATGTGTACACACGTGCCATGGTGGTTTGCTGCATCCATCACCCCATCATCTACATTAGGTAATTTTCTTAACGCTGTCCCTCCCCAATACCCCCACCTCCTGCTATCCCTCCCCTAGCCCCTGACCCCCTGACAGGTCTCGGTGTGTGATGTTCTCCTCCCTGTGTACGTGTGTTCTCATTGTTCAACACCCACTTATGAGTGAGAACATGCAGTGTTTGGTTTTCAGTTCTTGTGTTAGTTTGCTGAGAATGATGGCTTCCAGCTCCATCCATGTCCCTGTAAAGGACATGAACTCATTCTTTTATATGGCTGCATAGTATTCCATGGTGTATAGATGCCACATTTTCTTTATCCAGTCTATCACTGATGGGCATTTGTGATGGTCCCAAGTCTTTGCTATTGTGAACAGTGCACCAATAAACATACATGTGCATGTTTGTTTATAATGGAATGATTTATAATCCTTTGGATCTATACCCAGTATTGAGATTGCTGGGTCGAATGGTAGGTTTCTGGGCTGTTTCTTGAGGACATTGGGCACACACCACTCCAGGGACTTTGCTCTCCTCTCTCCTCAGCCTGAAACAATGTCCCAAGGAAGCCATATCCTCCCTTACTCACATCATTTCCTAAAATTAGCTTTCTCTGGCCGCTATTGCTGATCAACCTACCTACACAGCCTGTGTCTTCAGCACCCACCACTTCTCCCATCCAAGTGCTACCCAGGCCCAACCCTGCTCAGGTTCTGAGATCCGGCACATGCAGGGTGGTGTGGCCGTTGACTTGAGTGTCTACAGCTTCTGTCTTCTCCTGATACTTGCTCTGTTTTTGTGTTTTTTAACATCATATCACATATATCATACACATACATGTGTGTTTACTTGTATGTGTATCATAAACACATGAAGTAACCCTGTTCATTTCATGTCTCCCATGTCCCTAATAGAATATAAACTAAACTCCGCAAGGGGAGGTATATTTTCTTTTTTTAATTATTTTTTAAATACTTTCCACAAGTTATTGGGGTACAGATGGGATTTCGTTTCCTGAGTAAGTTCTCTGGTGGTGATTCGTGAGTTCGGCGCGCCCATCACCCGAGCAGTGCACACGGCACCGCGTCTCCTGTCTTTCATCCCTCGCCTTCTCCCACGCTTCCCCACGAGTCCCCAGAGTCCACCGCATCGTTTATAGGAGGGCAGGTATATTTTCTGCTTCATTCTCAGATCTCTATTAAGAATTTATAAGAGTCCCAGGAACACAACAGATGCTCAGTGAGTGTTGGTGAATTGAATAACGCAGGGATGTAGTTATGGGACGGCATGTCATGTGGGAAGAGGATGCTCATGTGTTTCTTCAATTAGGTCTTGATATTTCACATCTTCACTCATACATTCAACAGTCCCTTGTTGAGGAGCATCCAGAAGCTGTCATAAGGATGATCAGCATCTGCTCCTTCCCCAGGGGAAAGTACAGTCTTGTTGTGTTTCAGATCACTAGTAAATATTTGTCACACAAAGTGCTGTCATAAAGGCAGCAACATTTACTGACGACTGGGTAAAAATGGAAATTCACTGTCTTTCAAAGTATTAGTGGATCAACCCATAAAATATAGAAATCCATAGAAGTAAAGGATAGAAAGCCGTAGGAAAGCAGGGGACATGCGAGGCATCACCAAGTCCTCTTTAAGGAACCTACTCTGTGGCTGAAATGTCATATATATCGATGTTTACTAGATACTGGCTAAAAGAAAACTGTGCCATTATCAAAATGATATGTGTTATATGGAAAAAAGCACAAACAATTAAATAATTCATCAATGTCAATAAAGCACAGTACTTTCAGAATCATTATACCCACTGCCTGGAAGGAAACTATAAAATTATGAGAAATCATTCAAGTTTCTGTCACAAGGTGATAGCAGCTGGTAATAGAAACTAATTGTCAGTCTAAAGCGTGTGCTCTACTCAGTCAGAAAACACGCCATAATATACTCATTTTCCTCCGTCCCACTGCTGAAGGAGTTCATTTGTTACTGAGTCAATGAGTGAGACATGCTTCCTCTTAGGAAGGTCATTTGAAGAATTTCAGTGAACTGCATCCTGGCTTTCTGCAGAGTGCTTCCCTCGGTCCAGAGCTTGAGGTGGGGTATGGGGGCAAGGAGGGTGGGATGGAGGGAAAGGAGAATGGAGTGAGGACCTTCATCAGTCTGTATGCCTGACTTAGTACCCAGGACACCAGGAAAAAGAAGTTGTAACCCATCCCCTAATCCTATCAATTGCAAATGACACTCATGTCATTTCAAGCTCAGAAACTTTATTTCAGAAATCATTTCCAACAGACATTTTCACCGGGCCATGATTTTTCAGAGAGCCAGAGATATTTTCGCTCTATTAGTGTGCACAGGGGTAATCTTTGGTGAAGAATACGATTCGCTTCACTCATCTATGAGAAACACATTTTGTTTCACAATAATAATTGTTAAGGACACCAGGCATGTGGCTAGATTGCCAGGAATGCCTCTCATCATCAAGTCTTGCTTTTAGGGACATGAGCCCTGAGTTAGGAATGTGTGATTTATCTGAACGGCAGTCGACCAGAGTGATTTGTAATACTGCTGCGGAAAGAGGCATGCCTCCTAATCCACGTGCCAGATTTCTAGCACTAAGTGCTGTAGATCTTGCTTTAAAGCAGATTTCGACGGTGAGAAAAATAATAGCCCCATTAACCTCCAGCAGTAGTATAAAGGCTTAGTAAAACAAGAAGGATAATTGTTCTAATCTACTTTGCTCCATCATAAAATGTAATAGTTTGGAGTTTTGCAATTGTTAAAGACCCTTGTTTTCTTAGCAAAGATCTATCTCCATATAACATGAATATACTAGATGGTATAAACTGCTTCATCAATCAGGTAAGTAAATTATGCTTGCGGTTTCTAAACCAGGCCTTGGTCACTGCAGGAGCCAAAATATCTTTGAAAATGCTATGGAAAATATTGCTGTGAAAGGGATTGCTGTCTAGATACATTTGAGAAGAACAATATCACTGGTAACTAGAAGCAAAACAAGATGGTTCATCAATTATTTATCATACCATTTACATGATATAATTTTTTAAACAACCAGAAAAATACGGATCTATTAAAATACGTGAAACAATATATAGCCTAATTGGATTATAGGTGGTTACACTGACTTATAGCCATAGAAGTAAAAGCCCTGTCAAATGGTTTCAGCCTACAATTAGCGAATATAATTGATTCACTAAAGGGAAAACCTCACTTTGCAAAATGACCAGAGAGTGCCTTCTTTTACTCTAAATGGTGAATGGGAAACAACCTGAAATTGATGGCAGACCTAAAAGAAGAATAAATGTTAGCATTTTCACCACTAGAAGGGCAATGAAACATGAGTTTTCATCAAATTTTAGAAAAGAAAGTAACTAAATCACTTTCTGTTCCTATGTAATTGGATGAGAAAAAGTCTGAAACTCTAGAGGATCCTGAATTATTCATGTCTGGTGTCCACACAGTCACGATTCCAGCCGCAGTCAGGAGAGGAAATCGCTATTTTGTTGTCATGAAATCATCTCACTTGACCAAGTCTTTGTTCCTGAGAAACTTTAGAAACTAAACTGGTTCATCATTGAGACTTCTTTATCAATTAAAGCATCCCATTTCATACGTCAGGAAACTAAGCGAGCAGGACAATTAATTAGCCTTGTTATCATCATAGCGAAGACACCGAGAGTTAAATATCAACAAGAACTCAGATGATCAAGGGGAATTCAGACAAAGCACACATCTCTTAAGCCTCGTTTTATTTAAAGCACATTTGAAAGGTGTAAGGAGAAAATCAAAAGTATTTTTTGATTTAACCCTTTCATTAGAGTGCTTATAGAATTACAGAATCATGAAATTGAAATTGACTTCCATTTTCCAGGGAGAAATCAGTTTGCCCAGACTTGAGAATTCAGCCTCACTGAATGAAGAGTTTTAAAAAAAAATGAGCCAACTTAGACTAAATGATGATGATGCTGGTTATTGATGACCTAGCCATTATTCACGGCATCAGGAGAAGCTACTACCTTGCTTCTTCCCTCAGTAGAAGAGCAACATGAACACGTTCTCCAGAACCCATAACCTGTTGGATCCTGGGCCCCTTACTGTCTACAGTCCCAAATTCTGTGGTCCACGTGGCCCATATATAGAAGGCAAAGCAACTGATAAAGTGCTCTCTTTCAGAAATCCATTTTCATGAGCGTTCAAATGAGCCGCACTAATATAGAAATAAGGGAATTTAAAAGATGGAAATGAATTTTAATTCAAATGAAGATGAGTAGAAGAAATATACTTTACAAGCTCCTATTGACCTTTTTCAATATTCTTGACCTCTGCTTTCTAACTCGATCCTATACTTTTAGGATTAAAATGAACAATTGGGTTTCCTGACTGTCATCTTATCTGCAAAATGGAAGAGCTTTAATATAAATCAGGTTTGTGTAACAATGACAGTTTAATCTTCAAAAGTTCTCACTTTTTTTCTGATTGGTCCAAATTAATTACCACACTAATTGGATTAAATCAGATCATTCAATTACAGTGGATAATGATATTTATTTGCTTTAGCCCTTGTTTGGCCATATCCCTTGGATTCAATGCATTTACATTATATTCACAGAGAACAGATGCCAAGAAGCACTCCATAGTGGTTTGTGTCGAGAAGAAAAATAAGTCATGTTTTAAGATATATGAAAGTATACAGCAAGTCAAGGAGATACTGGGTAATTACAAAGGGTACTGGGTAATTACAAAGGGTACTGGGTAATCACAAAGAGTACTGGGAAATCACAGAGTACTGAGTAATTAGTGAAGTGCTTTGGACATGGAAAGCACCATATTTTGCAAGCACTTCGTGTTACTGTTATTATTAGAATACTTGCAGGAAGTGCGATTTGCCTGCCTAAGTTGCCTATTTTATGGTTTGAACTGCCACTTTTAAAGGCATGTGGAATAACATCAACCATGTGATGTCCAAAGAAGATACTTTGATTAGGTATCTGGAAAAATCATGGCTTCAAGTGAAAATTTGAGATAGCTGGCAGGTAGGAAATGTGTCATCCCCTGTCCCCCATGAGAAACTCTTAGCAGCTTTTTTAATGTACAAATATTAAAATGGAAGGACTTGTGCAAGTCTCTTCATTTCTGATACTCTAAAAAACTATCCCATCTCTTCAGCTGTAGTTTTTGGAAGGGCTGATTTGTCTTGCTTTTACAAAGATAGAAAATAATTAGAAGAATATCAAATGTGTTCAATGAATGCATCTTGTAAAAAATATAGTAGTAATTTCTGTGAGATGAAGAAATGCTATTTTAAATTGGAAAAGTGTTTGCTTGTTGATTTATAATCTAAATTCAGTCCATCATGGATTGAATATCCTCAGACTAGAGTTTAGCTATCATCCTTCCTTTCAATGAAACTCCATTTGACTAACTGTTAAACACAATTTGCTAGAATCTTTTTAACAATTATTTATAACATATTTTGACCTAACTTTCCTCATTGGATGCTTTCGTAAAACTTAAGAACATTTTCCTCTGGTACTATCATCTTTCAAGATAATATTCTTCTTGTATTTGCTGGAAAGCAATGAGCAAGTATTATATGATTATTCTCTTCTGTATCTGTGATAAACTCTAATTATCATAAGATAAAGCCAGACTTGTGTTTCTCATGATTTTATATTAATATTCAATCTATTAAGAGAATTAATTGGAGTATACATAATAAAAGTGACGTTAGCATACAGGACATGTTAAGTAATTTTTTGTGTGTGTGGTTACTTGGCATTTCTTATGGGAAATTAAGTGTTTTTTTTGGAAAAGGGCATTAGCTTGCAAATTCTGCATCACAGCACTGTAACTTGTTGGGTGAGCATCCTTGCCCATGTTCCAAAGTCTTCCAGCTTTTATTGCATCTATAAGATAAACATGACTTTCAGACAGTGTCTTAAAGATCCTTAGAAACACATTCGTCTGTGCTCCTGTAATAGCCTTGCACTACGCTTCTTCAATAGCTACATAAACACGCACAAAACACACAACACACACACCTATACCCAACACACACACAACACAATACCCCAACACACACAACACACGCACTTATACCCCACACATACAACATGTAATATCCCAATACAGACAACAAATACACACCAACAAACACAATACACATACCCAACACATACACACACCTATACCCTACACACGCAACACTCACACAGTAACAACACACACACACTCAACACACACAACAGACATCTATACTCACATACAACACACACTCAGAGCATATAATACACCCCAGCACACATGCAACACACACTATAACAAAACACACACCCAACTCATACTCACATTTTCTAATTCCCTTTCTGTTTTTTCTCTTTATATCTTTTCATTACCTAATAACTGCATCTATGTATACATTCATTTTGTCTATTGTGTCTCTCGCAGAATAGGGGTGGGGATTTTGGTGTTCCACTCACTGTAGAACTGTGTTTGAGACGTTATTAGGCTCAGACATATATCATACAATATGTAGGATGAATGAATGAATCTCCAGGCAGCTGCTGCCTCCCATAATTTGACCAGTAATTTCAGTATCAAGTCCCAGTATCAACACCCGGCTAAGTCAGCCCACACACAATCATTGGCCTACCCCACAGTACTGATTCACTGACTCCTGACCAATTTTACTCACTATAGCAAATTACCCAACACAGAGCGGGTGACTGTATCCATTAGTGTCTATTTATCTCTATCTGTGTATTGATCTGTATTCTACATATGGAATAAATGTACCCCTGATTATTACTAAGAAGAACTTTAATATTATAAACCTTCTTTAGAGTTCACCAGTATAATGTTAATGTTACTTTCAATAATAAAGAAGTCATATCCAAGTTAATCACACAAAAAACAGGCCAGGTGCAGTGGCTCATGCCCGTAATCCTAGCTTTGGGAGGCCAAGGCAGAGGGATCACTTGAGGTCAGGTGTTCGAGACCCACCTGACCAACATGTAGAAACCCCATCTCTGCTAAAAATATAAAATTAGCCAGGCATGGTGGCTCATGCCTGTAATCCCAGCTACTCGGGAGGCTGAGGCAGGAGACTCACTTGAACCTGGGAGGCAAAGGTTGCAGTGAGCCAGCACTGTGCTATTGCACTCCAGCCTGGGCAACAAGAGTGATATTCCATCTCAAAGCAAAATAAACAAACAAACAAACAAAAAACAGGATCACTTTTCTTACCCCTCTCTTTTGATAATTGAATGGCATTTTTTTTTTAGGATATAAAGATCAAAATACCATTAGAATATTAACATTTGTCCAAGGAAACAATACTAATGCCTAACAATGTTGTGTCACACATATTAGAGTTAAGATACCTACAGTGAAAGGCATATGGGCATAAGACTGCATGTTTCCCTCAGAAAAGTTCATTCTCAGAAATCGTTGTGGCCAGGTGCGGTGGCTCACACCTGTAATCCCAGCACTCTGGGAGGCCAAGGCATGTAGATCATTTGAGGTCAAGAATTCAAGACCAGCCTGGCCGACATGGTGAGATCCCTTCTCTACTAAAACTACAAAAATTAGCCAGGTGTGGTGACACACCTGTGATCCCTGCTACTCAGGAGGCTGAGGGAAGAGAGAACATGGAAAGGTTGCAGTGAGCCAAGATTGCATCATTGGGCTCCAGCCTGAGCAATAGAGCAAGACGCTGTCTCAAAAAACAAAAAAAAAGGAAGAAACTGTTGTTAAAGTATAAGTGATGTCTGGTGGCCAGGGTCGAATGAGGCACGCTAGAGGTGACGAACGCTAAAGAGAGCAGTGAGTCTCTTTCCCGAGTCTCTTTTCTTGTGGTTGTAACTTTGAGTTCAGTGAGAAGTATATGAATTGCGGTGGTGTTGGCAAAATCTCAGGATAGTAACTAGGGGGGCTGTGAAGGATTTTGCCCAGGGCACTGAGGTGTCTAGGGCACAGCAATGTAAAGTCAGGAGACACAATCGCATGGGGTCATGGTCATTAGTACCTACAGCAGGAGACAGGGATGCAGCGGCTTCCCCAGGCCTCTCCAGATGAGTCGGAGGATGAGTGTGAAGCTGACTGAGACCTGACTCGGAGCAAGGAAATCGCTGAGTTACAGCTCTGCTGCTGATGAGACCAGACCCCAGGCGTCCTGTCTCAGGACGAGCTGCACAAAGACCATCATTCAGGGGAGAGAAATGAGAGCGGTTGATTAAAATAATGTTAGAGTGTGTTTTCACAGTGAAACATGCTTAATCTTGAAGTCATGTAAGTAAGAGATTAAATTCTGTCTGAAAATATTAAAGCTACAGACTTTCTTTCATTCTATTTTTAGATCACTGCCACTGCCTCTTCTTTTTAAACCAAGGAGAGATATTTTAAAAATGGTGTTGAGCCTCATTCCCTCAAATTCTAAAATAGGGATAGTATTTGCCTTATAGGGTTTTCTTTCTTTATTACATTGCTATAAAAACAGCCTACTGGCTGCCAAAAAAGGGCACTTAGGAACAATATCAGTCAGTCTATATTTTTGTTAGGATAGAAAGTTATGTGTAGATACAATGATTCATTCAGGTAGATCCTGAGCTTCCTCTTAGGCTCTCTCAAGTTTTTAAATGCTTCGCATTGAAATAGAAATTACAGACTGCATTGTGTGCAGGTGTTAATCTTCTCTTCACTGATACAGTTTTGGTTTGGTTTGTTGCTTTTTGTGTGTTTTTAGACAGAGTCTTGCTCCGTCACCCAGGCTGGAGTGCAGTGGCATGACCCTGGCTCACTGCAAGCTCCGCCTCCAGGGTTCAAGTGATTCTCCTACCTCAGCCTCCCAAGTAGCTGGGATTACAGGTGCCTGTCACCACACCCCACAAATTTTTTGATTTTTCATAGAGATGTGGTTTCACCATGTTGCTCAGCCTGGTCTCAAACCCCTGACTGCAGTGATCCACCCTCCTCAGTCTCCCAAAGTGCTGTGATACAGGTGTAAGCCACCAAGCCTGGCCCACTGATGAAGTTTTTCTAGAGGACATCCCCATCTGTGTTACAGAGTAAAGGTACTTTACTACCAGGGTAATGATGAAACCCCTCACTATTCCCTGCCCCACACACAAACATACATTCACCAGTCAAATAGTGGGGCTAACTCCTGTCTTATTTGAATTAATTCATTTATTTTATTAAATGTATGTATTGTTCTTATTTAATTGATTTATTCATTAAGTCATTAGACCACCTATTCAAAGAATCTCAAATTTTGCTGGTTTGGAAAATTAAAATATGTCTATTCTACTTTTTTTTTTATAAACTTTATCTCCTAACAGTAAGTAAACATTTAAGAGTATCTCAGTACAGACTGTGGCAAACACGTATCAGCTATGGGTTATATGTAATTCTCAGCCTTCCTACAACTCCACTCACCCCTAGGGACAAACAAGCTAATGAAAGAATATTTTGAGAGTGGAGGTTGTGATATCACCACAGTGCCATTGAATCATATCTCATTAGTGTAGAAACACATGCAAGGGTTGGCTGCTTGAAAAGTAGATGAGGAAAACAGAAAAATAGACTAAGAGTCTATTTGGAGCTGCCCCCCAGTTAGTAGAGACGCTGCATTTCCTCACAAGTTGAGAAGCCTTGAACACAACTGTGATAGAAATCGCTTTAAATATGTTATTAAAGGCTAGCAAATTTTAGATTCAGGCAATTTTTGTTTTGTTTTGAGACAGAGCCTCATTCTGTCTCCCAGGCTGCAGTACAGTGGTGCGATCCGGACTCACTGCCACCTCCTGGGCTCAAGCGATCTTTCTGACTCAGCCTCCTCCCCAGTAGCTGGAATTTCAAGCGTGTGCCACCGTGCCCAGCTAATTTTTGTATTTTTTGTAGAGACAGGGCCTTGCCGTGTTGTCCAGGCTGGTCTCAAACTCCTGGGCTCGAGTGATCCTCCTGCCTCAGCCTCCCGAAGTTCTGGGGTTATTAGATGTCAGCCACTATGCCCGGCTTAGATGATTGTTTGGATTATATTTATTATTCTTTTACGTTTGCTAAAGCAAGAACTCCATTTAGCCACCTCCCTTACCTTGTTAACATATTAGGCATAGGTCAGTACTTACTGGTGACATTGCAATGCACCTTTACTACTTGATTAGTCAACATGGTTATTTGAAGCTTTATTTCATTGGAATCAATATCCCTATGAAATGCTGGAGGAAATGTCTGATTTAGAGCTCATGTTCCCTCTGAACTCAGAAGTTTGGAATCATGGTGTCTCCAGTGAATAGTCTGTAACTTTGTCAAAGTCTATAGCTCTGGGCGTCTGTTTTACTTATTGATTATTTTTCTATCTCTCTTATTTATTTATTTATTTATTTAGAGACGGAGTTTCGCTCTCGTTACCCAGGCTGGAGTGCAATGGCACGATCTCGGCTCACCGCAACCTCCGCCTCCTGGGTTCAGGCAATTCTCCTGCCTCAGCCTCCTGAGTAGCTGGGATTACAGGCACGCGCCACCATGCCCAGCTAATTTTTTGTATTTTTAGTAGAAACGGGGTTTCACCATGTTGACCAGGATGCTCTTAATCTCTTGACCTCGTGATCCACCCACCTCGGCCTCCCAAAGTGCTGGGATTACAGGCATGAGCCACCGTGCCCGGCCTGTTTTTATCTCTCTAGAGGGGTTAAATATAGCACTTCATTTACAGGGTTGGTGTGAGAATTCAAGGACATGACTCGTGTAAGGCATTCAGAACCAGGAGTGCCACATAGTGAGCACACTCTAAATATTTCTGTTCAGTGGACTGAGAGTGAACTGCACTGTCATTAGATGAATGTCGAAGATATAGTCAATGGAAATAGCTCCTCCAGGAACAGAAGAAAATGGAAAGGGTGTGAGAAGAGTGAGAGGAAACAAAAACCACTTTCCTGTCTTCAGAAATCTTTCTACATCTATCTGTAGTTACTTACCTGCCCTGCCATTCCCTTTATTCCTGAAACATTTTATAACCAAAGGAGACCGTGGCATTTCAGATGGCATAAACAAGGGTGGTATGTGGGCAGCACATTACAGGAGGTGGCTTTGTCCAGTGTTAGTCACAGGCCGCTGGAGGTGGCTTCGTCCAGTGTTAGCCACAGGCCACTGGCATGATCGACTTCGTGGCAACTGTGGATGAGTTAGAAGGTGGAGATGTGTCGGAAACTTGTCTGCAGCTCCCTGAGAGTCACGACATGTTCCCAGCCTTAGAGCACATGGTCTCACAACTTGAACCAAAGCATGCAGTTGTGTGGTTGCTGTGATTTTCTCATTTTATGATGGGTTGGGAATAAGTGTATCAATCACATTTTTACTAAGATGACCCTTAGAATGCTGCTTATAAAATCAGAATATTGTGCATAATTCTTTGCAGAGCCTCCAAAGTGAAGAAACCCTTTTTAGTTTTGTAATATTTCATTCAACTAATTTATTTAATTTTAACTTTTTAAAAACTTAACTTTGCTCCTTTGTCAGAGATCTGTGTGGGTCTATTTCTGACCTCTCTATTCCTTTTAATTGATCTATGTCAATTAATTAACCAATGTTACACTGTTTTATTTACTACCGCATTACCGTATACTCTAGCATGTCAGAATCTGTACACTGCTACAGTTTCACCTAGAAACCTTTAAATGTAAATGCATTTTAACTGAGGAGAAAGAGAAATTCAGAGTGCCCTAGAGAAATATCTCAGAAGTGCCACTAGATTTTATTTCACTGAAAAATCTAGAATTTGTACCTTGGCCATGTGGCATTTCCCCCAATGTTTTATTGTAAAAATCATCACTATGAATATTGCTAATATTTATTAAAAGCATGCACTGTAGCAAAATTTTGCACATGTGATAGAGAGTAAATTTTCATTATTACTACATTTCCTCATTTTACATTAGGGAACAGAGACACACAGGATGAGTCATTTGCCTAAAATCACATAGCAGTTTCAGAGTCTAAAATCTAAATGCAAAGCACCTCTGTCTAGTTCTTAATTCCTCTTTCATAAATATCACTGGTTAATTAAACTTTCTACCGGCATTTATAAGGCTTAGCACATTTAAAATTGGTGCTTTACACCTCTATTTTATTCCATTTCAGAATACAGGAGACGTTATTTGTAATTTCGAACTGAATTATACTATCATGTTTGCCCACTTACTCATGCAACAAGTATTTACTGTGTCCATTTCATGCCTAGCTCTCTTACATATTTTTATTGTGTCTAAATACAAGGCATTACAATTACTTCGAAACAGATAAGCACACTAGGCGTTCAGTGGTCCCAGCCTGCTGAACTTCCTTAAAAACAAGAAGTAGTAGATTCAGTGGACAAAGCAATCCATTTTGGTTATAATGAAAATTTTCAGATTTAAAAGAGAGAAGCCTTGAAATTCAGATAAGCAAATATCATGATGGAAAAGCAAACACAGGGATTCGTAGGAGGGTGCAGAGGAGCATCTCCCCAGAGCCCCTGGCCGCTCTGTCCCCAGATCATCAAAATGGGCTCTGGTCCTCACTGAGAGCAGAGCAAGCGTGGACTGAGAGGGCAGAACCGGCTTGCTTTCTCGAGAGACTTAAGTGGAGCAAAGATCAAGTGCTTTTCCAGGCTGGACTTGAGCATTACTCAAGGTCCTGCTTCAAGATAGCAGCATGCTTCCGAAGGCCACCAGCCATCAATTAGCAGGGCGGGGCGCAGAGACCTTCGCTCGGCCCCAGCATGCACCTGTCAGCACGAATGAGCAAGAGCACGGTGCTCGGCACACACTGAAATCTTCACAGAGGTACCTGTAAGAGCAGTTTATTGACACTGGAAAAAATACATAGCACTTACACAGAGAATATCTGGAAAAAAAGTAGAAAAAACTAACATTGAGATGGTTGCTTTTTGTAAATAGATCTTACTGTTTTATTGCTTTCTCAATAATAACTCTGCTTCCATCGTTTATTTGAAAGGCTAGTTGCCCAGCCTAAAATTAGAAATGCAGAGTTCAATATCCCTGTTCACCATGGATATTCATAGAAAGGGGACAGAGTCAGCCTTCAGCAGTCTTACCGGGGGAAGATCATCTTTTCATCCATCATACACGGGGTAACCACAGACATTTTTGGTCCTGAAATGCTGAGCTGGACTTAAAACTAGCAGAGTGAAGGCGGACCTGCCCTGGGCAAACCAGGATGGAAGGTTACCTTCCTGTAAGCTGCACAGAGGTTCATTCAGAGCAGAAAGCGTGCTTACATCACGCTTGTATTTGTGGTTTTAAATTAGTATCAGATCCTGCATTTTATTAGACATATGTTTGATAGTTCATATCTAATACTGTCATATCCTCATAATTCTTCTATATCCACCGTCTACCCTTACTTGACCAATCACATCTCTCCTGAATGCCGTGATACATTTGAACAAAAGACACCCCCCAGTGTAAGGGAAACAAAACTCTTCCTCTGTCGTCTTAGGGTCCAAGAATTAAATTGACATAAGAAAAATTGACAGGGCCGGGCGCGGTGGCTCACGCCTGTAATCTCAGCACTTTGGGAGGCCGAGGCAGGTGGATCACGAGGTGAAGTGATCGAGACCATCCTGATCAACACGGTGAAATCCCGTCTCTACTAAAAATACAAAAACTTAGCTGGGCACGGTGGTGTGTGCCTGTAATCCCAGCTACTCGGGAGGCTGAGGCAGGAGAATTGCCTGAACCCAGGAGGCAGAGGTTGCAGTGAGCCGAGATCGCGCCATTGCACTCCAGCCTGGGTAACAAGGAGCGAAACTCCATCTCAAAAAAAAAAAAAAAAAAAGAAAGGAAAGATTAACAGGAGAAAAGCATGCGGATTTATTTAATGCAAATCTTCTGTGGCCTGGGGGCCTTCTGATGGTTACCAGAGGCTGATGAGGGTAGTACGGGTTGGGAACAAGGAGCGTTGGTTCATGGGTACAAAATATAGAAGGAAAGAATAAGATCTTCTGTCTGATAGCAAAATGGGTGACTCTAGTCAATAATAATTACACATTTTTAAATAACTAAAAGAGTGTATGGGATTGTTTAACACAAACAAGAAATGCTCGATGAAATGGACACCCCATTCTCCATGATGTGATTATTTTACACTGGATGCCTGTGTCAAAACATGTACCTTATAAATATATATACCTACGATGCACCCACAGAAATTAAAAATAAAACATTTAAAACAAGAATAAAAGAAATCGACTGTTCTGATCTTAGGACTTGAAACTTGCTTTGGTTTTATCTGAAAAGCAAAGGACCTAAGGCCTCTGAAAAGACTCTTAAAGAACTGGAACTCACCACATCACGCATCCAGGCAAGGAGACGCCAGACGCTTCTCTCCTGTTTTGTTAACTACTGTTACGTTACGTTTTTTCCATGCTATATAAACCCCTAATTTTAGTTGACCAGGGAGGTGGATTTGAGGCTAAGCTCCTGTCTCCTGGGCCGCAGCACCTGACTGAAGCCCTCTTCCTTGGTAGAGGCTTCGTCACTGGCTTTCTGTGCAGTGAGCAGCAGGACCCAGACAGGACCCCTGGAGTTAGGTAACAATTTGATGATGTGTAACGAAGATTCAAAGAATTTCTACAGGGGGAAAGACAATTAGACTGGTGCGTCATGAAAGGCAACATAGTGGTGGCAATTAGCCCCAAGACAACTTTATTTTATAGCCACTGTTTTTGGTATAAAACAAGGACAATGGCTTCAGTTTTGCAGCTTTGGATTTGATTTTATCCATCAATAAATGTCACTGAAATAACATCAACATACTCCAAAGATCCAACTATGCATTTTCTGTAATGAATCCAGCAAATTGTTTCACAGTGAGGACATCTCTTATTTTTACTTCAAAAGTAGGTTTGGATGATGCTGATCCTTCTAAGTGGAGCTCACTGAAGCCCGAAACGATGGATTCCTGTATTTGCTTTCCCACCATTCCTTACTCCAAAGGGAATTGGTCCGCTTTGGCCACGTGCTTCCCGGCATCAGTACAAATTTCAGAAGAGAATTTAGAACTGCAATAAAACACGTAGGAATTGTGAGTGTAATAAGTGTCCTATGGAAATACTAGCTTGGAAGTTGATCTGTAGCAGGGAAGGTGAGGGTGACTAAAATGGGGGCTGCCGCCAAGCCCGGTCTCTATCTTCAAACCACGTCAGCGTCTGGAACTGGGTTCAACAGTGACGGAATAGGGAAAGACAGCGCCATGTGTTTCGAGATGGCCAGGAGAGAAAATAAAACGCACGTTAATTTGGCAAGCAAGGAAAAGTCCCAAAATCTATAATATATAATTACATATTATATTGTATGTAATTATACATTGTATTTTATGTAATATAGTATATAAATTATACATTATATTTTTATAATATATAACATAAGTATTACATATAATATAAATTATATGTTATATAATATTTGGTATCTATGTATTTAAAGTTACTTTTCTCATGTTTATAAAAACTGAGACTTCATCCTTTTGCTGTTAGTCTATTAATCTGCATGTGTCCTCATGAGTTATATCATGTTTTTCCTTCACATGAAGCAGATAGTGTATGTTTTCCCAAATTTGCTAAAACTTAGTGTTCTAATAATGATTGTTTTAAATTAATAAACATGAAATAAAGATAAGCAAACTGCTAACAACATTCATGAATATTCTTTACGTCTTAAAACGGTCGGTCAAGCAGATGTGGTTTAGCTGGAACCACAATTTGTTAAGTCTGGAGACCTGGGTTTGAGTTGAACCCACTAGTCACAGGAGCTTGAGCCTCTCTTTGTCTTGTGTGGAAAGGAGATGCCAACCCCACGGGATAGTTATAGGCATTAAATTAAAAGAGGATGCACATGTGTTCAGCGGAAGACCCGGCAGAAGAATGATATTCAAAGCGGTGCTGTGAACAGATTTCATTTTTCTTTTGACTTCCAGTGATTTTTCGGCACAGTGCAGAAATGTCCCCCGGGGAGAGGAGTGTTGACAGGCACCTGTGAGCACCCCTCCAGAAATGGAGGATTCTAATTCCGAACTCCCTTTAGGTAGATAGTTTCAAACCATCGCCTGTAATTGCTTTAGTGATAAGGTTGCGGTACCCAGGATAAGCAGCTCACTTGTGGTTGTGTAAAAGAATAAACAACAGAACACAATGAGAGAACGTTGCCTTGACAGATCCATCCCTCTGCTGGATCCACAGGCTGTTCCCAGGTGTCGCTGTCATTAAATGTTGACAGAAGCTTTGAAGATGGATAGACATCCCGGGTGGAGGCTGTGGGTCCCTGCACCCAGTCAGCAACTCTGCTCCTCAAGCACTCTCCTGTCTTCTTTTGTCTGATACAAAGAGCTGTCTTGGCCGGGCACAGTGGCTCACACCTGTAATCCCAGCACGTTGGGAGGCCGAGGCGGGTGGATCACGAGGTCAAGAGATCGAGACCATCCTGGTTAACATGGTGAAACCCCGTCTCTACTAAAAAATACAAGAAAATTAGCTGGGCACAGTGGTGCGTGCTTGTAGTCCCAGCTACTCAGGAGGCTGAGGCAGGAGAATTGCCTGAACCCAGGAGGCGGAGGTTGCGGTGAGCCGAGATCGCGCCATTGCACTCCAGCCTGAGTAATAAGAGCGAAACTCCGTCTCAAAAAAAAAAAGATCTATATGCTTCTGAGATATAAAAGTTTACTGGTAATTTATAAAATTAAATTGAATGTAACTTATAATAATTTCTATATAACTGTTAGCATTTATCGGGTACTTGTGATGTGTCCAGCATGGTGCTTGGTATATAGGTTTTCCTCTAATTTTGACACCAATCCTGCCTGGTGGGCAGCCACCCACCTCCACCTGCTCTTCAGAAAAGACCACAGCTTAGGGACTTTCCCCAGGGCCACACACCTGGAAGTATTTGGGGCCAGGGATGAAAACTGTACCTCCCTGACTGCAAGGTTAACATTTACTTCAACACATAATGCAGTATGGACAAAAGAGGAGGAGACTATAGCATTGAGCAGAAGAAAATAAACAGTTTGCGTACTCTAGGTGTAATAGTATCTGACAACAAGCATTGATAGACACACGTATGTGTATTTAATTAAGAGATATACTACCTCTTATGCCTAGATTGGTCACAGAAACAAGATACTAAGGCCAAACTCGGAAAGTATGGCAGTGTCTCTGACAGCAAAGAGGGGAGGCCTGGGCTGGGAAAATAATGCAGCCTCATTTGGAATTGGTTTCACCTCTTTGAAAACTTTAGTGATCATTTTCTTGAGTGAAATTGGAATGAAGGGCCCGGACTCGGAGTCAGCAAGACCAGGGTTCTCATCGCAGTCTCTGCCTCTGCTGATTGTATGGCTAGAAAAACCAAGTCTTTCTTGACTCAGTTTTATTATCTATAAAAGGATGATATTAACATCTTGTATCTGAAGTTATATTTGGCAATTGCTTAATATATGCATGATACATAGTAAGCATTTAATTAGTAATAATGTTAAATTATCTAATGAATCATGGTATACCATCCAATGCTTTTAAGGGCAATAATCATTTTTTGTTTATAGTAATAATGATGATAATAACCATGATGGTACTTTCTATTATAATATTCTTGATTTAAATGAGACCTGCTCAGAAAATTATGGCTTCACTCAGCTGGTGATGAGAATCCGCTAGTCTACTGAAGATTACAGGATATTTTACATGATAGGTTCAAAGAATGTGGTATTTTGGGTGATTTATCAATTTGAAATAAATTAACATGGATTACACTCAACTAACAAAACGAAGCCAACCGTAATACCATCTGCTTTTGATAATTATGAGGACAACTCAGGATCTTGTATTTTCTCAAAGTCTTCAGTATAAACATTGGTCAACATTGATAAATGGACAGTTTCTAGAGAGTTTTTGTTTGTTTGTTTTTGAGATACAGTCTCACTCTGTTGCTCAGTCTGGAGTGAAATGACTGTATCTTGGCTCATTGCAACCTCTGCCTCCCAGGCTCAAGTGATTCTCTCACTTTAGCCTCCCATGTAGCTGGGACCACAGGCGTAGACCACCATGCCTGGCTAATTTTTATATTTTTGGTAGAGACAGAATTTTGCCATGTTGGCCAGGCTGGTCTGGAGTTGCTAAGCTGTACCAATCCACCTGCCTTGGCCTCCCAAAGTGCTGGGATTACAGGCATGAGCCACCATGCCTGGCCTTCTAGAGAGTTCCTAATGATGGCATGCCACACTTCAATGCACACTATGTAGGTTTGCACCTTCACACTTCAGGAAACAGCTCCAATAGTTTTGTGGACTAAAATCCCGTGCTCATATTATGCAGCAAGCCAGCTGATTGGGTGTAGCTTAAAAACAGTTCACACAGTAAACGCTTTATAGGTAAGTTGCTAGCACCCCTTAGGCCAAACAAGCTGAGTTATTCAAGCTAAAATTAGCTCTGAATCAAGTATGTGCATACTGAGAGGGCAGGCTCTTGGTGGAATATTGAAGATACAAACTGTTTCTCCTGGGAAATGTGTATGAACGTCACTTGAGTAGTCCATTACACATTCTTGCTTGTCATAAGTCAAGGCCACATTGTACCCAGAGACTAAGGGAAGATGATGCTATTTCTTGAACTATTTGCATCCCCATATTCTTACTAATTGTCCAATACCGAATCATGAAATTGCGAGTCTTCTGTTCAGTACCTGTGGAATTTTCAATTCACCCGTTAAGCTGGTGTGTGGCAGATATGGAATTGAGAAAAAGAGGGCAAAGGGCATGTGTTCGATAGAAATGCATGTGGAGATGTTTATTCTGGTTCACGCACAGGGACATACGTGGTTGAATAATTAGGAGGCTGAGTCCCATTAATGAAATAGCACCAAGAGTTTCCTTTAATATCTGCCTACTCTCTATTAATTGATTCATTTATTATTAACTCAATAAATGTGTATTGAACACGTGCAGTATATCATAAGGCTAAATGCTCACTTTCTAGAGGGAAAGACGAACCTTCAGGAAAGCATGACATGTGTTACAAGTACTTACAAGAAGGCGTAGGAATAAGGAGATAAGTAAGTCATGGATTCTCTTTGGGTAAAGAGCTTGGAAAAGGCTTTTTAAGATTGGAAACCATGGATTTGGGTCCTGGGGCCCTAAAGGAGGAGTAGAAGGAAGCTGCCTCTTAAAGTATATGCCTGTGGTGATGTGCTGCTGGAGAATGTTTAGCAATGGGTTCCCCCAAGAGAAGAGTCTGACATGTAGCCTTCTCCCCTGTGCATGGTTTAAATACACCCACCATGGCCAGCTTCAAACCACCACCATACCCATCACTGGAGACAGGCTTGGGAGGAGATGTCCAGTGACACTGCATCATGTCATACTTCCACCAGACACAGAAGTAAATACCCTCAAGAGTAAAGACAATGGCCAAATGTAGAAATGTGACTAGAAATTGATGAGCTTTGAGCCATTATTACTGTTTCTAATATAATTCATTTCTTTTTAAGTGTATATAATCTAAATATTTAAAGCTGACGTAGCAGCAGACCTACACACACATTTTGAACATTTGACAGTGAGCTCTCACACTCTGGTACCCGCACACCCTGAACTTCTCGTGCTTTCTGAGCTGTGGTTGCTAGAATGGAAGAGTGGGCTCTAAATGCTGACATACACTGCACCTGAAAGAGAGGAAGGAGAGAAGCCATTAGGAGACCCTTAGGATTCTCAGGCTCTTTCTTGAGTTATGGTTAAGAGTCTTTGCTTTCATATAACGTGTAGGTGTTTAAAAAAGCTTATGAGCAAATAGCGAATCAGGCTGTCCTCTGTCAGTTTCTTCAAACTTATAAGATCCCTGCCTTTAACGAGGCTTCACTCTAGGTAACAAGATTACAAGAGGAAGCAGACACTAGCTAAACCTTGAACTGCGTCAACCTTTTAGAATAATTCACTTTGGAAGTAAGATGAGATGTTTACTTTATTTCTTCTTCAATTTAATGAAACCTATTGCCTTTTGTGTTTCTGATTTTTTTAAAGTATTTTAACATATTGAAACTAAAAATGTATGGTCAAAAATGTTCTGTTACGGCTGGCGCCATGGAGAACAAGAAGAAAATCAAGTCCTTTCTTTAAATATTTATTTAAAGGAATAAATTCACATAAATTAGAAATTTGCTTGAGTATACATAAGTGAAAATTTATAAAACAAATAAAACTTCAGAAAAGCATAGTCAGAGTGCTTTATAGACTGCAGTCATCCCAGTACAGACTGGCCCTGCTCATACGCCCGCTGTGAGAACATAAGCTGTAACTTCTGAGCCGTGGGAAGTGTAGTATAAAATACAGTTCCAATTTTTTTTAGCCAAAGTTGTGAATTCAGAGAGATTTGCAAAAGAGGGCACTGGGGCCGTGAGTCTCCGCTGCACGTTCTGTTTAAACCATGACTTCAAATCTAGTCCTCTGTAAATCAGTTCCTCCTCCTTCATTCCATCTCTCACCATAGATACAAAAGAAAGTAACATTGGTAATGTCTGCCATCACATCACGTTAACCTGAATTCACTGATCAGCAAGTTCTTTTCTCTGAAAAGGCAGCCTATGGCTTCCAAAAACAAAGAATGACAACAGCAGTGAAAAGCAAAACATGAGAATAAATGAAAATGAGAGAGCCCAGAGATGGTGGGCTGTGTGTGCAGCCATTTTTCACTGTCATCAGCATTCTGCCTTGCCCTGGCTTGATGAAATCTCATTTCTTCTCAGCGAAGCACTGATACCATGTTCGTAAAGCATGAGAGTTATCAGTCTTTGCTAAAAAAACACACACACAGAAAAAAAGCCTTACTATGTTTGTTTTAAATTTAAAACAATGCATATAAACTAGAATTTTAGGCCGGGCACGGGCTCACACCTGTAATCCCAGCACTTTGGGAGGGCAAGGTGAGCAGATCATGAGGTCAGCAGTTCAAGACATTCCTTGCCAACGTGGTGAAACCTGGACTCTACTAAAAATACAAAACTTAGCTGGACATGGTGGCATGTTTGTGTAATCCTAGCTACTCAGGAAGCTGAGGCAGGAGAATTGCTTGAAGTGGAAGTTGCAGTGAGCTATGACTGCACTACTACACTCCAGGCTGGGCAACAGAGCAAGACTCTGTGTCAAAAGAAAAAAAAAAGAAACCTAGAATTTTAAAAAAATTTAATTTTTTTTCCATTTGATGAAATAAAAAACCTGAGAGTTTTAAAAACTGATTATTACTGCTAATTATAATCCCAACTATCTTTTTAAAACAATTATTTAAATGTATACCTTGAACTTTACAAAGCACTCTCTTGCCTCGAATTCCTGGGTACCACAAAGGGTCTGCCCAGTAGGCTGGCAGGGCACTGTTGGTATTTGCATTTTATGGAGAGGATGCTGGGGTTCAGGGATTTCGGATAACTTCATTCACGTGAACATTGATTTATTCAGTCAGCACATATTAATTAGATGCTGTCTATATGTTGGTTGCAGTTTTGATATCTATGGATATAACCCCTGATCTTGCAGAGGTTATATTCTGGAGGGATGAGAGGACCAATGAACAAGTAGGCAATTTGCCAGAAAACAGAGGAGAGTATAAGAAGAGAGGCTAGAAAAGGATCAGTGTTTTTAGTGCCTTTATGTTGCTCAACGAAGGCCTCTTCAGGAAAGTACCCTGTGAGCCAAGACTGCAGACAGTGAAGAAGCAAGCAGAGAGGGCATTTCAAGTGGACACGCCCTTGCCTGCCTGGCCCCAGTGGCTGCTGGGAGCTAGTGTGGCAAGAACACAGTGATGGGGGGAAGAGTGGCAGGGGTGGGACAGGAAACGCTTAGGGGAGGGGGAGTAGATTCACACAGGGCCATCTGCCTTGGATTTCACTCTGTGTGATGGTCGTGGAGGTATTTTCATCGGGGACTGGCCTGAGCTGGCTTAGGTTTTAGAAACATCGCAGACACTGCTGCACAGACGGCAGACTCCTCAGGGCTGCAGCAGGGAACCCCGGCTAATGACACCGGATGGAGATGAGGGTGGGTGCCCCTGCGAGGGTAGCAGAGAGAGCCACAGGTGAGTCAGCCTGCTTTTAAGTCATGGGTGAAGAATGGAAGTCCGCAGCTGCCAGTCCAGGGCTGCTTTCTCCGGTTTAACAGAATCCAAGTTCGGAGCCCGTTCTGTTTCCCAGGTGGCCTGTCAGCACTGATCATACAGGTAAGAATAAGATGGAGAAACTCCCGGGGAGTCCACAGCACCTCAGAGCAGGGCAGAGGTCCGTGAAGCCGAAATAGATGGTGCAGTAGTCAGTGTATTACATGTGTTAGATATATATATATATATATATATATATATCCATATATTTTATATATACATATATAAAGTGGAGTTTATTAGGTATTAACTCACATGATCACAGGGTTCCACAATAGGCCTTCTGAGAGTGGAGGAGCAAGGAGATATAGCCAGAGTCCCAAACTGAAGAATTTGGAGTCTGATGTTTGAGGGCAAGAAGCATCCAGCACAGGAGGAGGTTAGAGGCTGGGAGGAGAGGCCCATCTTGCCTTTTCATGTTTTTCTGCCTGCTTCATATTCGCTAGCCCCTGATTAGATGGTGCCCCCCCAGATCGAGGGTGGGCCTGCCTTCCCAGCCCACTGACTCCAATGTGAATCTCCTTTGGGAACACCCTCACAGACACACCCAGGATCAATACTTTCCATCATTCAATCAAGTTGACACGGAGTATTGACTATCGTGGACAGTGAGACACTAGGAACATTTCACTGCCTTTGGTATAACTTACTTAGAAAAGTATGCAATTGCGTCTGAAAGCTTAAAAGAAGAGGGTGTATCCTTGGGCATGTTATTTACAGTCTCAAACATATTTGTTTCCTCAAATGTTAAGAAAGAAGAAGGAAAGAGGCGCTGGGTCATCCCCTGGACCCTTCCCGTCATCGCTGTTGTCAGCTGCTGTGTCCTGTTCTGTGAAGCGGCCATTAGGACTGCGCCTGGATCCCTGAGGTTTCTGAGGGGTGTGTGTAGCCTCAGGCTTAGCCAGTTCCAGGCCCCTGTCCCCCTGGCCTTCCTCTTTATACACAGTTCCTAGCACCGTGCCTCACACAGAGCAGGTGCTGCGCTAACGTCTGTTGAATTAATAAGTGATGTGACCAGTGAGCGAGTGAATGAATGCCCAGCTTGTCTTCCGCATCATGGTTTTTGGGTCCAGGAGGGTCTCAATTCAGGCTACCTTCCCCTCCTCCTTCTGAAAACCTGAGGTCCCTCCCTTCAAGATTCATTCACTTGGGACTTGTGTTGTCAATATTTAGTAGAGGATAACCAATTATCCTCTGATGTTGAATGGATGAGTAGATAGATGCAGCGGTGAAGTCCCTCACTATGGCATCACCAGGAACCCCCAGCCTGGCCTGCCCAAGAAGCTCCCACCCAAGGCAAGCTCTGAACCGTGGGCCCAAGAAAGAAATAATAGCTCACAGGAATACACGACTCGATGGCAAAGTGACAGATGAGAAAACACAGGTGACACATCTTAACTCGAATTTGTACTTCGTGCTACCTTATTTAGTGTCTTTGAACTTATGTTCCCAGCCTTTTAATTAAAACACAATTTTATGCTCATTTTTGCTTTCCTGTTTTCTAAGCATTCTGCCCTGGAGGGCCGATTAACTAATTTTTCTGTACATAATGGTTTCTACAAACATGTTTCTGGTGGGGTCATTCCTTAATCTTTGAAGGCAGGTTAAGGTAAACTCTAAAGATATAAAGTCTGTTCAATGAAACATTTCCAGCGAAAGTACAGGCTAACCGGGTGGCTAAATGATTTCTCCCCATCTTCACCTGCTTCTGTCACGCCTCTCAAGCAGCTGTGGCCGAGGAGGAGATGTAGGCGTTTCTTTGCCACCAGGGTTAAGGCTCATAGCCATCAAAGCAATATAGTTCTGTAATTGTGTTCCTCCCATAACTTTACTTAACAGCACAAAGTTTAAGGCAATAAAATGGGCAAAAACTAGAGTAGATACAGGATGTTCAGCATGCGTCTTCCCCAGCATTGGCTCCTCCTGAGCTCCAAGCTCATCCATCCTTCTGTTGGCAGACATTGCCTCCTGGTTGATCCCCAGACACCTCAGAGGAACCTTCTATGTCCCACATTTTGTTCCGGATCCTCCCTTTTCCCTGCTGTTTGGTCCCCTTTGCACACTGTATGTGTAAGATGTTCAATGCTCAGTCAGACAAACTCTCCCCCTTCTCCTCTGTAATATCCCCCAAACTCTACCATCGCTCCACCTAAATCAACACTTCTGATCTCTTCAGTTTACGCTGTAGCTGCCTGAGTCATCATATATATATAAAACAGAAATTGGGTCTGAGGACTCCATCTGGCATACACAGCCCAGGGCCTGTGGGACACAGCTTTCCTTCCTAGTCCTCTCACTCCACATCTTCCTTGACACAGGGCCATCTTCCCAGGCTGGACTCACCCCCCCAGAATAAGATCAAGCAGTGGTGGAGGAGTGTCACCCTTACTATGTTTCTTTATTAGCAGGGAAACAGATCTCAGAGGTCAGCCCCTCTGTACACCCCTGGAGATTACGTATCCTCCTGAACTGTGTTGAGTGCTCCAGCCCCATTGCCCTCTAGCTCAGAGGTGGAATGACTGTACCTGATGGAGACTGAGCAAGACTCACCCTTGGGATGGGGACTTGGGGAGAAGCCAGCTTGCCCTGAAGTGCACAGACATTCGCATTGATCAGAACTGGGGCTCCGTTAGGAAGACACAGGGAAGAGATGGGTGGGTGAGTTGTCCTCAGTGCTGTCTCTGTGGCATACAGAGTCTTGGATCATCCGGCCTTGGCCGTTTCAACTCACTGCGATTTCCCGATGAAACGTTCAGACACTCTGGGATGTGCTGTTCCTGAATTTGCCCTGGCTCTTCTGCTCTTACAACTTTCCCCAAGACACGAGCTTCCTAAAGGATGCTTTTCAGAACTCTTCCTTGCCTTTTCTAATGAGTAAATACTAATCCTCTGAAGCTCAGTTCAGACGTCACCGGGCCTGGACAGCTGCTCTTCACCCCAAAGCCTGGGTCTGCAGAGCAACCCAAACGGTGAAGAGGACTCCCCTGTCACTCACAAAATCATCTCAGGTGTTGATGTTGTCTCCAAGGCTTTTCTCAGCACAGTCCTCATGTCCTCCCTGACCTCATCCCCAACACCTCCCATCCCCCACTGGCTCCAGCCACACTGGCCCTGCATCATTTTCTAGGACTCTCCTGCCTCAAGGCCTTGTCGATGGCTGCTGTCCAAAACTCTCTTCCCCAAGATCTCCACACACCTCAATTTTCAATCCTCCAGGACCCTTCTCAAAGGTCACTCCAGTGACATCGTACACAAGGGACACCTGCCACCCCTTCACTCTCTTTCTATTCTTCCTTATTTTTCTCATAACACTTATAATCTGACAAATCATAGAACATATTAATATATATTGATATAATGTAGGGACTATAATATATAATGTGTAAATGTATATAAACACTTGCACGTTTGCCTCATCAGTAGAATGTGAGCTCCAAAGAACAGCCCTCCTTTTACTCACTCCCAAACTGCGTATCACTAATACCTACAAGATTTCCTAGTTGTAACAAGAACTCAGCAATTATTTAGAGAATGAAGGAATGAAAGGACTTGAGCATACTTCTAGCTTGGCACCTTTGGGCTTGTGCAATATGTATCTTTCTGTTAAAATCTAACCTCTTATAATTACACTGCAACCTTTTATTTCTCCAACTCTTACACCTGGTAATGCATGTGGACCATAGCAGATGTATTAGTTTGTTTTCATGCTGCTGATAAAGACTTAGCCCAGATTGGGTAATTTGTAGAGAAAAAGAGGTTTAATGGACTCACAGTTGCATGTGGTTGGGGAGGCCTCACAATCATGCTGTAAGATGAAAAGCACATCTTACATGGCGGCAGGCAAGAGAGAATGAGAACCAAGTGAAAGGGGTTTCCCTTATAAAACCATCAGATTTCATGAGACTTACTGCCACGAGAGCAGTATGGGGGAGACTGCTCCAATTATCTCTCCCCAGATCCCTCCCACAACACATTGGAAATATGGGAGCTACAATTCAAGATGAGATTTGGGTGGGGACACAGCCACACAATATCACGGGGCATTTAGAAAAGGCTTGCTGAAGGAAGAGATGATATATGGATCCTGGCCTGTGCATGTAACAGCAAAGACCAATCCTGATTCAGTATTTCTATCCAATTATTTTAGCAATTATACACTAAAATCAGATATTTTCAAACTTATAATCAGTTATTTGAACTCTACTGAATATGTCCTTTTAAATGGGCAGGTGTTTATATCATTTGAGTTGCTTTTAAAGCATATTCTTCACATCAGTTCTCACAGTCTAGACACTAAATAAAAAGATGAGACAATAGACCTGTGAGGAATAGAAAGGGAAGGTCTCCCCAGTGTGGTGGGGAAAACAAGGACAACAGCAAAGCATCAGGCCGGGCATGGCAGCTCACACCTGTAATCCCAGCGCTTTGCGAGGCCAAGGCAGTTGGATCACCTGAGGTCAGAAGTTAGAGACCAGCCTGGCCGCATGATCAAACTGCAGTTCTACAAAAAATACAAAAACTAGTGTGGCATAGTGGCAGGCACCGTAGTCTCAGCTACTTGGCAGGGGGAGGCTAAGGCAGGAAAATCGCTCGAACCTGGCAGGTGGAGGTTGCAGGGAGTTGAGACCGCTCTATTGTACTCCAGCCTGGGTGACAGAGGGAGACTGTCTCAAAAACACAAAAAGCAAACCACTAAGGTCATAAATGCAGGAGCCTAAGCTCTGGGTTGATTATTCAAAAGATTTCTAGGGGTACTCTGAGAAATAGCTCCAGCTTCAAGCTACTGCCTCATATAAACACCTTCTTATATTTTCATGACTTTAATTCATTTGAGATAAGATCACATTTCCTGAGATTTATCTTTGTGTTTGTCCCATTAAGTGGAATTTTTCAATATTTCTCCCAGGGATTATTTAGAACTCTGTTGAGTCAATTTCTTGGTTAATATTAAGTGGGATAATAAGGAACCAAGATACTATTTAGTTTCCTGACAAATTTGATCTATATATATAAAATATATATATTATATATTTATATATATTTATATAAATTTATATTATATATTTATATATATTATATTTTTATATATAAATTTATATATTATATATTTATATATTTTTTTATATATTATATATATATATATATATATATTTAGAGATGTCTCTATATGCATAGAGAGAGAGACAGAGTCTCGCTCTGTCACCTAGGCTGAAATACAAAGATGTGATCTCAGCTCACTGCAACCTCTGCCTCCCAGGTTCAAGCAATTCTCATGCCTCAGCTTCCCAAGTAGCTGGGTTTAGAGGTGTTTGCCACCACACCTGGCTAATATTTGTATTTTTAGTAAAGACGGAGTTTTGCCATATTGGCCAGGCTGCTCTCGAACTCCTGATGTCAGTCCATCCACCTGAGTTGGCCTCACAAAGTCCTGGGATTACAAACCTGAGCCACTGCATCGAGCCGACAAATTTTTTTTTTTGCAACAGTAAAATATATGGAAATACCTAATATTGTAGCAGTAATTTTGTCTCATCGACCAATGCTCAGGATATAAATTTCCTAATCACCTAAAACATTCTTTTTATAAACATTGTTATCATCTTAGGTTATGTATGTTTCTTGAATGTCATGGAAACATCAGATAAATTGGTAGATTAAATATATATATATTTAAATATATTAATATGTATTTTTAAATATTAAACATATTTAATATTTAAATATATATTTAAACTATATTTAAACTAAGCAAATTGGTAGTTTAAAGATATATATTTAAACTAAACTAATTATATATAAAACGTGATTATATTAATTATTTTACATTAATAATATATATCAAATATACTTATAAAATAGGAAAGTAACTTTGAAAGAATATATTGAAGTCTTTGATGCACGGAGACACAAAGAAACTCTGAGAAAATGGGACGTGTTTTTTAGAATTTCACATATTGAAATTCTGTCTGAACTGTTTATGATATCTGGCTTCACCGTTAAACTCTTAGGCATTTCAAAGCTGACTCTCTCGATAAGCTTTGTGAACAGTGTGAGCAGTGTTGGTATGTGGTCCTCACTTTAAATGTTCACCTGGACATCTTAATGAGATATTTTTATTCAACATCCTGATGAGATGAAGGGCCAGCTCTTTACTGCTTCTTGATGCAAAAGCGATAAGAAAAGATGCTCCTGATCTTTGCGGAGTTTTTGGAATAGTGTGGAGACAGGCAGGGTGATATAGGCAGATTAAAATTTCTCACTCTATTTGCCTTTCTTATATGAGGAAAATCTGATACTCTTGACTCACCATCAACATACAGTCCCATAGGATCTTTTACGTATTCTATACACGGTTAATACTGAACCGTCTTTGCTTTCTGACCAAATTCCACTTTGCCCAGAATAACACGGTCTTGGAAGAGAATTGATTCAGGTGATTGAAGTAAACCAGAAGCAGAAAATACTTCCTTGTATGAAGTCCAGTATTTTACTTTTAAGATTAAAAACTTTAACCAAAGTCATCTGATGGTTGAAGATTTACATGAGATTTAGTAACATTTGAACAAAGCCTTGGTTGTGTGAAGCCCAAATATCTGAGACAGGTCTCAGTTAATTTAGAAAGTTTATTTTTCAAAGATTGAGGGTGCACGCCCTTGACACAACCTCAGAAGGTCCTGATAACATGTGCCCCAGGAGGTCAGAGCACAGTTGCGTTTTATACATTTAGGGAGACAGGAGACATCAATCAACATACGTGAGACGAATATTGTCTCCATCCAGAAAGACGGGACAACTGGAAGCAAAGGTGGTGGAACAAAGGGAGCAGGGAGGGGACAGATAAGAGACACAGGTAGATAAGGGGCAAGTAGTTGCATTCTTTTGAGTTTCTGATTAGCCTTCTCAAAGGAGGAAATCAGACTCGCGTTTATCTCAGTGAGCAGAGGCGTGACTTTGAACAGAATGGGAGGCAGGTTGGCCCTAAGCAGTTTCCAGCCTGACTTCTGCCTCTAGCAGTGATTTTCAGGCCCCAAGATTTATTTTGCTTTCACAGTCCCTATGGCTATCAAATCAGTGTCTGAGTCTCTCAGTTCTCGAGTCCTTCCTATCTGCGTGTCTTACAAGCACGCACAGAAATTTACTCAAGTGCCCCTGTATAAAGTCAAACTTGCCCTGTGCCAAACAGAACTCACCATCCCTACCTCCGACAACCATGTTCTGCTGCACGAATTCCACCCCTTGTCTGTCAGGAGTATCAGCCCCCGCTCACTTTCATGGAGAATGGCGTCTTCAACTCCTTGTTTAAAAGCATCTTTGTTATTCATCCGTTCTCTGTGCTGGGGTTGAAAATGGGCCGGTCTTCCTTCCTTCCTGTTTCTTCCTCCTTTTCTCCTGAGGCCTCCACTGCTTCAGGTCCTCGCTGCAGGCAGTTCTGTGGTGCTCTCACCTTGCTCACTTCTGTACTTTCCTTTATTTCCACTGACAGACAAATGGCATGGAGTCTTTCTTTCTTTTTTTTTTTTTAAATTTTACTTTACGTTCTGGGATACATGTGGAGAACATGCAGGTTTGTTACACAGCTACATCTGTGTCACGGTGGTTTGCTGCACCCATCAAATCACCTAGATTTTAAGCCCCGCGTGCCTTAGGTATTTGTCCTAATGCTCTTCCCTCCTCCTCCACCAACAGGCCCTGGGGTGTGATGTTCCCCTCCCTGTGTCCCTGAGTTCTCATTGTTCAACTCCCACTTGTGAGTGAGAACATGCGGTGTTTGGTTTTCTGTTCCTGTGTTAGTTTGCTGAGAATGATGGCTTCCAGCTTCATCCATGTCCCTGCAAAGGACATGAACTCATCCTATTTTATGGCTGCACAGTAAACCATGATATACTCAACCCTTTGGAAGACAAGTGTGGTGATTCCTCAAGGAGATCTAGAACCAGAAATACCATTTGACCCAGCACTCCCGTTACTGGGTATATACCCGAAGGATTACAAATCATTCTAACGACACGTGCGCACATATGTTTATTGCAGCACTGTTTGCAACAGCAGAGACTGGGAACCAACCCAAATGCCCATCAATGATAGACTGGATAAAGCAAATGTGGCATGGAGTCTTGACATTCACGTATTTAAGTTAGGGAGAGATGGAAAGCGGAGGAAGAGCAGGGAGAGAGCGATTTTAAGTAGCCACTGAACTGTTTAAAATGTTTTACAGGTCATTTTACTCCCTAGTGACAGTGAGAAAGGAACTAGAAACGCCCCCAGCTGGAGTTGAGCATAGTTGTTCATATTATATTTCACTGAACCCACTGTGGATTCAAGGGCAATTTTGTCTGTTTACAACTTGTCCTTGATGAGCTATCTCTATAGCCTAACTCTGTTAAGATAAAGCATCCCGCTGTTCCACAAAGGTCTGAGAAGGTTCCTTCTCTGTTTCCCCACAACTACTGATGTCTTTTAATGTTTTCTACGACTCTAAGAAAAAGCCTTCTGCTTGCTCTGTCAAGGGCTAGACAGCTTGTCTCTCCAGCAGCCTCTGGCTACCCCATTCTCATTTCCTCTATTCTCTCGGTCTTACTCCTCTTTGTTATAAATGTGCTATCTTCTTCCATCTTCTTGTACGCATCCCATGCATCCTTCAAAACTCATCTAAAGGGTGGCTTGTTTGGTGTGATTAAAAGCAAACAAAAAAAAGAACTTCATCTGAATTACTTTTAAAGGAGCTTGCCAGTTGTCGTGGCTCATGCCTGTAATTCCAGCACTTTAGGAGGCCAAGGCAAATGGAACACTTGAGGTCAGGAGTTCGAGACCATCCTGACCAACACGGTGAAACCCTGTTAGAGTGAAACCCTGAAAATAAAAAAATGAACTGGTTGTGGTGGTGGCCACATGTAATCCTAGCTACTTGGGAGGCTGAGGCAGGAGAATCACTGGAACCCAGGAGGTGGATGTTGTAGTGAGCTGACATTGTGCCACTGCACTCCAGCATGGGCGATTAAGTAAGACTCTGTCTCAAAAAAAATAAGAAATTAAAGGAGTTTAATTGAGCAATGAACAATTTGCAAATCAGGGGCAGCCCCCAGAATCACAGCAGATTCAGAGAGACTCCAGCACAGCCATGTGGTGGAAGAAGATTTATAGACCAAAAAAAAAAGAAAAAAAGGCAAGTGACGTATAGAAATCGGCACTGAGACAGAGAAACAGCTGGATGGGTTACGAACTGGCGTCTGCCTTATTCAAACACAGTTTGAACCCTCAGCAGTGGATGAGTGGTTGAAGTATGGCTGCCGGGATTGGCCAAGACTCAACGACTGTGATGGGTGCGTGCTCCTGAGTTAGGTTCTCGGTCTTGTCTACCTGTTAAGCTAGGCTACAGTTCATCCCCGAGGACTCATATATAAAAGTATAGAGTCGGGCCGGGCGCGGTGGCTCACGCCTGTAATCCCAGCACTTTGGGAGGCCGAGGCGGGTGGATCATGAGGTCAAGAGATCGGGACCATCCTGGTCAACGTGGTGAAATCCCGTCTCTACTAAAAATACAAAAAATTAGCTGGGCATGGTGGCGCGTGCCTGTAATCCCAGCTACTCGGGAGGCTGAGGCAGGAGGATTGCCTGAACCCAGGAGGCGGAGGTTGCGATGAGCCGAGATCGCGCCATTGCACTCCAGCCTGGGTAACAAGAGTGAAAACTCCGTCTCAAAAAAAAAAAAAAAAAAAGTATAGAGTCCTCCTCGGGCCGTATTCAGTGTGCTTTTAACAGGTGTAACCTGGCTCGATCCTAGCATTCGTTTTCTCCTCTGAGCATCTCAAGGCTTGGTGGAGGCAGGAAGCATCATCATTCTGAATAGCTGGTGATGCTGGGTGCTGGCGCTCACCTCTGCCCACCCCTCACCTCTGCCTTATACCTGTCCGTCTTGTGTGTGCATGACCTCAAGAAACTCCTGTGAATCAGGAGCAGCCATGTATACAAAAGATCTGTACTAGAGTCTGAACAAATGAATTCCATATCTGATCTAATCCTCATGTATTAAGAAAAGTCAGCCAGGTGTGGTGGCTCATGCCTGTGATCCCAGCACTTTGGGAGGCCGAGGTGGGTGGATCATTTCCGGTCAGGAGCTTGACAGCACCCTGACCACATGGTGAAACCCCGTCTCTACTAAACACACAAAAATTAGCCAGGCATAGTGGCACATCCCTATAATCTGTTACTCAGGAGGCTGAGGCAGGAGAATCACTTGAACCCGGGGGGGTGGAGGTTGCAGTGAGGCAAGAGCGTGACACTGCACTCCAGCCTGGGCGACAGAGCCAGATCCTGGCTCAAACAAAAGAAAACAATCAAACAAAGAGTCACTTGATCTGAGCCTCTGTTAGCATATACATTCTTACTCCTGTGTGCTTGGATGATCAAGCAATAAGAATAGCCGCCATACGTGCATCACTTTTTCTGTGCTGACCCCTGGGCAGACCACTGATACTTTCAGTCCTGTCAGTCATCCTGTGAAGTGGACATAGTTACCATCCCACTTCACAGACGAGGTCATGGAAAAACAGAGGCAAAGAAGCGACTATACAAGATCCCACAGATAGTAAATAGCAGAGACTTCAAATGTGGATAAGCTGACTCCCAAACCCACACTCTAAACCACTACAGTGCCACAGCCTCTCATTACAAATGCAACAATGCAGTTGAAGGTATTTTGCAGACTATGAAACGTCAGGCACCTACATCATGATGGTATCTTTTTTTTTTTTTTTTTGAGACGGAGTTTCGCTCTTGTTACCCAGGCTGGAGTGCAATGGCACGATCTCGGCTCACCGCAACCTCTGCCTCCTGGGTTCAGGCAATTCTCCTGCCTCAGTCTCCTGAGTAGCTGGGATTACAGGCATGCGCCACCATGCCCAGCTAATTTTTTGTATTTTTAGTAGAGGCGGGGTTTCACCACGTAGACCAGGATGGTCTCGATCTGTTGACCTCGTGATCCACCCACCTCGGCCTCTCAAAGCGCTGGGATTACAGGCGTGAGCCACCGGTTTCTCTTTTATACCTCACAGCATGTTGCTGAGGACAGGGACAGTTCCGAATGAAACTTGGCAATTAGCTACTTATTGTTCAGAATGAGCAATGTGTGAGCTGGCTTTCTTCTTAAAAGTTTGAAATTATTGCAATTCTTTTAGATTACATAATCGAAAAATGCTCTTTCTTGGAAATTTCATCTTCATATTTTAGATTTATATGGCATTATTTCTCTAAAGAACTTAAAATTTTATAGTCTATTTGGGAATGTCATTTTATGCCGTGTGATTTTACTTCCCAGTTCTATTGCACATTGGGAATTCAAGATATTTACTAATATTTTTCATAGGCGTGTTGGGGGAATTGATATTATGGAGTCTAGAATTGATCTGAGCTTGTTTGAAAAGCCCATGTTGTTAACAGAAACAGCAATATTTTCCTGTTATCTGCTTTGCCACATCACGACTCCCTTTCTCCTGTAGTGGGAAATCCCAAAGGGAACAATTCATGGTTTAATCATTTTTGCTAATATAATACCCCACCCCCAGCAAAAAAAGAACTAGGGTCATCCCAAGACGGTTGGTAAAGAGAATAACTGTTTGACTTTGGTTAAGTGAAAGGCACCTGCTTCTGTGTTTCAGAGATTTGAAAACTAGATAGCATCTCAGATCATCATACAGATTCTAAATACTGAGATACGTTACCTGTGTCTAAGTGAAAAATTGGATAAGAGCAATGAGTAGTAAACCATATTGGCAAGCCCAAAATACAAATTTGTTTCTTCATAACAATAACTACACAATTTATCAATAAGGCGATCATCTCTGCAATTTACTAGCCTTCATTATCAAGTTCTCATAGGAATAAATATACATCATTTCACTTCCCTGGGCTTCCCTTGGCTTGCCACACAATATAATTTTGCTTTGTAGAAATGATTCCCTGAATCTGCAACAAGTTACATTGTATTTTAAGGATTTATGTGCCATCTATGTAAATTGTTCTGAAATAATTAGATTCGCATTTTGGAAATTAGGACTAATTTCAAGTAGACAGATGAAATTAGACAGATGGTGCCACATTAATTAAATGGCAATGCTCTAAAGACCTAGAAGGATTTTAGAAGAAAACACTATAAATATTAGGTCATTCCCAGCATATGAAAGTTATAGTTTATGAATTATTTGGTAGGTCAAGAATGGAAATATTAATTGAAATAGCAAAACAGGAGGCATTTGAAACAATCCCCTAGGAGGAAATTTTCAATGTTATGAACAATAATTCAAACAAAATTATTGCAAAGTTTTATTTTTTTTTTTAATTTTTATTTTTTGAGGTGGAGTCTCACTCTGTTGCCCAGTCTCGAGTGCAGTAGTGCAATCTTGGTTCACTGCAACCTCAGCCTCCTGGTCTCAAACGATTCTCCTGCCTTCACCTCCTAAGTAGCCAGGATTACAGGAACATGCCACCACGCCCAGATAATTTTTACATTTTAATAGTGATTGGGTTTTATGTTGGCTAAACTGGTTGCATACTCCTGAACTCAAGTGGTCCACCTGCCTTGGCCTCCCAAAGTGCTGGAATTACAGGCGTGAGACACCACGCCCAGCCAACGCAAGCTTTAAATTAAAAAAACCGGGGGCAATAATGAGTGCATGCTCATTAAAACGTCACTAAAATTTACTTTTAAGATTGGGGTGATGTACAAATAAAAAGAGTAATTCTATTAAAGAGATGCATTTAAAGTTGACTAGTGATTTAGGTAGATCTACATGCAAAATCCATTGTTTATACAAAAACGCAATCATTGATTAAAAAATACATTTCATTCCAATGCCTATTCCTTGTATTTTTACCTTTTATTTTCCATTACATGAGTGTCATGTTTGAATAAAGTTTACATAGAAAACTTTATCTTCTGGTGTTACCTTTTAAGGAGATAACCTGCTGACGTTTCGAGTTCCCTTTTCATTGGATAATAGTGTTGCTAGCATCGTGTTCGTCTTGAATGCCTCTGTGCTGACGCTGTGTTATGCTCTGAGTATTTCAAGATGGGAATCCCGTTTTCCTTCTGCAAATGCCAACCTTCTCTTTATAGAACATATTTGATATGCTTACCATTAAACAAAATAGAAAGGAAACAGAAATTTACAAAGAAGGTCCATTATAAGGTTCAAGAGAATTTTTGTTTATAGTTTCATTTTTGTTTTAATGCCTCTCTAAATTCTAGCCAATCAATTTCCCACATTTCGGCATTCCCTACCTATCTTACCTATCCTATTAATGTTTGAAAAATAGTATCATTCTTGTCTCATGGAGAGAATCGGTTACAATTCCCCAAACACAGCAAAGCAGAGGTTTCTTTAAAAGTTTTGAAACCTGTCTGGCTTGTGTTGCTTCAGGGGCTTAGGACAGGCCCCCTCTGGCCTGGCTGGGTCCTCATCTCCCACCAGGCCTGTTCACCCAGGCAGCTCTCTCCCAGCCCTGGGCTCCATGCCCAGTGTTCCTAACGACCCCTTATTGCCCACCTCTGAGCCTGCCTCTGGAACCTGGCAAAGTCCTGTGTACCTGTCCAAATCCCTTCTCCATTTTAACCGCATCATTAGCATTGTGCCTGGCATAAGGTAAGACCTGCACTTCTGTTAGTAAACGAATGACAGGCTGTGGTGATGATGGGCGTCACCTACTGAAAGAGCTGCTGGAAGAAGGGTCTTCATCCAGACCGAGAGAGAGGGTTCTTGGATCTTACTACACGGGGAGGAATTCAAGGCAAGTCACAGAGTACGGTGAGCAGAGATGGTCTATTGAAAGCTGCTCCCAGGAGATCGTCCTCAGAAAGCAGGAGGAGGAACACACCCTCTTTGAGGTTTTCTCATATAGAGGAGGTCTTGTCTACAGAAAAGCTAAGCTGTGTCTCTGAGCTCGTGGGCTGACAGCATAAGAAAATTTATTATCCTGTTGATTTAAAGAAAACTAACCTTGATGTTTTAGTACACAAGCACATCAAAGTCAGCTGGAAAAGTTCCTTGGACCCCTTCTTCATGCCCAGGGTGTTTGGCTATTCTGGGTCTTTTATGGTTCCATATAAATTTTAGAAATTTTTTTTCTATTTTTGTGAAGAATGTCATTGGTATTCATATGGATGGCACTGAAACTGTAGAGTGCTTTGGGTAGTAGGGACATTTTAACAATTTTGATTCATCTAGTCCATGGACATGGAATACCCTTTCATTTATTGTATATCGTCTTCCATTTCTTACATCGATGTTTGACAGTTTTCATTGCAGAGGTCTTTTACTTCTTGGTGAGGTGTATTCTTAGATATTTTGTTTGTAGCTATTATAAGTGGGATTGCTTTCTTTTTTTCAGGCTGTCCACTGCTGGCATATAGAAATGCTGCTGCTTTTGTATGTTACATTTGTGTCCTGCACCTTTACTGGTTTTTTTTATTGGTCAGTTCTAGTAGTTTCTGGTGGAGTCTGTTCTTTTCCAAACTGAAGTTATATCATCTGCAAATGGGGATAATTTGACTTCTTCCTTTACAGTTTGGGTGCCTTTTTTTTCTCCTGTCTGATTGCTCTAGGTAGGACTTCCTGAGTTCTACTGAATAATAGTGGTGACAGTAGGCACCCTTGTCTTGTTGCAGATCTTAGAGGAGAGGCTTTTCACTTTTCTTCATTCAGTATGATACTGGCTGTGGATCTGTCATACATGGCTTTTATTGTGTAAGGTATGTTTCTTCTCCACCCAGTTTTTTGAGTTTTGTTTGGTTTTGTTTTTTTTTAAACACGACCTCCGTTGAGTCATCTTGCAGGCTCAGCTGACTTGCACCCCTGCCTGAGGCACCTGGTGGGATGGGCGCTCACCACTGGGGGTTCTCTCCTGGTTCCTTGCACAGTTAGCTTTCCCAGCAGGTGCACTGTGTACTCGTCCTGAGCTGGCTGTGTTAATGCAAACCTATTTATTATACTGTTGTTTGCATTATAATTATGTAGTGTAATGAAATATTCTATAAACTAATGGAATGTTTTTTAAAAGAGAGAGTTGGTGTGACTACAGAATAATAGTGAAAAATGAAAATCACTGCCAAGTTAGCTGTAGGCAAGACGACAGTAAACGATGTAGAATTTTTTTTTTTCCAAAGAGTAGAAGGATCATGCACAAAGATAGCCTTCATGTTCCTGGGTCTTAAATCCTTGCCTATTTTTATAGTAACCAAAACCTTGAAGTTTTCGATTATCGTTAAAAGTTGGGTTTTCGACCGGGCATGATGGCTCACACCTGTAATCCAAGCACTTTGGAGGCCAAGGCAGGCAGATCACCTGAGATCAGGAGTTCAAGACCAGCCTGACCAACATGGTGAAACCCCGTCTTTTAAAAAAAAAAAAAAAAAAAAAAAAAAAAAATCTGAGTTGCCTGTGGAGCAAACTCAAAAGCAAGAGATTTAGGTCTATAGCTAAAGCTTAGAAAATTAATGTATATTTTCATATTTTGAATTTAAATAAACTGGTTTAAAAGGTACTTTTAAGGTTCTGTCCCTCTTTGACTGATATATTTTAATTAAATTTAAAAAGTTGAGAGTTATTGCTGTAGCCCTTTCTTCACATCTGGCATCTTCATTTTGAGATGCATCAGGCTCTATAAATCAGCAAACGCCAGATGAGATGCTCCCTGGCTCAAGTGTGTGGAGACCAGCTCCTGTCTCCCGGTGTGTTGTAGAGCCGGCAGGTCTCGGTGTGGGTGGGAACAGGTGATGTATTCTGTGGATCCTGGACACCACACTAGCCCTAAGGCAGCTGGTAGACCCAGCTGGAACACCCAGTCCTACTGCGTTCCCTCCATGCCTTGGAGAACCCCATCACCTGCAGAGATGCCCGACGTGTCCCTGTGCTGGCTCTGACCTGAAACTCAGCCAGTCTTACTTAGGACTTCACAAACGGAGTTCCCACACCCTGCAATCAAAGGCTTACCTGCTCTGAAAGAGATATGGGGGGTCTTTGAGTTTGTAAACAATTTTTCTTCTCCTGAATGCTCCATATAATCATGACAATGTCCTATTTGTGAGTTCTCCTAACTGTGGATTTGGTTATGTTTCCTCTTGATTTTTAGAGGCTCCTGTGCACTCTGTTCCTATACCATCTTTCCCTATGTGTGCGGGCATATGGACCCTGTCAGCACGTACCTGAAACCTGTGCTTTCAGGTACAGTCTAAAACTATGTATTCCCAGTCTAAGACTAACTGAGTTCAACCTGAAATTGTACTTTCCTAACTCTACTATGAATTACTATATAATTTTATAAATCTTTGTATTTCTATTATACTTCAATTTTGGCTAAGAGTATCATTTTAAATAAGTTCCTGCACACCAAGGTTTACATGCAGTGCAGTCAAACTGAAGGTAAATGTCAACATGCCGCTGAGAATGATGTGTTCAGTGATGCGTGTATGGCGCAGGCCGTCCTGTGAAGGCGAGGGGTGGTGGCACTGTTTCCTGACAACACCCACTACCCTAACAGAAAGGAAACATGATTACAGTGATTTCTGCCTAACTGGGTGTTACACACGTGGCCCCTCCAAGTGGTGTCATTTGCTTTTCACTTCAATGATCCAAGTTCAAATCACATTTTCTATGTGACAACAGTAGGCTGTTATGGGTGAAATGAAACTTGTCAGTTTCAGACACAAGAGCAAGTACTGATTTTTAACACTGACGCTGTCAGGATGGAGACTGTCATTTCTGGGAATGAGAATGAAGATAAATATATAATTAAATCTATCAAGTATGTGTTGGTCATTAAACTTGTGTCACGAGTCAGATATACATCGTTTTGGGGACCCTAGTGTGTAACAGCAATGCGATGTGGCCCGTCCTTCACATTCCTCAAAGGAGGCTTCTACAACTGCTGCAAAAAGCTGGTCCTGACCAAGCTTTGTGGCCTAAAGGAAGAATGATGCAGAATCCCCACAATGGGCTGGGTGCTGTAGCTCATGACATAATCCCAGCACTTTGGGAGGCTGAGGTGAATGGATCACTTGAGGTCAGGAGTTCAAGGCAAGCTTGGCCAACATGGCAAAACCCCATTTCTACTAAAAGTATAAAAAATAGCCGGGTGTGATAATGGGCACCTGTAATCCTAGAATGGGGAGGCTGAGACAGGAGAATCATTTGAACCGAGGAGGCAGAGGTTGCTGTGAGCCGAGATCACACCACTGCACTCCAGCCTTGGTGGCAGATAGTGAGTCTGGAAATAAAAAAAAAAAAAAAAAAAAAAGGAATCCTCATAACTTTATTTTTCTTCATTTTTTCAGGTCATCCCTAACTTATCTACTTGGTATTTATATGAGACAACATAAAAACTATAAAAATAGACTATAAACTATAGAAATAACTATGATTTTAAATATATTTGTATATTTAACTTGTACATGTAAAAATATATGCAACTTTGAAGAATATGAATTTACAGAATTTTCAGTTAATAAAGTCTATGCATGGAGGCTGGAGGCATAACACTGATGAATGAGTCTTTACCGAGTGCTGTTTTCTGATAGAAAACATTTGTGTCTTTGATTGGGTTCTAATATAAACTGAGTGTCATTAATAGTGCTGAGAATGCTAATTATACTTTCAAGCAGTCACAAAAGAATAGGGGGCCTTCGGTCTTCAGTAGTGTTCATTTATTCATTCATTTGTTCATTCATTAAACATGGAATGAGTACTGACTGTGTGTACCCTCTGTTCTACATTCTGGGAATACAGTAATGAGCTAAACCAAGTCTTGTCCCAGGAACTTTACATTCCAGGTTTATGTTTGGGCTGTGTCCCACCCAAATCTCACCTTAAAATGTAATAATTCCCACGTGTCAAGGGTGGGGTCAGGTGGAGATAATTGAATCTTGTGGGCAGTTTTCCCTAGACTGTTCTCCAGGTAGTGAATAAGTCTCACAATGTGTAATAGTTGCATAAATTGGAGTTCCCCTGCACAAGGTCTTTTTTTCCTGTGAAAAAAAGATGGTGATAAATGGCCGTCGTATGCATGTATCTTGAATATGGAACTCACGGGATATTCTGGTGGGTAAGTTGTAGGATGAAACCAGTCAAGCCTGACTTCAAGATTTTTGGTCTGAGAAAGAAAAAGATAAAGCTGTTTACTGGAGGGAAATACAGTGGGTGAAGCAGGCTTATGAGATCAGAGTGGGGGAGGCCAGAAGTGTGCGAAGACCTTCAATATTCGGGAAGATGTGATGGAGTCAGTGGGATGTAAGTTTCACATACGGGGAGACGTCGGGATTGGAGGTGATGTAAACCATGTTTGGAACCGTGACAAAGGAAGAAAGGGGAGGAAACTCTTTAGAAAGAAATTAAATTGATGCGTTAGAAATGACGCAGTCGTCATCGCATTAAGTCTTCAATGCCCTTTCTCTGCAAAGCCAACATTGATAATTTAC
The DNA here is from genome assembly GCF_049354715.1 of Callithrix jacchus. NCBI lineage: Eukaryota > Metazoa > Chordata > Mammalia > Primates > Cebidae > Callithrix > Callithrix jacchus. The sequence continues at coordinate 6,450,799 of NC_133514.1, read as the reverse complement.
CACTGTGAACATTTCTCATGGAGTGATGATAGTGTGTCTTCAACGTCCACAGCCAGGAACTCAACACATTCATGGCAAGCATCACACGTCCTTAGAATAACTAGCAGTATACAATCTGTAATGGCAGGATAGTCAAGGAGAGGAGCCTGAGAATGAAGCCTCATCAGCCCCTGTTCCCACCAGCTAAGCTTCATTTAGTCATAGAGTAGAGCACGTTCTTCCATGAATTCTCCTACTCACACTTTCCATTTGTACTTTTTGCCATGTCATCAATTGCCTTAATTAAAGCATGGTAACACTTGTAAATAAATGTATGCTTGTCTTCCTAATTCAACTTGAAACTCGTTTATCCATTTTTTTTTTTTTCTGAGATGGAGTCTTGCCCTGTCACCCAGTCTGGAGTGCAGTGGCACAATCTCGGCTCACTGTAACATCCACCTTCTTAGTTCAAGCTATTCTTCTTCCTCAGCCTCCCCAGGAGCTGGGATTACAGGCACCCACCACCATGCCTGGCTAAATTTTATATTTTTAGGAGAATCGGGGTTTCACCATGTTGGCCAGGCTATTCTCGAACTCTTGATCTCAGGTGATCTGCCCACCTCAGCCTCGCAACATGCTGTGATTACAGGCATGAGCCACCGTGCCCGGCCTCATTTATCCTTTTGTAATGTCTCCTAGCATTTAAGATTATTTCTTAAAAATAAGAATATGTAATATTAAGCCACATATGCCATGCGCAAAGCTCCAGGTTACATAGTATTCAAAGAAATGTGTACATAGGTTAAAAATTGAGAAAACATCTAGCAAGGTGTCCCCAAATCTGACAACTTATATAGTGTGTAGTAAGGCCATAATTTCGCATTAGTGATTTTATATTATGGATGATGTTATGGTTAGGCTTTGTGCCGCCCACTCAAATCTTGAACTATAATCCCTGTAATCTCCCTGTAATCCCCATAACCCTCATGTGCCAAGGGAGAGGCCAGATGGAGGTGATGGAATCATGGGGGTGGCTTCCCCATGCTGTTCTCCTGATAGTGAGTGAGTGCTCCTGATAGTGAGTGCTCCTGATAGTGAGGCTCTCCCCACTTCTAGCAGAGCTTTCCTTCTCACTGTCCTGTGAAGAAGGTACCTTGCTTCCCCTTTGCCTTCCACCATGATCGAAGTTTCCTGAGGCCCCCCACCAGCCATGATGAACTGTGAGTCAATTCAACCTCTTTCTAAATTACTGAGTCTCAGGGTGTTCTTTATAGCAGCAAGAAAATGAACTAACAAAAGTGGATTTTAGTATCAATGTAACAAGCAGACATTTAGATGTCTTCTAAAGGTAATGTAAATGCAGGTAGATTTGTCACAGTTTTGTGTTTTTTCCTGGTACCCCAACATTAATATTAAGTTCCAGGTTGGTTTTAGGTTACAGCAGAATATATAAAGCAAGGAAAGTATTGAAAGACTTATGATGTTAATGCAAACATGCTATTGCTGGAAAGGTGTCTGCACAGACTAAAGGCTGCATTGTAAACTGGATGGTACCGTAATGCTCTTGAGTCACAGAGGAAGACAGGGTGCTAGAGGGAACCAGAAAACACCCCGGGCTTTAAATGTTCTTCCATTAACAAACTCTATGACCTTGGACAGCATATACCTTAAATGCTGGACACAAAGAGAATCTCAAACACCATGCACAGTGCTGGGTACCTAATGGGTTCTGTTAAAAAAAAATAGCTGCCATTATACTTGGTCATTTAAATTGAAAACACCAGGTACCAGAAACTGCTGAACTGAGTCACGCATGATAACAACATAAGACAATAAAGAGAAATGCCATGTTCTGAGAGGAATGCCACATAAAGACCGATTTTAAATACAATGCACACCGCTCATGTTATGTCTCGGGTGCACAGACGTGGTCCATGTAACTGCTACAAATGATCGGGCACTTTCCGGACCATTTTTATAGCACTTGTTGTAGCCACATGTTTCTAAGTAGGGCCCGTTTGTTTGTCCAGTTTTCATCTAGAGGAACTCGTTCTAGGGGAAGTCATTAGAGCTTTTCTTATCAAAACAAACTTCCAAAATAATTTTCTATGCTCTGAAACCAGAGAACGAGTAAATCATGCAACAATATCTCGACAGGTCCCAAATGTCAACAGTCACTGCCCTGTGTTAGAGTCATCCCGTCCCTCAAACGCTAAGTACTCTGTTACCAAAATCTCCATTTGAGTCGCCTCGTTAGTGCAACTCATAAAGTCTTCATCGGAAAACTCCTCTCTCATAACCACAATATTGTTTAACATCACAGCAACTATTATTTCAGAAAGGCAATTTGTAGGACAGATTTGAAAAGAGGAAAAGAATTTGGGGAATAGCGAAGTAAAAGTCAAATCATGACTCTCATATACGGTGAGAAGAGAGTTGCACATATGCACGTTTCTAACCTCCTCCCTGCGGCTACAACACATCCGTCCGTCCGTCCTCCATCTCCAGCCATGCAAGTAGGTCTGGTTTACTGATTGGCTACATGAGAAAGAAGAATCTGATCTGCCTCCTTACAGGTCCTGCTGTTTATAGCACATGTCACTGCTTTATGAAGCGGTACAGGCCTGTTACAAACAAAATCAACAGAGTGATTTGTTTTGAAGTAATCTCAAACTTTCACGGACCACTTACAGGAACAGTTACACAAAGCACAAAGTGCCCTTCTCAGCTTCACCATCTTTACTTTTCAACGTCTCTCTCACTCTTCCTCTGTCTCACTCTCTGCGTCTCTCTCAAACTAAGACTTTAATATTTGTTTTCTCAGAAGAAAATCAATCTCTTACAATAATGTACTAAAACTTTCAAATTCACAAAATTGATTGGATGTTTTAATCACGTGGCATTTGAAATGTGGCATCTGATACCGCATTTCAAACATTGCCAGTGGTTCCAACATGCTGTATTTCTCTTTATGTTGTATTTCTTTTTATGCTGTATTTATCTCTATACTATAGTTCTCTTTATGCTGTATTTTTCTCCACGCTGTTTTTATCTATATACTACATTTCTCTTTATGTTGTATTTCTCCCTGTGCTCTATTTCTCTTTATATTTTCCTCTATGCTATATTTCACTTTATGTGGTATTTCTCTCTCTGCCATATTTATCTCTCTCCTAGCCAAGCATCCAGCCCAGGCTCACACATGGCATTGGGTGGTTCTGCCACCCTGCTCTCCTGTGATCTGGGATGTCACTCATCCCTTCTCTAAATTTCACGGCATGAGTATTTTTGAAGTGTGCAGGCTTTCACATGAGCCTCTTGAACTTAAGTTGCACTGCAGGACAATGTGACTCCATAACCGTAAATTTTTATGATTTATTCCTTTCTGGGATTTTCATTGCCATGACAAGGGCTGGACTCTCCACTTTGACTTCACAAAAGAAAACCCGAGTTAACACCCAAGAAGTACCAGAAGTGACAAGAAAGAGCTCCTAAGATGTTTCAAACATACGTGTCTCGCCCTTGAATTTGGGAATAGTTGTAGAGAGGGTGATGTATAATCGTTGAGGTTTTAAATTTTTTTGTATCTGCCTTACCTAAGCCTACTCATCAAAGCCAAGGGCACAGGCACACCTGATCCAAATTCAGTCAGAGAGGAACGCTGCCAGCCCACGGGAGGATGCAGGGGAAGGAGGGCAGCGCGGAAGCAATAAGGGAAGATAGATGCTTCTGGTGGTTGCCATGAAAACATCCTCTCCAGCCTCAGAGGAAGCGCTGGGGCCAGGTCAAAAGTGCTGTTCCAAAGAAGGGCTAATGAGATGTGAAACAATGCAAGCCTTGGCCTTCTGAGCCGGCCTTTGGCAGGAACCAAGAAAGTTACTCATTTTTAGTGGTTCCCTGGCTGCTGCTTTGGGAGGTCCTACTGCAGATCAGGGAAACAGGCTCATGCATTATGAAATGGTCCTTTCCCTTGGAATGCCAAGGATGACAATGCCAGATCTTTATTTACATTTCAGAAGGAAATGATCATTATCATAATAGGTGCAATTTTCCCTGATTTTCAAACAGGGTTCTTAATTCCGAGTTAAAATAGCATTTATGGTAATTTCTTATTACTCAGCAATGCATGCATAGAAAAATGTCGGAAAATACAAACGAAAATATTCAATATATTTTAATATCTTCTGTATTTTAATATATTTAGTATATCCTATACTTTTACAACTGAAAAAAATTACAGTTAACCTCTCGGCATATCACCTTGCCTTTTCTGTATACATGTGCTGTAATTTTTATTCAAATATGACAAAATACTATATCATTGGTTTTGTTCTCTTTTTCCATTTTAGATATTGTGAATATTTTTCTATGTTAATAAGCATTCTTCACAAGGTTTTCTGTGGCTGAAGAGTTTTCTGTTTTGTAACTCTGCCACAATTATCCTTTTTTGGTTGGGAATTTAGGATATTTCTCATTTTTGTTAATGCCGTAACAGAGATTGCAATAAATAACAACTATAGCTTTTTTTTCTTAAATTTCTTTATTTTTATACTTTTGATAATAAAATTTATAAGTTAAGAGTTAAAGGGGAAACATTCAGAAGATGATACTATGCTTATATAACTTGCCCTATGTAAATAAAACGTTGTTTAAACAACACAGCTATGCTTGTAGGCCGACATCATTTGAACAGGCATCATTCTTTCGGTATGTTTTCTATTTTTCTTAACTTAAAAAAAAAAAACCACTAACTTTTGCCTCAGATGCCAGCAGCTTCCATGTTCCTTGCAGAGCCAAATGAAGTTCTTCCAAAGGCAGTGCCCTAGTCTGTGCTGCTGTCTCCGTGGTTCCCTGTGATTTCTACAAAGGCAGAAGGCTGACTCTTCCTTCCAGTGACACCTTCTGCAGCTCCACCTCTGACCACACAGCCTCCCCTTCCTCCCCCTTCCCTGTGTCTTCCACTTCACCATTTTCAGTAAGTAAATATCTGCTTTGTAGTTTGCTGTCCTTCCCCTTCCTCTGAGACCTCTCGAAGCTCGGCTCCACCCCTAATCTGGCTCATCACAGCGTTTTCCTCAATGAGGACAGGTCTTAATTGCAGCTGCTGAGGGAACATGTCTGTGTTCATTGTGTCATGGGTTCCTGAGACAAAGGTGTGAATACTTACCACATTGTTGGTCTGCATTGGACTGTGCATTGATCTTCTGCTGGCCCTGGACACAGTGAAGTAAGGGAGTTAGCTGGTGACTGGATCTGATGTTAACAATAGTGATTTGGGTTTGAACACGGCCTTAGCAGGTTTCGGGACAGAAGGAAGCTGTGCAGTTCAAGATGGTAAGCAGGCTGTTGGATCTTTGTGAGGCAGTGAGGAGTCATGGGCAGAACGGAAGAAAAAGGAGCACGAAGAAACAATTGACTTTTTATTCCTTTAAGGCCTGAGTGATTGGGAAACCTGGAATTCCCAGGGAAAATGTGTGCAATTCTACTAATGTTTTGCTCTAATCACTGAATGGCAGATGCACCCAACAGCAATCACTTAGGAAATCAGTGTTGCCACCTCGGGGTTCCTAGAACTCCATCTAGTGTTAAGTGGAAACACTATATGAACTACATGCCTTTTTTTTTTTTTTTTGAGACGGAGTTTCGCTCTTGTTACCCAGGCTGGAGTGCAATGGTGCCATCTCGGCCCACTGCAATCTCCGCCTCCTGGGTTCAGGCAATTCTCCTGCCTCAGCCTCCTGAGTAGCTGGGATTACAGATGCACACCACCACGCCCAGCTAATTTTTGTATTTTTAGTACAGACGGTGTTTCACCATGTTGACCAGGATGGTCTCGATCCCTTGACCTCGTGATCCACCCGCCTCGGCCTCCCAAAGTGCTGGGATTACAGGCTTGAGCCACCGCGCCTGGCCCTAAACTTCATGCTTTCTAAAAGCGGTGCTGGTTCTCCAGTTCAGCCTGCTGCCACTGGACTTCCCAGGCAGGCCCCCAGAGGAACCCTGTAACGTGTTCTCTGGTTCCAGGCTGATTCTTCTTCAGATGCTTGAACCTGGTGCCACCTCTACTGAAGGTTTCAGGAGTCTGGCACAGCCGTCTCTTACCCCGTTCTTTCCTTTCACAGCTCTGCAGTCGTCCAGATTCAACCCCACTGTTCTGTGTTTAGCTTTCTCACTCTCTCTTCATCGTCTTCCCCATCTTCTTTTTGGTAATCAGAGCAAAAGCCTCGAAGTGCAAGGAGCAGACATAGTTTATCTCTGTTCTTTCTACGGTGCCTGTTTTACAGTGAGGAACCTACATGCGAGGCTTCCAGGGCTTCTCCAGGCTCTCATACACCTGCAGAGTTTAGAGCCAGACGTGACACAAGGCCACCTGCCTCTAAGACCTGTGCTTTCAGCAAAATTGATCACAGCCGGTGGTGTTTACATTCCCCAAGAGCAATGCTTCTCAAACGTTAGTGTCACCTCAACAACCTGGGGAGTTTATTGAAACAGATTTCTGGGTCCCACCCCTAGAGTTTCTGATTCAGTAAGTCCACAATGGGGACCTAAAATTTTGGAAATTTTGATTGTTCCCAGGTGATGGTGACATTTCTGGTATAGAAGGGCTGCCCTGGAGCACTTTTCTTTTCTTTTTTTCTTTTCTTTTTTTTTTTTTGAGATGAAATGTTGCTCTGTCACCCAGGCTGGAGTACAGTGTGGTGCAATCTCGGCTCACGGCAACCTCCGCCTCCTGGGTTCAAGCGATTCTCCTGCCTCCGCCTCCTGAGTAGCTGGGATTACAGGTGCATGCCACCACACCCGGCTAATTTTTTTTTTGTATTATTTTTTAGTAGAGATGGGGTTTCCTCATGTTGTTCAGGCTGGTCTGGAACTCCTGACCACCTTGGCCTCCCAAAAGTGCTGGGGTTACAGGTGTGAGCCACTGCACCTGGCCGGAGCACTTTCTTAAAGATAAAATTTGGAAGCTTTGATTCTATGTGTTTCAAATGTTTGTTACCAATTGTTTTTGAAACAACGATTAACTCCCCCTCTTCTGTGTCGGAAATGCCTTATCTGCCACATTTCATCCAACTAAATACACACAAATCCCTTTAGGCCCTACTGATCTCTTGCCCAGATAGCAAATCAAATCAAGCGTATTAACTGATTCATTAACCTAATTAACATAATAAGTAGTTTAATTAACTTAAGAACGCTGTGGTTTGATTCTTCCCTTTCTCTGTATTTCTGTTGGGTGAGCAATAACTCCTAGGAGATGTGGAAAAGGCAACGGGAGTGTTTCTGCTGAAGGTGCAGTCAGGGACTCTACAGGTCTGTCATCAGCTGTAAACCCCATTTCTCCAGTGGTTCTGCTCTTTCATTTTTTTACCCTATCTTCGCCCCTTCCTCCTTTCTGTCCACTTCTCTTAGGCTGCTTTTAGAATCTTCTTCTTGTTGTTCTGCTGTTTCACTGCAATACGGGAGCCATTTTAATTATCCTGATTGGTTTTCCCTGAGCTCCGTGGAGGTGGCTCTCACTCATAATGTCTTTACACATTGCTTTTTCCTGATTTTTAAATTGTCTTCTGAAATACTGATAAGCTAGCTGCATGCCTGGGTGTGTCTCTCCAATGCCCTTGACTCTCACATTTACAGTCTTTTTTTTTTCCTCCTCTGTGCTACAATTTGAAAAATTTCTTACATCTGTTTATTTAGTTTATTAATTCTGTGTTCTGAATTTCCTGATTCATATATTTTTATTTCAACTATTAGAGGTTTTATCTCTAGAAGCTTACAGTTTAAATATATGTGTATTATATATATATATATACACACACACACGGATGTATAATTTCATCTCTGGGGTCTCTACTGGATTCATTTACGAATTATGCATGAGATTTATTTTTGCTTTCTTGTTCTATATTCGTGTCTTCTCATCTTTCTTTTATTAATAGATAGATATTAAACATACTTTTTCTGTATTCTCTTTCTGATAAGCTCAGTCCTGAAATCTCTTAGATCCACCACCCACTAACCTGCTACTTTCACTCATGATGCCAAGTTTTCGTGTTTGGTTTTATGACTTGCCTTTCTTTTCTTTCCTTTCCTTTTCTCTCTTTCTTTCTTCCTTTCTTCCTCTGTCTCTCTTTCTTTCATTTTTGAGATGGAGTCTCACTCTGTCTCCCAGGCTGCAGTACAATGGCATGATCTTGGCTCACTGCAACCTCCACCTCCCAGATTCAAGTGATTCTCCTGCCTCAGCCTCCTGATAGTTGGAATTACAGGCACATGCCACCACGCCTGGCTAATTTTTGTATTTTTACTAGAGATAAGATTTCACCATGTTGGTGAGGCTGGTCCTGAACTCCTGACTTTGTGATCCGCCCATCTCGGCTTCCCAAAGTGCTGGGATTACAGGTGTGAGCTACTGTGCCCGACCACTTTTCTTTCTCCATGCGAATTTCTGTTCCTTGGAACTTTATCTTTGGAGAGACTTGGAGGCCTGGATGAAGGCAGTTTTCCTCCAGAGAGGGTTTGTGTTTGCTGGGGTCACTACTTATACAAGACTATCTCTTGACTTCTAGAGCTCTTTTGAGCTGAGATCTCTAGAGCTGTATAGGTATCATAAGTTAAGATTATGAACTCATGGGAAAGTGGACTTGAGGTTATAAATTCTTGGCAGTGATTTCTTCTTTTTCCCCACAGCACCAAGGTGGAAAAGAGCAAGTTCTTTTCTCTCTTTCTGATCTCGTTTTCACAGTGACTTTATTTCTCCTCAACTCCCTTAGGGTGCATGTGACTTCTTTGGGGTTTCATCATTTAACATATACTTTCATGTACATCATCTTCTGCATATTACATATTGTGTCTAATATATGTGTGTGTTTATTTTTCTGTAAGTTTCCACTTTCCATTGTGGGTGTCTGTAGGCTATATCTGCGGTGTCCTCTGCCCTCATTGTGTCCATCAAAACAGAAGCTCCAGGTGATGAAGGTTTACAGATGCCACGAGGGAGAAACCTGGCTTCCGGGGCTGCTAATCTCTTAGGATTGCTGCTCTGGCCTCATCCGTGTCAGGGATTCACTCAGTGCTTGTGGTTCTTGCTAACCTTAATAAGAATTAGTTTCCATACATTGCCCATGTCCTGAAACGTGACTGAAGGTAGCGGTACCAAGAATAGGAAATGATGGTAAGTTTGAGGGAAGAGATCAGCAAAGGTCACAACACATGGGCTTTTGAGAAGCAGGAGGTAGTGAGTGGTTGGGGCACTGAGTGGTGGCAGGGAGAATCCTGATCCCAACCTTGCCATTTTGCCGACAGCGTGTTCAGAGCCTCTGGCCCCCTCTGTTCAAGTAGAAGCTGTATTTGAAATTCTTACATGACTATAAACACTGGTATTCGCTCAGAAATCTTGTGCTGACTTCTTGAGAAATTAGAGGCATAAATCATGACTTTTAAAAGGATGTTCTGAGTTTCTGTGCACTGAAATAACTGAGTTTACCCAAGGGACCAAGTTATACTCTAAAGTGTTTACGTATTCTTTTAGATAAAAAGCACTTACTAATAAAGTAGGAGTGATGTGGGTTTTAAGAAGAACCAGATTTTTATTTCTGCTTCTAAGAGCTTCTCAGTCTGAAGTTGTTAGAGGAGGTGGGGAATGAAATTCCCCACTTGGTGATTCTTGGTTCCATTGCTAGTGACTCACTCTTTCTCCACCTGCACAAGGAGCTGGGAATCGCTGATACGGACTCCCCTGGATTTGCACAGGGATTCATGAGTCACACAGAAGCAGCCAAGTGGAAGTCTGGAAGAGGCCATGTACCCAGTAAAGTAATTGTCCACTGTGTGTTATACGTGCGTTTTCAGAGAACTGGTCGATCTGAACACTTCCTGCAATAACTTTCATCTAACACTTTTAGGCTTTCTCAGAATGCTGATTCATTACAACTTTTGAGACATTATTCACAAAAAAAGGGAGGGATTTAAAAAGATGATATACATTTTCTAAAGCTTATTTAACATATGATTTTTGTCACCTTTTTTTCCCTTCACAAATAAGGACAAAGCTGGCAAACCATGGTTAATGCCACATATTGGATACTGACATCATTAACAGAGTAAACAAAAATATCGAGGTAAGATTTCCATGGACTAAGGCCCTGCTCTGGCCTTCCCGTCCTGTGAGGCCCTGTCTCCCCCACACAGGGGCTGTGAATGCCTCGCTTCCTGTACAACTAATATTTTTCGGGGACAGCACAGTTTCTACAAAACTGGTTTATAGACAGTCCCTCCCCTTTTTCTTATCAAACATTATAGCCACGATCAAAGGAATATCCAATTCCTGTAGCAGGACGATAGGACCCTCACAGACCACCTTCAGTTTTGTAGTGGTTCATGGAAAATCTGTTTTCTGTTGTCCAATCCAGTGGAAAAAAACATGAGTTTATTCATCTGCAGTTTTCTGAGATAGCCTACACAATTTTCCACTAACTGCTTAAACAAAACTGAGCAACTATGTCTGGAGCTGAGGAAGAAGTCAGAGGATGTAGGAAAGGTGGTCGCTGGTCTTTACAATGCAACAAAGTTTTGAGAAGATATAATTGAACATTTGGCAATGCCTTAAATAAATTACAAATGGATATTTAATTATCTCATATAATCTTGGTTGTGAACACAAAACCTAGAGACTAAATGTTCCAAAACAGGCTGAATTCCTCAATGAATTTGTTTGATCTTTTTAAATTTATTTAATCAATTCTCAACATACTCACGCCTCCCATACGACTGCAATAGCCCTGTACCAGCTTCAAGCATTGAGTTTTCTCAGAGCTAAGTCTTACGCATGAAGAATTGAGACAGGCAGAAAAAAGGAGCTCTACATGGGAGAATCTTGCATTTTTAAAGTAAGTTGCTTCTTATTAGTTATGCAATCATATTCATGCATTAATTCATCTCTCCAGCAAATATTTACTGAGTACCTACTACATCCCGGCCACTATTAGATGCTAACTATAAAATTGTGAACAAAATAAATATTTCCTTTTCTTATCTAGCTTTTAACTAGGTTTAGCAGAACACAAGATAACAAATATTCTCTGAAGATATCAAATATTTTCACAGCTGATAAAATAAATAATGTGATTAAATTTTTGTTTTAGGCCCATTACCCTGAACCAAAATCGAATGAGTAGTTAGAAGCCTGTAATCCCAGCACTTTGGGAGGCTGAGGCAGGTGGATCACGAGGTCAAGAGATCGAGACTATCTTGGTCAACATGGTGAAACCCCGTCTCTACTAAAAGTACAAAAAAATTAGCTGGGCATGGTGGTGCATGCCTGTAATCCCAGCTGCTCAGGAGGCTAAGGCAGGAGAATTGCCTGAACCCAGGAGGCGGAGGTTGTGGTGAGCCGAGATCGCGCCATTGCACTCCAGCCTGGGTCACAAGAGCGAAACTCCGTCCCAAAAAAAAAGAATAAGTAGTTAGATGATTCTAAAAAATAGTAAGATGTATTGGAGAATAAATACAAAAGAGGAATAACTGAGAAATGAAAGATGTTGATGTTTATCTAATGCCTTAGGTATAGGTACCTCATTCCATTTATGGTTTAGTGCAGTGTTCATGTGAGGAAATCAGGATTTAGAATGATTAATTAGTTTTAAGATTTAGAGTAGGTAATATATCTTCTGGGTGGTCTGGTTGGATCAGGAAGTCAGGTCTTCTGATCAATCCTATTGCTTTTTCTTTTTTTTGAGATGGAGTCTCACTCTGTCACCCAGGCTGGAGTGCAGTGAGGTGGTCTTGGCTCACTGCTTCCTCCACCTTCCAGGTTCAAGTGAGTCTCCTGCCTCAGTCTCCTGAATAGCTGGGATTACAGGTGCCTGCCACCACACTCAGCGAATTTTTCTATTTTTAGTAGAGATGGGGTTTCCCCATGTTGGCCAGCCTGGTCTCGAACTCCTGACCTTGTGATACCCCCACCTTGACCTCCCAAAGGGCTGGGATTACAGGCGTGAGCCACTGCACCCGGCCCATCTGTGTCTTGTACTATCATGTATTGCTCTGTCTTATTTACATGCTCAATTAGATAATTCAGGTCATGGACTAATTTATCAAGGATGCTTTTTTTAGCCTAAGTTGGTGAAATGGTTTCTGTACATTTTCATGAAAAAATGGCCTCTTCTCTCATTCATTCACTTTCATTCTCTCCTTTTCCACTTAAACCCTGAGCTTTCCTGATTCCCTTCATGAAACAATACCCCACGCAAAAATAGTAATAATAAAGCATTTTATTCAAATATCAACCTATTTCATAGGACATTTTATTGGCAACGGATTAGTCCAACTGAGGGACCTCAAGGCCTGTGTCTTTTCCTTCTGTCTTACTCCGTCCTCTTGAATTGAACAGCCTTTATTCCATGGCTCAAAGTAGGGCTGTGAAAATCTTTCGATAAAATGAACTCCTTTGCATTTTTCCAATTTATGGAAGTTGAGAGTGGGCTGAAGGTAACGCTAAGTGGGAAATGAAGAAAGGATATTGGGGGAAAATGTTCGCTCACAGCTTCAGAGGGTTAAGAATGCAACACTGCCTTTCTCTTATCGGAATAGCTTCTGAATTTCCATGCTGCCGAGAGACAGAAAGTACATAGCAGGCTATTCGGAGTCCCTTCTTCACTTTTCCCTAGCCGGGTTTTCTCAGTTTTATCTGTAAACTCCAGGGAGTCTTCCTCAGGCCAAGGCCCAGGGAAGGAGAGAGGGAGGAGCCTCGGAGGCAGCGATGCCTGCTGGTATCCATCTCGGTGTGTTTGGTCTGTGAGTCTGTTGAGTTCCCGGCTACATGCTGTGTTCTGACCACATGCCTTTTCCCCATGTGCTGACTCTCTGTTCCACAGAAAAGTTCTTTCTAGGCACATGCTGCACCTGTTCACCAGCCCCTCCACATGACTGGGCAGGAGAAAGGCAGCAGATTCGGACCCTTTCCAGACTGTCCTTTGCAGGCGGGCACAGGCAACCAACCGCCCTGTAATCTCCTCTACTCCTGAGTTAACCAAACAGAACTAGGAACCTTATCATCATTATCTGTCTCCAGATCTCAGAATTTCAAAAACAGTGTTTTTGTTGTTGTTGTTTGGAGGGGTTGTTGCAGGGGCAAAGCTAGGAGCTTTCTCTCCACATAAAACCAATATCTGATTCCTGGCTACACCTTCTCCCGGGACACACTGAAGCTAACATTGGGTTTTAGATAATTTGGAAAAACTGGCTGTAAATGCATAACATATTTTTCCATGTATATTGTTTATGGTACACGTTATTTATTTATTTATCTATAGAATTTATTCTACCAATGTTTCAAAGCCCAGTTGTAAACCCCAAGACTTGCTGAAGTGGGTTTGAAGTGAAATATGGGAAGGAAACCTCAGTGAGGAGCAGGAGATTTTATGTTTAAGACCCACCCTGCTTGGGTTTAAATCTGAGCTCCTTGATTTGACAGCTGTGTGTGGTTAGAAAAATTATCTTCATGTCAGAGATAATTTAGTTGTCATCCTGCTTTATACTATTGCTGGGGGGAGTTAGATCATAGACTTTAAAAGTGCTAACAGTAGTACACAGTTTATAACAGGCAACAAAGTATTTGTCAAGGACATACCCAAGACTGGGTAATGCATAAAGAACAACCGGTTTAATGGACTCACAGTTCCACATAGCTGAGGAGGCTTGTCAGTCATGGCAGAAGGTGAAGGAGAACTAAAGTCACGTCTTACATGGTGGCAGGCAAGACAGCGTGGGCAGGGGAACTGCTCTTTGTAAAACCATCAGATCTCGTGAGTCTTATTCACTATCATAAGAATAACACAAGAAAGAGCAGCCCCCATGATTCAGTTCCCTCCCACTGCGTCCCTTCCAAGACACAGAATTATAGAAGCTACAATTCAAGATGAGATTTGGGTGGGGACACAGCCAAACCATATCCTTACTTACCAGTACATGGCAGAGACAATTCAGTCGTCATCCTGTTTCATACAGTTGTTGGGGGGATTCAATGATAGACTTTAAAAGTGCTAACAGTAATACCTGGTCCATAACAGGCAACCAAATATTACTGAATACTTTACTAAAGTAAAATTTTAAACATTTCCATTACAAAATAGAAAAAAGCAAACTGTCTCTTGTGTACTTCTTGTCAGGCAGTTTCATATATTTTATTACAGTCAAAGAAGAATAATTCTGAAGTTATAATAGGTAACATTACTTTATCAAATGTTAGAAAATAGATTCAAAAAGATTTTTATTTGTTTAAGTTAATAAGATGGTCAGACATTTGAATTCAGGTCTGAATGAGTTTGATGCCCAAACTCGTGACAATCCACATTCTACAGACAAAGGATCTTAGACATAAATTGTTTATGAAAATCCTCCAAGCATACACGGTTAGCAAGTGGGACAACCTACTTTTAGTGGGGATTATTCTGATTGCAAATTACATAGTAAAAATTAAACTATGTTACACAGCTTAAAAACTGTCTTAAACAATTGTCCCAGTTAATTTTGTGTTGCTATAACAGAATAGCACAAACTGGATAAAGAAAGGAAATTTATTTCCTATAGTTTTGAAGACTGGGAAGTCCAAGCATGAGAGTCCTAATTCTGGTGAGGCTTTCTTTCTGCTTCATTCCATCATGGAAGGCAGATGGGAAACACACAGAGGAGGGAGAGAGAGAGAGAGAGAGAGAAATTAGCATTTATAATAATCCATCATCTCAATAATGATGTTAATTTATTTATGAGGGCAGAGACCTCAGATCTATTTACCTCACAATGGCAACCAAACCTACAAATCTCAACATGAGTCTTGGAAGGGACATTTAAAGCCGTATAGCAAAAATAAAGAAAATATATGATTATATGAAACTAGAAATCTGCAAGTGGCAAATTTTAGTTACTTGGGGATCGAGCACCTTGTCAGGGGAATCTGTACTTTGTTTTCTGTGATCTTCACCGGGTCAGCGGCTCCCAGGATGGTCACAAAGGGTAGCTCAGGCTTCCCCTCTACAGTGGATCAAGACTAGGAAGATGGGTATTTCTGCATCATGATTTTGTGTGTGGGGGAGTGGAAACATTTCCCTAAAAGATGTTTCTCACATTCCGTTTCATGACCGGTATTAAGTTCCATGCACATTCCCCACGAGCAGATGGTAGGGTAAGTAAGATGGATTTGACTGGCTTAGATAGATTCCTAAAGATTTTACCTCCAGGGCTGGGAGAGGTGGCTCACACCTGTAATTCCAGCACTTTGGAAGGCTGAGGTGGGTGAGTCACCTGAGGTCAGCAGTATGAGAGCAGCCTGGCAACATGGTGAAACCCCGTCTCTTCTGAACAAAAATTAGCCGGGCATGGTGGTGCGCACCTGTAATCCCAGCCTGTATAACACACTCAGGCAGGGCCTTCAGGAGGGATTCCAGAAGAGGGCATTGTTGTCCTAGAAAAGGACGGCTCCATGCCTGTTCCTGCTCCTGAAGACCTTCCAGTGGGACAAGATACAGAGGTGGAAGAAGTGTTGATTACTCTGACCCTGTGTAGGTCTAGGCTAATGTGTGTGTGCCTTAGTTCTTAACACAAAACTTTAAAAAGTGAAAAAAAAAAAAATAACAAAATTTTAAAATAGGAAAAGCTTATAGAGTAAAGAGACTAAGACTGAAAACATTTTCGTGCAGCTGTTCAATGTGTGTGTGTTTCAAGCTACGTGTTATTACAAATAAGCCAAAAAACTAAATAAAATGAAAAGCTTATAAACCATAAAGTAAACTAAGTAAGCTTACAGAAAGCTTAAGCTAATTCATTATTATAGAATTTTTTTTTTTTTTTTTTACAAATGTACAGTAGCCTAAGTGTGCAGTGTTTCTACAGCAGGGGCACAGTCACGTCCTCGGCCTTTGCATCCACTCACTCTTCATTCACGGACTAACCCCGAGTAACTTCCAGGCCCACAAGCCCCATCATTTATGCTAAGCATCTTATATACGTGTCCCATTTTTATATCATCAACCAGTGTTTTTTTTATTGTTGTTTTCTTTTTTGTTGTTTTGTTTTTTTGAGATGGAGCCTTGTTCTACTGCCCAGGCTGGAGCGCAGTGGCGTGATTTTGCCTCAGTGTAACCTCCACCTCCCGGGTTTAAGCAACTCTCCTGTGTCAGTCTTCCAAGTAACTGGGACTACAGGTGCTCACCATTACACCGAGCTAATTTTTGTATTTTTAGTAGAGACGTGGTTTCACCATATTGGTCAGGCTGGTCTCAAACTCCTGACCTCCAGTGACCCACCCACCTTGGCCTCCCAAAGTCCTGGGATTACAGGTGTGAGCCACCACATCCAGCCTCAACAGTGTTCTTACCATACCTTTTCTATGTTTAGGTAGATTTAGATACACGGATGCTTGTCATTGCATTAGACTTGCCTACAGTATGGGTCTGTAGCGTGGGAGCAAGAGGCTGTTCCCATGGCCCAGCTGTGCAGTTGGCTCCACCATCTAGGTTTGCACAAGTGTACTCTGTGATGTTTGCAAAATGTCAAGAATCGCCTAAGGACGCATTTCTCAGAACACATGATGCATGGCTGTGTTCACTAATGGGTTAGCAATCACACTGTGTGTCTTAACCACGACTCCATCCAGAACGGCTGAGTAGGCAGCAGAGTTCTAATCACACCTTTCATTTCATCTGTTGGATATGCGTGTCCCCAGTAAGGCTCTCGGATTGAGTGATTCACTATAAGCCTGCACAGAGCGTAGGAAGGCAGTTATGTGCATGCATGGCTACGGCTTGTTACAGTGAAAGGACACAGATTAAAGTCATAGAAGGGCAGAGGCAAGTGGCCGAGTCCCGGAGACATCACGTTCAGAGTTCCGGTTGTCCACTCCCAGCAGAGTTGGGATGACAGCATTAATTCTCCCAGGAGTGATGTGTGACCACACGCACGGAGGATTACTGACCACAGAAGCTCACCTGAGCCTCGGCGTCTAGAGGTTTAATTGGAGTTTGTCACATAGTGTCACAGAAGCATGGCTGTCCACCCACATTGCTGACCTTTGTCTTTATTTCTATCAGAGGGGTGCCCCAATACCACGTGGCTGCACCATGTGGCCAAAGGCCTCCACCCTTAATCACATGAACACAGACTGTCTGCCGTGGCCTCAGTCCCCAGGTAAACAAAGATATTCTCACAGGGCAGGACATTCCAAGGACTTGGAGGCTACTTCCCAGCATCAGGTCAAGAACCAAACTTCTTGACCTGATGAGCAAGGCACAGACCCCCCCTCCCCCCACCGGATGTGCTGAGTCAGCCCTTTATTTCACTGACAATGATACCGGATAAAGCACTTATAGACATTTTCTGGAAGGGACATGCATATTCATCTTCATGTTTCATACTGAATCCAGTTGAAATGAAATGAGGTATTTTATATCTTACGTATTTTAAATAGTTTTCACTGCATTCATCACAGTTCCTTTTCTTCTGTGATACTCACAGCATAATATTTAAAACTTCCTAGCTGGTTGCTAGGTGTGCATCAAGTGGATGCTTGAGAAATAATATCTGATTCGAAAGCAATGCGTATGGGGTTGCTGGAAAGAAAATAGGTGTTTTGCATGACATTTTCATTTTTAATTGAAGGGTAATTGAGTGTTTTCAGATTTATATACAATATTTTCATGTCTTAAGATTTAAAAATATGTGTCATTAACATTTTAAAAATTAGGAAGTATTCATTTATCCTTTCAAATTAAGATGACTATTTAAGTAGCTAAAAATGAACTGAACTTGCACGTACCACTCACACAATTGTCCACTGTATCCTGATGCCGCTGCATTTGTATTTGACTTCTAAATTGGGAACAGACTTGCATTTGCATATGTCAGATATCATTTGCATCATCTTAGGGGGAGCAGCATTCATTCGCTGTCAAGTCTCACCTACTTTGCAAGCTTGTCAATCTCAAGAAAATATGGCAGGACCAGTGACACGTTTGATTCAATGCACTCCTGAGTCTTCCCGCTGGATCTCTGGACTGTGTGTTATTAACATACTTTTAGGTGGTACTTCCCACTGTCAGAGTAATTTGTGTTATACCCAATGTAGACATTTTAAGTTATCTTTTATTTGAGTGCTAAGAGAAAAGGTGTGTTCATCATATATAACGTTTAATAATTTAATGACTATAATTTTTTGGTGATATAAAGTTAGAGAAAAAAATGTAGAAATGATGATGTCAGCAACTTTTTAATAAATTAGTGATGGGAGCAAACAGGACAGTTACATAACAGGGCAGATTTAAATAACAGGGCAGAGTCTAACACTAAAAGGACCAATTAATAGGACACTCACTGAGGAAATATATCACTCAGGTTTGAGAGCACTCGCTTTTCAGTGTGTTCTTTTTTAAAGTGGAATTTATACTTCTAAAATGATCATTATAATTTTTGACATCTCTTGCTTCATTTTGTTGTCTGTAGTTTCCAGAGAAACGTCCTTCTAAAAACAGGATCACTAACCAGGAGTGTAATCTCCGACGGAGAGACATTAAATTAGACAGCCATCTTTGCACCTGACACAGGAAGGCAACTGGAGACAGCCAAAAACGAAACAAAACAAGGGCAGCAAGATGTGGCAGGGGCGTTGGTGTGGTCATCTTTTTAACAAAGTCGTTCCCATGCCTAAATAGTATTGATAGATGAATCATCAGGGTCACTGTTATTTAATTTTTTTTAATGTAAAGGAATTCTTTCAGGAGAATTAGTATTACATTTAAGTAGTATATCCAGAATCATCATCTTTATGGACTTTAAAAAAAAAAAGAAGCCAGATATCCAGCTTTTTCTAACCAACACTCATCTTCAACACCCATCACAATCTAAGGATTTTATCATGATGTGTCAATGAGATATATCTAGGAGCTTTTGATGTGTTTTTCTTCTTCTTCTTCTTATTATTATTATTTGAGACAGAGTCTTAGTCTGCTGCCCACGCTGGAATGCAGTGGCATGGCTCATTGCAATCTCCCGCCTCCCATGTTCAAGCAATTCTCCTGCCTCAGCCTCCTGAGTAGCTGGTATTACAGGCACGTGCCACCACAACCAGCTAAGTTTTGCATTTTTTTTTTTTTTTTTTTTTTAGTAAAGATGGGGTTTCACCATGTTGCTCTGGTTGGTCTCGAACTCCTGACCTCGTGATCCACCCACCTTGGCCTCCCAAAGTGCTGGGATGACAGGCGTGAGCCACCACCCCTGGCTGCTTGTGGTGTTTTTCTCATTAAAATAATCTCCTATAAGATGGAACTAACCCAGGGGAAGTCTTTGGTTTTGGTTCAGTAACTCAGTGAGGGTAACTGGGGATGGGGGGGCGTCAGGGTGACGGTCTCAGAAGGAGAACGGGGCTTTACTCATGAGATGGAAGAATCCCTCCAACCAGTACTGCTGACCTAAGACGCAAAATCAAATGGTTAAATACCGGCATTAGAAATGATTGCATTTTCTAAAATTATTGCCAAAGTAGTTCTGCCTTTGCAATAGCTCTTTGCATTTTTAAAAATAGATTCTTTTGCTGGGCACGGTGGCTCACGCCTGTAATCCCAGCACTTTGGGAGGCCGAGGAGGGCGGATTACGAGGTCAAGAGATTGAGACCATCCTGATCAACATTGTGAAGCCCCGTCTCTACTAAAAATACAAAAAATTAGCTGGGCATGGTGGCGCGTGCCTGTAATCCCAGCTACTCAGGAGGCTGAGGCAGGAGAATTGCCTGAACCCAGGAGGTGGAGGTTGCAGTGAGCCGAGTTTGGGCCATTGCACTCCAGCCTGGGGAACAAGAGTGAAACTCCATCTCAAAAAAAAAAAAAAAAAAAAAATAGATTATTTTTCTCTGGCAGGAATGTTAAAGAAAATGCTTGCTCAGTTTTATTCTGGTAATAATAAAAGCAACAATAACAAAATCTGAAGAGAAAAAACAAATTACTTTCTTATGTCAATAATGCTGATTGAATAGTGAGTTCACCTACGGTTAGAGAATCCGTAGCATTTTCTTTATTTTTTTTTTGATTGCGCAGTACTTTCTTTTTATTATTATTATTATATTTTTTATTGCATATTAGGTTCTGGGGTACATGTACAGAACATACAGGATTCTTGCATAGGTACATACATGGCAATGTGGTTTGCTGCCTCTATCCCCATCACCTGTATCTGGCATTTCTCCCCATGTTATCCCTCCCTAACTCCCTACCCCCCACTGTCCCTCCCCTAGTCCCCCCCACAGACCTCAGTGTGTGATGCTCCCCTCCCTGTGTCCATGTGTTCTCATTGTTCCACACCCACCTATGAGTGAGAACATGCGGTGCTTGGAGAATCACCATTTTCTAAGTGTGCGACGTGTAACTCGAGGCTACCATGCTGCCATCTGTCAGCGTAGGAAGAGGCAGCTCTCTGGGAAGTTTTCCTTGGTCAGTCTGCTATGCATAAAGTCAGGTTATCTTTGGACCAGGGGAGAATTCAAGCTTTAAAGATGGATTAAGAATTTCAGGTCACTCGTTTACCTGTTAGCGCCTAAGGCAGAGAAAACCCAGTTTTCAAGATAAAGCCTTTGAGAGCACTTTATTTAATCAAGTGCTGTTCCCAGAGAGCTTTCCGCAAACAGTAACATTTCTTCCCTCCAGCTGATGACTAAAATCTTTCATTATTCCACCTGAACTGGACTTCCTAAAATCAGCAATGATTTTTAGTGTTGCCAAACCAGTGGATCCTTCCCTGTCTTCTACTGACTCGGCTTCTTGGCATCATTTCAAACTGCTTTGCAAACGTTTGCATTTTGGGAAATTTTCTTATCTAGGATCCCCCAAACTATTCGTGGCCGATCTGCCTGCTCCTCGGCTTCTGTGTCGTTTTATCTACCTATTCTCGACCTCAGAATACTCACTAAGCTCCAGGATCGGCCATGGGCTGGCTTCTTTGCTAATTTAATCAGTCCCCACCTCACATGTTGTTTTCTTACCATGTGACAGTCTCTGTGCAGACTCAGAATAAGGATACACAAGACAGAAAAACCTCTGCAACCATGGGCTTACATGAGAGTTGAAAGGGTGCTGAGTCCACGAAGGATGTAACTTCTTATAGTTTTAAGTGCTGTCCACATAGTAACATAGGCAGGTGGATAGAGAAGGGGAGGGAGGGCTGCCGGTTTCACCAGGGTGCACAGGGAGGGCTACTCTGCAGGTGACATCTGAGCTGAGACCTGTGTGCTGAGCAGGCTGTGGCAGAAAGCCCTGGCTGAATGAAGAGTATGGGGTGGAAGGAGTGGTTCGAGCAAAAGCACAAGTGGGTTTTCAAGGATTCAACACAGTGTTTGAGTCCCATTCTAGGTCACATCAATGATTCCCGTGCTTTTAATCTCATCTCATGGATGACAGTAAATACCATGTTTCTGTAAGAGATCTCAGCTCTGTAGTCCAGACACACATGTACAAAACCGACAGACTAACTGAGGTTTCCCCTTGGTTGTCCGTGGGGATCTGAGATTTAACAGATCGGAACTGGAACCCTTCACCTTCCAGTCTTAATGTGTTCTGCTGCTGCTTTTGCCACCACGGAGAGTGCTACCTCCCTTGGCTCAGTGGCTTCAGAGAGGTAACTCCATTTCCCTAATTTCCCTAAGTGGTTTTGTGACCGAACCACTCCCACATTTCTTTCACATTTTATCTGGAACACAAGGAAATCCGTCAGCTGCTCTCCATCCCTCACTCAGCCTGCCAGCCTGACGCATCACCCCTCTGTCTGAATGACTTCCACATCCTCCTTTCCTCCTCCTCCTCATTGGCCTTGCCGGGGTCTGCAGGAGTAGGGAAAATAAACTGCTTAACATACAAATTGGACCTTCTCATCTAAGCATCTTTCATGCTTTCTCCTTTTATTCGTGCGTTCTCTCAAGTTTCAGTGGTTTGGGCCATTTCATCGTTTTTTGGTTCTCTGAGCACTCCAGTCTCGTTCCTTCCTGAGGGCCTGGCTTTTGCTGTTTACTTGGCAAGAGTGTTACTAAGTTCACTGTTACCTTAGGTAATCCCTGCTCCTCTTTTTCATTTTAGCTTAAATGTCATTTTTGCATCAGAGTCCACCTGGGACCCCATTCAAAATCTGACGCTGCTCCAATCTAGCTATTCATTGCTTGAACACTATGCTGTTCCGTTCTTTGTAGCCTTTATGCGGATATGCAGCAATGAATTTTTATTTGAGATTTTATTTGTTAACATTTTCTCTATGAAGTCTTCTTGTTAAACACCGGGAAGGCTGACACCTCCCAGGAGCTGACGCGGAGCCTGTCTGTAATGGGCATTTGGTCAATATTTTGCTGAGTGGATGTTGAATAACTAAATGAAATGGGCTACAATTAACTTTCTAGTTCTGTTTTTAAGTGTTATTTCCATGGTGATTTTGATTGCTCTGATGTAGAAAAATAATCATTTGAAATGTTTTCTTTTTGCAAATAAAAATGTGGGGTCTGTCCAAAAAATATGTTAACATCTTTTGCCAGCTTTTAAATATAATTCAGTAAGGCTACAGGCAATGAACACAAATACTGTAAAAAGAAAATTTTAGATCTAACTTCTAAGTGAAAAGGCAGAATTTCCTATATGACTAGTTTTATTTGTTGAGACACTAAACCCTGTGTTTCTGACTGACCAAAGTTATATCTTTTAGCCGTTGTTTATACTATGCAAGTAACCTGTCTTTTAAAAATGAAACGTAACCGGGCGCGGTGGCTCAAGCCTGTAATCCCAGCACTTTGGGAGGCCGAGGCAGGTGGATCACGAGGTCAAGAGATCGAGACCATCTTGGTCAACATGGTGAAACCCCGTCTCTACTAAAGCTACAAAACATTAGCTGGGCATGGTGGTGTGTGCCTGTAATCCCAGCTACTCGGGAGGCTGAGGCAGGAGAATTGCCTGAACCCAGGAGGCGGAGGTTGCGGTGAGCCGAGATCGCGCCATTGCACTCCAGCCTGGGTAACAAGAGCGAAACTCTGTCTCAAAATAAATAAATAAAATTTTAAAAATAAAAATGAAACGTGCATGTTTCTTTTAGCGTAATACGGTTTTCCCTGTATTCTTCCTGTGTCCATCACGTGGTCTTTTCTGTGTCCCTAATCTCTTACAGAGTAAACTTGTGTTACAACATCCCTTGATAAAATAACCCTGAGTGTAGGAACCGTGGAGACAGATTCATGGTATATTCGAGGTGAAGGAAAACACTGAAATAATTTAGTCTAAATTGTTTACAGGAGAAAAAGGTGAGGAGCTGATATTCGCTCTAACAATCTCTTTATGAGCAATGCTAGGTGTATTGTGTATTCCATGTCATTAAATTTTCCCAATCATATTGCATGGTTGGTATTTTAAGGGAGAAAGACCTCATAGGTAAAATTTTCGACAATAACTACATATAACTAAAGGCGCACATAGATAATGGAGGAGAATATAGCTGCACGTCAGCTGAATGCATCAGTGAAAGAAAATATAATACTAGCAAATAAGATTGTCTGCTTCCATGAAGCCTCTCATTCAGAAACGGTCTTCACGTTTTCACCTTTGTCTCAGTAACTGACCTGGGTTCTTGTGTTTCTCAGTTGAAGCTGTTCCCCTTTGCATGCAATTTCCCTGCATCCTGCGAACTTCCCGGGTTCTTTCCGCCTCTGCCTACGTCATGCTCTCCTCCGCACACCCTTCTTCCCCCAACTTCTCGCTCCTCTCCTGTCTGTCCCCCAAGGGTTGGAATTTTTTGAAGCAAAGGTTATGATTCTATTTTATCTTTTTCTTTCCTTTTCATCTCTCCTCCTCTTCCCTTCTTTATCTTTTCTTCTTCTTTTGTTTCTTATTTCTACTCCTTTTATTCCTTTTCTTCTCTTTTCTCCTGTCATTGTTTTGAATAATTTAAAAAAAAAAAAAACAAGATTATTTGGGTTACTAGAACCACTTAAGAAGAAAGACAAGAGTTCTTGGCTTGGACACGTGTACCAAAGCTAGGAAGCCATATATGAGTTGGCGCTAGGCACTGGTCACTTTCTGTGTGGCTCTCATGAGCTGTGACGTAATCTGCAGGGTGCCTACACTTCTTCCTGCGGGGCTGCACCTTCTCAGGGCACCTATGAGGATGCCCATGCCCTCCCCTCTGCGGAAGCTGCCTCCCTCTCAGAGGCTCTCTCTGCCTCCCCCTGCACTTGCCTGAGGCCCCATGGCTGCCTTTGGCCCAGTGGCATCGCCCAGCTGTGACTTTCATCACTAAGGCCTTTGTATTATTGCCTGCATCATAGCCAAAGTTCTCCAAGAAGCAATCCCTAAGGACCCAGATAATTTTTTTAGATAATTCAAATTCATGAATTATGGTTAATGGAAGCCTTGTCTGATTTGGGCCATGTCCCCATGACTGGCCTGTGAGGTGGTGAACAAGGAAGGGGTGTGAGGCCATTCTTGGCAGGTGTGGGCCGGGCAGGGAGAGTTCCAGAGATGGTACTTGGGCTGGGACCTTCGCTGGGCTTTTAGGATTGTTTTTCTCTTTATAGAAATAACCTGTCCTCATTATGATATTATAATACATTATCATAACACAAATTCAAACAATTAAAAATACAGCCAGGTTGTTACCATGGTAGATTCAATAGCCATGAGGGTTTACTCGCGAACAAAGGTAAATACAGTGTATCTGGCAAGACTGCCTGTCTTTTTCTATGTTTACTTAATTTAAAAAAGTAGAATTACAGCATATTTTGTTTTTTGATCTGCCTTTTATTACATTGCCCTTTTGACTCTTTTACATTCGAATTCATACTACATTAGGTTCACACATTAGGGAAGTGGGAAATGCTTTTCATCTTTTTTCAACATGCAGTCTCTAAATGAGTATTATCTCCTGAAAGCGCCCATAAAGGTCAAAAGTGAAGACAATGAATTAATGTTGAAAGAACAGGGTGGGCTTTGAAATCAGACACCTTAATCTATTTATCAGCTAAATAAACAGGATGTGCTGACTCAGACTCCAGCCTTCACTTTTCTCATTTCCTAAATAAGCAAAGTAATAATTCCCTCATAAAGATTTTGTGAGACTTAAATTATGTCATATATAAGTGTGTGCTTACTGTAGAATGTTGCATATTTGATCACCCTCCCTGTGTTTATTATTAGTATCTCATAGTTCCTTATACACATTAAAGTTTACATATTTTTGTGGGAACATACAGAATATAATATTAGAATGTTGCCTTTTCCACATTTACAGATACCTGTACATAATTTACTATGATCAGGAACGTACAAACAGCAATCTAATATATTCAGGTGAGGTTATGTAAATAAATAGTAGCACGACTTTGAGTAGCTTGCATAGTCTTTTCAGTGGATGTTGATGTTTGCGATTTCAGGACTAGAGGTGATATGCCATGATTTCTTTAAGGATAAAACTTAATAATTGTGATTTGTGAAATTGAAATTTATGCACGTATGATGCCTTGTGTGGAAACTTACTTCTCCCAAGTGTCTTGCAGGTAGGTATTTTCAAATGGCCATCAACAGCTGCACAGAAGGGTTTTATCATCATCTCAAACTCACTTCCCGTTTACAATTTTACATCTGCAAAATTTCTGAATATTTTATATAGAATGAAAATGCGCGGCAAATATTCTAAGATAATAAAATTTTTGAGTGAATACATCAAATGGAGTTATTGATATGTTAATTACAATGTTAAACTATGTGTATCACAGAAATTCTCAACCAGATAATTTAATATTTCTGCTCTTTAAAAATGCATGAACTCATAATGAAATACTTGAAATTATTTCCTCATATATTGTACTATGGTAAACAAATACTAAACAGTGTATAACTGTATTTAAACCTGTATAAGCTACTAATATTTGATACATAAAGCCATAATATTAAATAGTATTGATTTATTAATACTTTATATAAATATACTGATTTTATATTTTTACTTCGATATTTAAATTATATTACATGTGCATACTATTAAACTTTTAATGATATTATTCTCTTATTCTAAATACATTGGTAATATATGTAAAAGTAATAAAACACATCCATAAATTAAATAATACATACTTATATCATTTATATTTACTGTATTGGAATGCACTTAAGAGATTCTGAAATCACTTATGTACTATTATTAAAAAGACATTTTCTGTGAGGACTCATTCAGATAATATGGTTTTTTAAATCTAGGAATTGGCAAATAGAGACTTTATTATATTTTACACAAATATCTAAATATATTTAACTATAACTATATATGTTTATAAAATAAATTGTATAATGACTTCAATATTTTTTCTCATTTTTTTCCCATTTTTAAGTTGCTAACCTGAATTTTAGATTCTATGCAAAGTAATATAAACTGGCCTAGTCAAATGCTATTATCACTGTTAAAAGACCACGAATAATTGGGCATCTGGTAAGATATCTTTGAGTGAGCCCCAAAACTATTTCTGAGTCTTAAGTCTAGAGTTCTTAGCTGTGCAGAGAGAGACTAGAGCAGAGATGAAAGGCCCTAAATCCTGCTCTTCCAGGGTGATGGTCACTCTGCATCTGTGGAAGCCACTGGAGGGCATAGAGGTGTCTTTGGTACTGCTGGCATACATCCCAGGTAACATCTCAGAGGATCACGTGCGGTCGGACAGATAGTGATGGGGACAGTTCTCCAGGCTCTTGTAAAATGGTCAGTCCCACTAATTTTGTTAAGGTCATTTACACTGATTTTATACTAGAATATCCTTATTTGTTATTTTATTCATATAGTAAATAGATATCTTGGTTTACTTTGAAGCTTTAAAAAGAAAATATTTTCTCTTTGAACATTTGCTGCTACTGTGATGTATCAGTTGGTTGGATAATTGTTAATATCTGAGCCCTTATGAAAAATCTAGTTGTTTTTTCCTCTGATAGAAAAATAATCTGGGGAGGCAATGTTAAAAATAAATAAAGACGGTGTAAGAATCTGCAGTGTTCAAAACTACTTAGAGCATAGGATCTCTGCAGGGTGTAGTTAGAATAATGTTGGAATGACTGGAGGTTCTCAGTGCCAAATCGTTTAATTTGTTTTTTAGTTTCTCAGATATGTATTTTAGGACATAGCATTAGAAGCTGAAATGTGTTTTTTAAAATAAATTACTATAAACTAAAATACAGCTTGATTGAAGACCATGGCAGTTGAATTAGAGACCAGAGAACATGGGTAAAAATTGGACATATGAGTTACGATAATAGGTGATCAACCAGTTGTGTTTTAAAAGTCAGGACATTAAGGTGTACAGCGGGAGAGGAGAGAGGACCCAGAAAAAAAATGCTGGCAGTGTCGTAAATGAAGCACTTGGAAAATACAGCCCTTGACTCCCACTCAGGGTTGGAATCTCTTCATGTCCAGTTGAAGATCCATTAATACGAGATCTAAAACGATACATATAAAAGCAGCATGTGCTGAGCAACTTACTGCTATGTGAACTATTCATTTAGAACCTCTCACGTCACTCCGACAAGACTTTGTCATCCAAGTGTCAACAGTTCTTCTGTTGTGTATTCATATAGAATGCATAAACATTTGTTTACTACCATGAGAGATAAACAACTGCTAGAGGAGGTACCAATGTTCTGTAAACACAGCAAAAATAACAAAACATTCTGTTACTCATGTAGACATTTCTCATGATGCTGTGAGTCGGGACTATCCTCTTACAGCTGAGAAAGAGAGGATTGCAATGGCAAAACGTTTTTATTGTTGAAATTATCATCTAATCAAGTTATTCGTTTCTGAAGAAGGGTGTACCGTGACACAGCCTCATTCTTGCTGGGATATAAACCTCTTTCAAATCAAAGAGGAGAAATATATTAAAATGTAGCTATTACTTTTTATTTCAGTAATATCATACTGGGCCTATTAAAAATGTCAGTGTTGACACATTTCAAACGGAGTATAGCAGAAAGGTCTGGAGTCTGTAGTATCCCCCTAACGATATCTTAGAGTGGGCTGTCGCTCATCCAAAGCTCATCAATAGAGTAGGGAGACTGCTACTAAAAATTTTAATGAGAATATGTTCTATATAAACACATTCCTGATGCTGATGCAACTAAAAACATATGTCACCTCTCTGAAGGCTTAAATGATTAGAGTTTGTCTCAAAATTGATCCAACCGAAATACATCTGTACATCTCAGAAGAAGCAAGTGCCAGCAATGGCAATACACAATGAGAATAAATCACAAGTAACCTCATGCTAAAACTTGTGAATTGATTTAAATGGCTCTTATTTTCGCTTATTTATTCCAAATATATACCAACATTGAACTCAAAATGACACCTTACACAGAGATTTAACATTCAAGCCAATTTATGGCTCTAGTTCTCTAAAGGTGGATTACATTCTCCATGGAAAGCCTTTTTTTTTTTTTTTTTCTTTTAGCTGAAGGAAAATCACTACCAGATGGTTTGAACTAAAGCCTCATGGTTCAAACCATATGGCTTCCCATGTGTATGTTTGGTTGGGAAATACAAATGAAAATACCTTTTCACTTCCCTTTTTGGTGCTCAGTTTATTTTTATTATTAACTACATTTTAGGAAATGAATGCAACTTTTTAGAAATAAAGTTTTTATTAACCAAAAGTGTCTCTTTAGTTTACAAAGCCCTTCAATACGTAATGTCTCACAAGTGGTTGTGGCAGATGTATGGAAAGGAACCTGGATTTGGAGTCAACTCATTCTTAACTCTGGCCTCAGTTTTCTTTCCTGTAAAATAGGTTTAATACTAACCATTCATAGACTGATTATACAGATTAAATTTAAAAATGTATGTCAATGATACTAACGCTTCCAGCAAACATTAGTTTAATTGTGTATCATCATCGTTATTCTGACCACTTCGTGTGTAATTATTTCTGATTATTCACTCATATAAACCTTATCACCGCTGGTTTATTTGTTTCTAATCTTTGCCACGGAAGTAGTTGCTTGTATTTCTTTTCAGACACTTGCTTTCTTCACGTTGGCACCTGGTCTACCTGTATAGTTTGCTACAAAGAAATTCATGTTGAATTTTAATTGATATTTATATGGCATGTCCTCAAAGAGCAGGGAAATTTAATGAAGAAGAATTTTTGTTACTGCCCTACAGAGTCACAAAGTTTTGTGCAGATCTAATGACGTATTGTAAATCAACCTACTTTGAAAAAATCATTTAAAAAATATATAATTTATACTTTAAAATCAAATTCATTTAAACTCTTTCACGGCCGGGCACAGTGGCTCACGCCTGTAATCCCAGCACTTTGGGAGGCCGAGGCGGGTGGATTACAAGGTCAACAGATCGAGACCATCCTGGTCAACATGGTGAAACCCCATCTCTACTAAAAATACAAAAAATTAGCTGGGCATGGTGGCATGTGCCTGTAATCCCAGCTACTTGGGAGGCTGAGGCAGGAGAATTGCCTGAGCCCAGGAGGCGGAGGTTGCGGTGAGCCGAGATCGTGCCATTGCACTCCAGCCTGGGTAACAAGAGCGAAACTCCGTCTCAAAAAAAAAAAGTAATAGAGGATCAGAATGATAGAAATACACACACATACTCACACACATGCAAAGAGAGAGAGAGTGATATAAGATAGACATAACGGTCCGGGTGCAGTGGCTCACGTCTGCAATCCCAGCACTTTTGGAGGCCGAGGCAGGTGAATCACGAGGTCAAGAGATCGAGACCATCCTGGTCAACGTGGTGAAACCCTGTCTCTACTAAAAATACAAAAAATTAGCTGGGCATGGTGGCACGTGCCTGTAATCCCAGCTACTCAGGAGGCTGAGGCAGGAGAATTGCCTGAACCCAGGAGGCAGAGGTTGCCATGAGCCGAGATCGTGCCATTGCACTCCAGCCTGGGTAACAAGAGCGAAACTCCGTCTCAAAAAAAAAAAAAAAAAAAAAAAAAAAAGATAGACATAACATCACACTTACTTGTTTTAACCACTGTAAGCATATACTTCTGGTTGGGCTTGGTAACTCACTATAATCCCAGCACTTTGGGAGGCTGAGGTGGGAGAATTATTTGAGCCCAGGAGTTAGAGACCAGCCTGGGCAATGTGTCAAAACTCTGTCTTTACAAAATAATAATCGTAATGATGATAATAATAAAACACTAGCTGGGAGTGGTGGCATGCACTTGTACATGCAGCTACCTGGGAGGCTGAGGTGAGAGGGCCTCTGGAGCACAGAAGATCAAGGCTGGAGTGAACCGTGTTTGTGCCACTGCACTCCAGCCAGGGCAACAGAATAAGATTCTGTCTCAAAAAAAGAGAAAAAAAAAGTTAAAAAAGAAGAGAAAAACCACGCAGTTCTGTGGCTTTACATATAGTGATGCTGTTGTACATCCGTCACCACTAGTCATCTCCCCAAATTTTCATCATACTCCACTGAGACACTTCACATAATAACACTTCACGTCCTTCTTCTGCTTCCCTTCGCCCCAGCCCCTGGAAACCACCATTGAACTTTCTGGCTCCGTGACTTTCATTACTCTTTGTTTTTAACCTCTGTGTGTCCTTATGCCTAAAGTGACTCTCTTGCGGGCAACATATAGTAGGATCCTGTTACTTATTCATTTATTTTTCAACCCATTCTGCCAACCTGTGTCTCTGGTTTGGGAGTGATTCATTTTCCAGGGCTGCCATAAAAAGCACTACGCTACACACCGAGTGGCTTAAACAGCAGAAATTCTGTGTACTGCAGTTTTAGAGGGTGGAAGTCTGAGATAGAGGTTTGGGCAGGGCTGGTTTCTTCTAAGGCTTCTCTCCTTGACTTGTGGATGGCTGTCTTCTTCCTGTGTCTTCACATGGACTTTCCTTTACGTCTTCATGTCCTAACTTCCCCCCCCTTTTTTTTTTTTTTTTTGCCAATCAGTTTGAGCTTATGAGGTTGCTCAGGTTAGCCTTGAACTGATGACCTTGCCTTCGCGAGCACCATGACCTCTGGTGGGAGCCACTTTGGACCCCAACTTCCCCTTCTTATAGGTCACCAGTCATATTGGATTAGGGCTCACCTTAAGGGCAACATTTTAAGTTAATTACCTCTTCAAAGTCTCCATCTCCAAATACAGTCCATTGTGAGGTACTGGTGGTTGGAACTTCAATGTATAACTTTTTGTGGGGAGGAGGAACATAATTCAGCCTAAAAGAGGGAGTTAAATCCATTTATATTTTAAATAATTGTTTGAAGGGTAATTCATACTTTTACCATTTTGAATTCAATTTTCATATGTCTTTCCGCATTTTTGTCCCTTGTTTGACCCACTACTATTATCTTCTATGTTTAGTTGATATTTTTATAGTGTCACATTGTGATTCTCTTCTCGTTTCTTTTTCACATGTTCTATAAGTATTTTCTTTGTGGTTTCCATGGAGATTACATATAACATCCTACAATGGTGGCATTATCTTAAATTGACACCAATTTAACTTCAATCATATACAAAGACTTCAATCCTTACAAGACTGTTCCCTTACTTTATGCTACTGCTGTCATAAATTATCTCTTTATATATAATGTAACTATTAGCATATATTTATCATTATTTTATGTGTTTATCTTTAAATACTGTAGAAAATAAAAACTGAGGTTTTAAGTCAAAATTACTATAATAATGTTTTAAAATATATTTTCGTGTATTTACCTATACTAGAGACCCTTTTGCTTTTCATGAGTGACTGTGTAGTGTCCTTTCATTTCATCTTGAAGGACTTTCTTTAGTGTTTCTTACAGGGAATATATACTGGTAATAAACTCGCTCATATTTGGTTTGTCTGGGAATGTCTTAATTTCCCTTTCATTTTTGAAGGACAGTTTTTCTGGATGTAGAATTCTCGGTTGACATTTTTTCAGCACTTAAATATGTTTTTCCTCCTCTCCTTTCCCTTCTCCTATCTCCTTTTCTTTTTCCCTTTCCTTTCCCTTCTTTTCAGGTGAAGTCTTGCACTGTCAGCCAGGCTAGAGTGCAGTGGCACAATCTTTGTTCAGTGTAACCTCTGCCTCCCAGGTTCAAGCTATTCTCCTCTCTCAACCTCCCAAGTAGAGAGGATTACAGGTGCCCGTCACCATGCCTGGCTAATTTTTGTGTTTTTAGTAGAGATGGGATTTCACCATGTTAACCAGGCTGGTCTCAAATTCCTGACCTCAAGTGATCCACCCACCTCAGCTTCGCAATGTGCTGGGATTATAGGTGTGAGCCAGTGCAAGCAGCCTATCCATTGCTTTCTAACCTGTGAAGTGTCTGTGGAGAAATCTGTTGATAGTCTTATTATGAATCCCTTGTTTATAGGACTTGCTTTTTTCTTTCTGCTTTTAAGATTCTCTCTTTTTCTTTGGCTCTTAACTGTTCTGTAATTATGTTTCTGGCTGGGTCTCTTTCTTTATGTTTATCCTACTTGGAGTTCATTAAGCTCCTTAAATTTGTGTATATATGACTTTCTCAAATTTGGAAAATTTGTATTCATTTATTTTAATTCATATTTATAATCATTGTTTTAAATTCATTGTCTGTTAAGTCTTTATATGTTTCTTCAGTGACCGTATCTAGAGATTTATTATGACCCTTTGAATGGGCTATGTTTCCCTGTTTCTCTGTATGCCTTGTGATTTTCGTTAAAAAATAAGCATTTGAAAAGAATCAACTACCTGTCTCAATCTTTGGAGAATGTAGTAGAAGATGTTCACCTCTTTGCGGGCCTCTGAGACTTGAGATCAAACTGGAGTGAAGACGTTAGGTGTTCTCAGGTTTTTGGTGGGTACGTGTCCTATCTGGATTTGTCCATATCTTTTGTTGTGTTTTTATTTTTGTCTTCTTTTTTTTATATTTTCACCCAGCTTCTTTTAAACGTCTTAATATTCTAAAGGATCTCATCATCTAATTGGGGCTATATATATCTCCTAAATTCCCCTCCTTATAAGGTCAATAATATATATATATATTATTGTATTCCTCTACCTGGAATCCCTTACCCCAAGGTACTCATGATTTTGCAAACGTGCTGCAGCTTTCTGTATAGCAGTGTTTGTCACAGCCTCTCATGACTTCTAGCCAGAGATCTAAATGATGCCGCCCTTTCTCCACTGAGCTCCAAGTCAGGAAAAGACAGAACTCAGTCTGTCAGGCAGCCCCCAGAGTGACCGTAGTGCTGCCAACCACGTTCTCTCTGCTGCTCCATTTCTAGAAAGGAAACTGGAAATCGGGCCGCTGCCTCTCAGCTGCACTGTGCCACGCCAGGCATGGCATGAAACGACCGAGAGTGAAACATGAAATACAGAACTGTGTTGAATATATTTGTTCTTCACTGGGCATTTGCTTGGTTGATAGAGATTTTTAACTGTTACTTAGAGCTCCTGTAAAATTATTTTAATCTTTTGGTGGTTACTTGGTGTTTCCATGGGGAAATAAGGGTCTGAAGCTTTTTGTCTTACTACCTACTGATGCCATCACCCAACCTGATGAATTATTTTGAAGTAATATTGAGAACATTAAATATTTAGAAAATAAAATTTTGGAATTCAATATAATTCTCACATCATGCAGCAAAATAATGTTTAGATGTTATTTTTAAAAATCTTGGCCGGGTGTGGTGGCTCAAGCCTGTAATCCCAGCACTTTGGGAGGCCAAGGCGGGTGGATCACAAGGTCAAGAGATCGAGACCATCCTGGTCAACATAGTGAAACCCCGTCTCTACTAAGAATACAAAAAATTAGCTGGGCATGGTGGTGCACACCTGTAATCCCAGCTACTCAGGAGGCTGAGGCAGGAGAATTGCCTGAACCCAGGAGACGGAGGTTGCGGTGAGCTGAGATCGTGCCATTGCACTCCAGCCTGGGCAAGAAGAGCGAAACTCCGTCTCAAAAAAAAAAAACTTATTAAAAACATAAAAATACCTAAAAATATCTTGACCAATTTGGAATAGTGAAGTACTTATGAAGAATGAAATCGTATAATGTATTCAATAGAATTTATATTTAAATGAAGGATCATGTTGTTACCCAAATTTATTCTAATTTAGCAAGAAAAGCTAAATTTTGGCTGGATGTGGTTGCACATGTCTGTAATCCCAACAGCTTAGGAGGCCAGGGTGAGAGTGTCATTTGAGCCAGGAGTCTGAGAGCGATCTGGGCAACATAGTGAGACTGCATCTCTACAAAAGATTTTTTTTAATTAGCTGGGCAGGGTGTCACACACCTGTGCTCCAAGCTAGCAGGGAGGCTGAGGTGGGAGTATTGCTTGATCCTGGGAGGTTAAGGCTGCAGTGATCCATGATTGTGCCACTGCACTCCCACCTGGGCAACAGAGCGAAACCCTGTCTCAAAACAAACTAATGAAACTTGTTATACTTACTGTTGTTTTAATGCATAGTTTTAATCAAATGATTCATGAGTTCCACATATACCTTAACATATTGTTTTTTTATTGTATACATACATACATATATATACATACATACATACATACATACATATATATATATTTTTTTCTTAATTGTACTTTAGGTTCTGGGGTACATGTACAGATCATGCAGGATTGTTGCACAGGTACATACATGGCAATGTGGTTTGCTGCCTCCTTCCCCCCATCACCTGTATCTGGCATTTCTCCCCATGTTATCCCTCCCCAACCTCCCTATCCCCTGCTATCCCTCCCCTAGTCCCCACCAATAGACCGCAGTGTGTGATGCTCCCCTCCCTGTGTCCATGTGTTCTTGCTGTTCCACACCCACCTATGAGTGAGAACATGCAGTGTTTTATTTTCTGTTCTTGTGTCAGTTTCCTGAGAATTATGGTTTCCAAATTCATCCATGTCCCTACAAAGGACACGAACTCATCGTTTTTTATGGCTGCATAGTATTCCATGGTGTATATGTGCCACATTTTCCTAGTCCAGTCTATCGTCGACGGACATTTGGGTTGGTTCCAAGTTTTTGCTACTGTAAACAGTGACACAATGAACATATGTGTGCATGTGTCTTTATAATAGAATGATTTGTAATCCTCTGGATATATACCCAGTAATGGGATTGCTGGGTCAAATGGAATTTCTATTCCTAGGTCCTTGAGGAATCGCCACATTGTTTTCCACAATGGTTGAACTAATTTGCACTCCCACCAACAGTGTGAAAGTGTTATACTGTTTTTTCTTATGGAATCATTTAAAATATATGTGAGAAAATGTGTATTTATATGTACACTTTTCAGCTGCAAATAATAGAATCACCAATTCAGTTGATTTAAACTGTAGTAAACGAACTATAATAAATACAACAGAATGTTCAGAATTGGGGTATTCCTCCTAGATTGGTTGATTTTCTGCCCCTACAATAAGGTAGCAGGTCCAGGTACTTGACACATCTATTCTGTTCCATGCATGCTGTTGTCTCCATCCTTGGATTCTAACATTTGAAATCTGGACACATAAATTTTCAGAGTAAAATAGATATGTCATTTATTAGCATACTGTAATGTTTCCCAGAAGCACTCCTGTGGACTTCCTCACATCTCATTACACTGAATTGGGTCCCAAGCCCTCTGTTAAGCAACCTCCTGTGAAGAGAAAAAAAGAAATGCCTTCATTTGATTAGACAAATTGTAGAGAGTGAAATGAACGCTGAAGCGACAG
The DNA here is from genome assembly GCF_049354715.1 of Callithrix jacchus. Classification (NCBI taxonomy): domain Eukaryota; kingdom Metazoa; phylum Chordata; class Mammalia; order Primates; family Cebidae; genus Callithrix; species Callithrix jacchus. Next base: position 6,415,108 of record NC_133514.1, on the reverse strand, counting down.
CCACTGTCCAATGAGCAACTGAGTTTTGGAGAAACTATTCTGTGATGGTGCAAGTCCCAACAGGAGAAAAATGTCTTCATGAAATTCCAGAAATAAATGAATGCACATGAACAAAGAAACCACTATGGTTTTTGGTTCATTGATAATTACTTCATTGTTTAAAATATAAGTAATTTTTAAAAGTATCTTATGTATAGATCTTAGTAAATATCATCTCTGTTGTTATCTACGGGAATGAGTGAAGGCTTTCTTCTCTCTAAATGTATGTATTTTTCTCATCATGCTGTTAGTTGTGACCTGGCATAAAAGTACTAATAAGGAACAAGTGAGATTTTTTATTAAATTTTGGCCTCTTAACAGTGAGAGAGATGTTCATCCTTACACTGGAAAAGACGTCTTTGATTCTCACCAATGAGAATGCGCATTTATTTGAATGTATTTAAGGTGTCTTAATTCCTTTGGAGATCACATCTTTAGTCACGATCACTGAATAACTAAAAATAACTACAATACATTTTTTATCTGTGTATTTCCTCAGTAACTGCACAATATTTTAACAGTATTTCTTGCTGTTACAGTGAGCCAAGGAGGTGTTGCACTGGTCTCTGACATGTGTCCAGATCCTGGGATTCCAGAAAATGGTAGAAGAGCAGGTTCTGACTTCAGGTAAGAGACACAATACTGGTGGAAAAAGCATGTTATTTTTATTTTTATTTTTTTAATTTTTTATTGGATTTTAGGTTTTGGGGTACATAAGCAGAGCATGCAAGACAGTTGCGTAGGTACACACATGGCTGTGTGCTTTGCTTTCCTTTTCCCTTTCACCCACATTTGGTATTTCTCCCCAGGCTATCCCTCCCCACCTCCCCCTCCCACTGGCCCTCGCCTTTTCCCCCCAATAGACCCCAGTGTTTAGTACTCCCCTTTCTGTGTCCATGTGTTCTCATTTTTCATCACCCGCCTATGAGTGAGAATATGCGGTGTTTCATTTTCTGTTCTTGTGTCAGTTTGCTGAGGATGATGTTCTCCAGATTCATCCATGTCCCTACAAATGACACAAACTCATCATTTCTGATTGCTGCATAATATTCCATGGTGTATATGTGCCACATTTTCCCAATCCAGTCTATTATCAATGGGCATTTGGGTTGATTCCAGGTCTTTGCTATTGTAAACAGTGCTGCAATGAACATTCGTGTACATGTGTCCTTATAGTAGAACGATTTATAGTCTTTTGGATATATACCCAGTAATGTGATTGCAGGGTCAAATGGAATTTCTATTTCTAAGGCCTTGAGGAATCACCACACTGTCTTCCACATTGGTTGAACTAATTTACACTCCCACCAACAGTGTAAAAGTGTTCCTTTTTCTCCACATCCTCTCCAGCATCTGTTGTCTCCAGATTTTTTAATGATCACTATTCTAACTGGCGTGAGATGGTATCTCAATGTGGTTTTGATTTGCATCTCTCTAATGACCAGTGACGATGAACATTTTTTCATATGATTGTTGGCCTCATATATGTCTTCTTTCGTAAAGTGTCTGTTCATATCCTTTGCCCACTTTTGAATGGGCTTGTTTGTTTTTTTCCTGTAAATCCGTTTGAGTTCTTTGTAAATTCTGGATATCAGCCCTTTGTCAGATGGGTAAACTGCAAAAATTTTTTCCCATTCTGTTGGTTGCCGATCCACTCTAGTGACTGTTTCTTTTGCCGTGCAGAAGCTGTGGAGTTTCATTAGGTCCCATTTGTCTATTTTGGCTTTTGTTGCCAATGCTTTTGGTGTTTTGTTCACGAAGTCCTTGCCTACTCCTATGTCCTGGATAGTTTTGCCTAGATTTCCTTCTAGGGTTTTTATCGTGCCAGGTCTTATATTTAAGTCTTTAATCCATCTGGAGTTAATTTTAGTGTGAGGTGTCAGGAAGGGGTCCAGTTTCTGCTTTCTGCACATGGCTAGCCAGTTTTCCCAACACCATTTGTTAAACAGGGAATCCTTGCCCCATTGCTTGTTTTTGTCAGGTTTATCAAAGATTGTATAGTTGTAGATATGTTGTGTTGCTTCCAGTGCCTCTGTTTTGTTCCATTGGTCTGTATCTCTGTTTTGGTACCAGTACCATTCTGTTTTGATTACTGTAGCCTTGTAGTATAGTTTGAAATCCGGTAGTGTGATGCCCCCCGCTGTGTTCTTTTTGCTTAGAATTGACTTGGCTATGCGGGCTCTCTTTTGGTTCCATATGAAGTTCGTGGTTGTTTTCTCCAGTTCTGTGAAGAAAGTCAATGGTAGCTTGATGGGTATAGCATTGATTCTGTAAATTACTTTGGGCAGTATAGCCATTTTCACGATATTAATTCTTCCTAACCATGAACATGGAATGTTTCTCCATCTGTTTGTGTCCTCTCTGATTTCGTTGAGCAGTGGTTTGTAGTTCTCCTTGAAGAGGTCCCTTACGTTCCTTGTGAGTTGTATTCCAAGGTATTTTATTCTTTTTGTAGCAATTGTGAATGGCAGTTCGTTCTTGATTTGGCTTTCTTTAAGTCTGTTATTGGTGTAGACAAATGCTTGTGATTTTTGCACATTGATTTTATATCCTGAGACTTTGCTGAAGTTGCTTATCAGTTTCAGGAGTTTTTGGGCTGAGGCGATGGGGTCTTCTAGGTATACTATCATGTCGTCTGCAAATAGAGACAATTTGGCTTCCACCTTCCCTATTTGAATACCCTTTATTTCTTTTTCTTGCCTGATTGCTCTGGCTAGAACTTCCAGTACTATATTGAATAGGAGTGGTGAAAGAGGGCATCCTTGTCTAGTGCCAGATTTCAAAGGGAATGCTTCCAGTTTTTGCCCATTCAGTATGATATTGGCTGTTGGTTTGTCATAAATAGCTGGAAAAAGCATGTTATTTTTAAGACATATTATTTCAGTTTGCAGTTTAGTTTAACTCTTTTGTTGTTTTGATGTAAAGACAAAAGTTCTCAATCATTATGAAACTATATTATTTGTAGAATTCTAAAACACATCATTATGAAAAATTTCAGGTACTCAGTAGTTGATATCTTATACTCTAGGAACCAATAATAAAAATTTAACTCCAAATGTGTATAATTAAAATTTTGTCCTCAGAGTCTTTGTTTTTTGTTTATGATCTGTTAAAATTTCTGTATTAGTCCCTTCCCACACTACTAATAAAGACATACCTGAGACTGGGTAATTTATAAAGGAAGGAGGTTTAGTTGACTCATAGTTCAGCAGGGCTGGAGAGGTCTCAGGAAACTTAAAATCATGGCAGAAGGGGAAGCAAACACATCCTTCTTCACATGGCAGAAGGAAGGAGAAGGATAAGCAAAGTGCAGGAAAAGTGCCCTCTGAAACCATCAGGTCTCATGAGAACTAACTCACTATCATAAGAACAGCATGAGGGTAACTGCCCCCACGGTTCAGTTACCTCTCAACAGTTTCTCCCATGACATGTGGGAATTATGACAACTACAATTCAAGGTGAGATTTGGGTGGGGACACAGCCAAACCATATCAATGTCATATTCCAATTCTTTAAATGTTTAAAGACAGAGAGGGAAATATTTAATAATTATCTTATAGTTATTTCACTAAAAACTTTAGGGATGATTAATGATAGTAGCGGCCAATAAAATTTATTCAGAAAATGTGAATCATTTTACTAGGGTTATGACGAACTAAATACTGATTTTTTCTTGCTACATTATGAATGCAGCAGTGACTATAATATTCCTATTACTTTAGATTTACATTTATTTCAATTAGTTCAAGAAATGTAACATTTTCCATCTTACATGATGGATACTATTATTAGAAGCAGCTGCAAAAATAAAAGAGTAAAGAGAAACAAGATATGTGTTTTTCCTTTTTACGATGTCACAATTTTTTTAAAAAAATTCAAAAAAGGTTCAAAGAGCTAAGGCTACAGATGAGGTAGCCTACAAATGGAAGAAAGGCACTGATACTATTAGAGAGAGAAAAAAAGAATGTTATTTAGTAAAATTGGAGTAACAATGGTAGTTTTTAAAAGAAATAGAAAAATAAGAAAATTGTAGTGTGTCTATGGTGAAGTTGGTAACATGACATATTATTTTACAACAGAAGTATACAAAGTATAGATATGAAGGAATCGAGTGTTGAATGGATATAGGTTAACTATTACACATCCTGACTAATATATTATGTTTGTGGTTTCACTGAAATGCCTTTGAGGCAAAGCTTGGGATGAAAATTCTTATTGAAGTGATTTATTTGATAAGTACTCTTCGGAGGAGGGGAGTAGAGGAATTGGAGTAAAAATTCTAAGCAGAAAGATGCTTTTAACTGGAGACACCTCAGTCTGTTCCCATGGGGAGTTCTGGGGCACAAATTGTACTGATAAGAAAGCCCCACCTTTTATACCCACTTTCCTGCCTGTGTTTCAATTGCTTCCTTCCTTTAGCTCAAGGGAGTTCTCCAGAGGAAAAGTTGGTTGTGAAGAGTTACTAGCAATCCAGTGAGTGTGGTCGGAGGATGCACCAGCTGGTAGCAGGTGTCTAGGGGACACTTGTCAGCATCTGCCCTGTCCAGGACTTAGTCAATAAGAGCAGCTAACAGAAGGGCACTTGCTTCCAGTATCATGTTATAAAATAGCGTTCATTTGAAGTCATTCAGGAATTTTATCTCTTTTGAAAACAAAGCAACTAGATAAAATTGCACATTCTTCCAAGGGGGTTTCCGTTTTCTCTGTATTCCTTCCTTGTGTCAATAGTAACCTCTTTCACGTCCCTCTTATAGAGGATGAACCTTCTTCCTGCTTCCCTTCCCTTTTCTTTTGTGCCCCTTTCATGAGAGTTGACAACAATGCATCATCAAGATGTGCTCACACATCTGTTTTCTCACCTGTCTTAAGGGGCTCCAGAATAGAGAATGTCTTATCTTTGCATCCTCAGTGACTAAAACTGTGCATGGCACAAAGAAACTTCATCTATTTAACAAATGCACCCTGTATATGAAGGTAACTGTACATCTTATATCCTCTCATCCCAGAAATCTAGAAACTTCTTTAGTCTATTATGCAGAGCTCTATTTTAAAAACAAAGCAAATTAACTCATATCTGAGAATACCGAATTCTTCAAATTGCATTCCATTATTTTTAAAAAATGCCAGAGGAAATGCTTAAGCTTTGAAAGTTGACAAGGAAGTTGTGAATATTTAGGCCAATATCTATTCAGCACAAGGGCAATAATGAAATTTTGAACCATATCTTAGGTGAGTATGCCAATCTTCACTCCACTTCATTCTCATATCAGACTTATTTCTGATGAAGAGGTTTAACTTCAGGATAGACATTAACTCTGAGGGCTGTGTTGATCTGGCTGGGGTATGGTAAGGGGAATCTAGATGGTGCAGACTTATGGCCCATTAGGGATGGAATGTAGGTAAGGTTTCTGTAGAATCTTATCTCAGAAGAGAATTTCAATCTGTCACTTTCCTAGTTTCCTGGGAAATCACTGTGTTGTTTATATGTCTCTAAGTTTGTAGCAATAGCAATCAAATACTATAACACCTGGGAAAATTATTTGAAAGATTGAATTTTCTCTTAAATACAAATGTGAAATATTATTTGTATCATCTATTGTGTGTGTATGTGTATACAAATATACACCTAACTAGAATAAGCTAAATCTAGTAGCTTTTTTGATAGATTTCTTTAAACTTCTCCCTACATGATTTTGTTATTTACAAATAAAGACTTAAATTTTGCTTTCCAGTCTGAATGTCTTTTATCCTTTTTCTTGTTTAAATGCACTTGTTAGGAACTATTTTACAAGGTTGAATAGAAATGGTGAGGTATCTCTCCCTTTCTTCTAGAGCTTAGGTGGAAAGTGTTCTGGCTTTCATTATAACTGTGATATTCCTTGTTGGTTCTTCAGGGATGCTCTTTATCAGGTTGAGGAAGTATCCTTCTATTTGTAATTTTTTGAGATGTGTGTGTGTTTTTTTAATCATACGTGAATTTGGAATTTTTCAAGAGCATTTTCTACATCTTTTGGGATGATCTTTTTTTTGCTTCTATGGTTTGTTTATATGAGGAATTAATTGATGTGACAATTTAAAAAACGTATTCTGATATAAAATTAATTTGTAATGATGTATTTTTCTTTTTATATGTTGTCGAATTTGACTTGTTAACATGTTTGGGTTTTTGCAGGTATGTTCATGTGTGATCGTAGGCTGTAGTGTTTTCTCGTTAAGAATTTGTTATTCCTGTCAGAGTAATAATGGTCTCAAAATTAATTGGAAAATGTTCTCTCCTCTGGAATATCCTAGAAGAGTTTGTGTATAATTGTTAATGCCTCATTGCTAAATGTTTGCAAGAATTCCCTAGGGAAGCTACCTGGAATTAGTATTTTCTTATTAACAGGTTTTTAATTACAGATTCAACCTCTTTTATACTTACAGGCTTATGTAGATTATCTACTTCTACTTCAGTGAGCTTTGATAGTTTGTGTCTTTCAAGGAATTTTACGATTTAATCTAAGTTGTCAAATTCGTTGACTTAAAATTATTCTCAATTTCCTTTATTATCCTTTAAATGAGGAGCAATGTCATAGCTCAAATTCTTGATATTCATATTATTTAAAAAATGTTACTTGATCCGTGTGGCTATTAACATGTCAACATTATTGATTTTCTCAAAAAATACAATTTGCTTTCATTTATCTTTCTATATTGTTAGATTTGTCTTCAGTGTCATTGATTTCTGTTCTGATCTTTTGTTAATTTATTTCCTCTGTTTACTGTGGGCTCCATTTGTTTTTTCTAATCTCTGAAGTTTGAAGCTGAGGCCAGTGATTTAAGACTTACTCTTTTTGAATGTGGGTGTCCAGTGCTATCGGTTTTCCTTTCAACAATGCTTCAGCTGCGTCTCTTCAATTTTGATATACTGCCTTTTCATTTTCATGCATCTTGAAATACATTTTATTTCCCCTTGTGATTGCTTTTTTTGTTCCATGATTTTTTTTTAAGTTTTCTATTTTGTTTCCACATACCTGGATATTTTCCAAGGATCTACTCGGTTAGAGACTATACATGATTTGAACTTTTGAAAATGTATTTATAATTGTTTTATTGCTAAGAATATGCTCTATCTTAGTAAATGTTCCAAGACCACTTGAACACATACTTTGGTGCTTTTGAGTGAGGTATTCCAGAAATGTCAGTTAGGTCAAGTTTATTGACTGTGTCCAAGGCTTTGAGATCCTTACTGATTTTTCTCATCACTTGGCAGATCTGTTCTTTAGGGAGATGTATCTAAATCATCTATTAAAATTGTGAATTTGTCTATTTCTCATTGCAGTTTTATCAGTTTTTGCTTCATGTATTCTGAAGCTCTGTTTTTAGGTACACAAATGTTTAAAATTGCCATGTATTTTTGTTGGATTGATACCTTTTATGTAATGATTGATTGATACCTTTTCTTTATCCTGAGTAATTTTTTTTACTCTGAAATCAAGTTTGTCTTACATTTGCATAGCCATTTTAGCTTTCTTTGAATTATTATTAGTTTATAATATTTTATATGGATTGTTATGTATGTGTCTGTATACAATTTGTTGCACAGTATCGTTTTAATCAAGTATTTTTTAAAGTCCAGTTTTATGTCTAGCTGGAAAAGAAACTAGTATTTTAATACTCATTTCAAATAACTGAATATATTCTTTGAGACTATAACAAAAATTGGCAAATAATATAATCTTAAATTTTAGAATGCAATTTAGATATGGGGGTATGAAAATAAACATTTTGTATTTTCTCACGTCAAAATCTATTGGTTGAGGTTCTGTCTTAAATTAATATTTTTGTATATGCATGACTTTTGTACCTCATATATTGGTCATTTGAAAAATAATGATTCATTGAGCTAAGAGTTCTTTCAAATATTTATGCATTGTACTATACATTATTTTCAAAAAATACATTTGTTGATATAAACACGTATTTCATTAGAAAGATCTTTAAGCATTGAAAAACAATCTCATGATGATAGATACAAGGTTTTGAAAATTTTAAAATTTTCATTAGAAAACTTTAACTTTGTCATGAGCTCAAATTTTGTCAGTCATTTTCCCTGAAGTAAAAGAATCAATTTTTAAAGTTGTCTGACAGATGCTCAGATCTTGGCAGTAATAGTTTGTCTATCGCTCTTTAAATAAAGAGGTGTTCAATGGAAAACCAAGCAGCCAGCTCAGCTCGAAACACAATGATATAGATGTTTGTTCCTCTAGAACTCCCTCAGGCTTCACTATACCCTATGGATGCATTACATATTCAGGTGCCATCATTTATTACAACAATCATTTTCCCTGCAGGTCCCTGTTAAGTAACACTGGACCTTTTCTCTGTTCCTACATGGCACTGTTGCTTGATTGGTGTAAGATCACCATCAGTTTTTCCCATCATTGTTTTTGCGCTGTCCGCGGAAATGACTACACAGTGAAACAGACACTTAACAACTTCATAGTATTAGAAAATAAGTTTGACCTTACACACCTTCTGAAATTGCACCTCTCCAGGGATCTGTGGGGCACACCTTAAAATGAGATGCATTACATGTGCAACCCGATTCTACTGAGCGTAATAATTATTGTAGATGAAAGAACATATGAAGAAAGAAACATGATATTAATTTATTTGCTACATTGTGACAAAAGTTACATTGAATTGAATTGAAATGAATTGAATTGAATTGAATTGATGTCATCTATACTGGTAGTTTAGGATTGTGTAGTGATCACGGACATCTGATGTACATGACCTATATTTATTTATATATCTGCATGATCTATATTTATTTTTATTTTTATTATTAGTTTTTTTGTTTTTGAGACAGAGTCTAGCTCTGTCGCCCAAGCTGGAGTGCAGTGGCACAATCTCAGCTCACTGCAACGTCCACCTCCCGGGTTCAAGCGATTCTCCTGCCTCAGCTTCTCTAGTAGCTGGGATTACAGGCACTCACCACCATGCCTGGCTAATTTTTGTATTTTTAGTAAAGATGGGGTTTCACTGTGTTGGCTAGGCTATTCTTGAACTCCTGACCTCGTGATCCTCACATCTTGGCCTCCCAACATTTTATTTTTGTATAGAGACAGTTTGTCATTGATCACTCTGTCTGGAGTACAGTAGTATGATCATAGCTCACTGTAACCTTGAACTCCAGGGCTCAAATAATCCTTACACTTTGGTTTCCTGTGTAGCTGGGAGTACAAGCATGTGCCACTGGCTCAACTAATTTGTTAAAAAAATTTTGTAGAGACAGGGTCTTGCTATGTTGCCTAGGCTGGTTTCACACTCCTGGCCTCAATCAGTTCTCCCTCCTTGGCATTCCAAATTGCTGGAATTACTGACACCGTGCCCAGCCCATATATTGACTTATTGCTTATATCTACTATTTATGTTTTATGGGACAGTAGAACCCATGTGTATTCATATGGAAACTGCTGGACTGCAGTCAAATAAGGATGCCTTATGACACTCGGATGAAATGACACGTGGTGTCCCTCACGTAGAATAAGTTCATTATAAAAGTTGATGTTTTAAGAGGAGAGAAGATACTTTTTAATAGTCTCTTGAGACTCACTTTAATGTAGGTAATTCTGTTTTTTTCTAAATTCTTATAATCTAAACTAAGATGAATATATAATCAAAACTAACAACTGGCATGGCCAACATGGGTAAATGAGTTTTCTTGCAGTGCAGATCTTGTAAATATGTAACTTGGGGCTGTTTTTGTTTAAAAGAGTTCACTTTATTAGATTGGTAAAATATTCATCATCTGTTTTTGTTTATGGAATTATTCTGGTTTCTTGAGAAATCCCTTGTCCATAGACTAAATATTAATTCCATCATTATCTATAAAATGCCCAAAGAAAATAAAGAATAAAATACAAAGCTTGCTTATTTAAATTCAAGTCAGTCTGGGGACAGTTTGCTGACCGTATTCTTCAACATGGACCACCATCTAAAAGACAAAGTGTATTCATTACAACTGAATCTTTATGCATAAACTGATGGACGTATTCAAACACCAGTATCTGAGGGAGAGAGCTTAGATATGGACTGACAATTTATGGGTGGGTACTGGCATCTATTAGTTCATCTGTTTTTCTTTGCTAACAGGATGTGTATCTTATATCCAGGCAGATGTAATTCTCCTCATTTTGATGAGGAGACGCACTGAAATTCAGAATGCTAACCTGGCAAAGTGCTGTATCTAGTCAGAGTTGGAGCTTGGAATTTAAGCTGGATCCTGCTGACCTCAAAGCTCCTGTTGACCTTGATAGTTTGTAACACAGATAATTATAATATGCAGACTTCACAAAGTAGCCATTGAGAAATCAAGATATGGTTGAAATTTATCCTTGAATTCGGCCTTCCAAGCCATGCACCATAGCCTGAGTTGTGTATGCTGAGCAAAAGGGCAGTCTTGCTTTAATTGATCTCTGCAAGGGGTGTGTCATGTATAAATGTCACCACAGATGTACTTAGACTGGCATCAGCCATGATGCACACTGCCAGACACTATATGCCAATTTTAGATCTACAAATATATACATGTACATACATGTACACACATACATAAAATTTCAAATCCTGACTTCCGCCCTTTTAAGAACATTTCAAAGATGCTGAAAAACTGAACTTAGGGAGCTCCCTGAATTCTCTGAAACTTGAGCTTCTCAACTGCTTTCCTTTCCCTTTTATCTTTTCTTTCGCCATGTGACCCACTCCACGACTGTCCATAAAGAGCTCCACGTGGCCACAGCCCTGGTTCTGCCTGAGCTGCAATTCCTGTCCTGACACTCCCTCCTCTGCAGGTGGCAGCTGCCCACTTCAGTGTCCTTTCCTTCCTTTACTTCTTCTTTTTTTTTTTTTTTAATTTATTTTTTGAGACGGAGTCTCACTCTGTCCCAGGCTGGAGTGCAGTGGCACCATGTTGGCTCATTGCAACCTCCACTACTCGGGTTCAAGTGATTCTCCTGCCTCAGCCTCCTGTGTAGCTGGGATTACAGGCACACACCACTACACATGACTATTTTTAAAAATTAATTACTTTTTATTGTACTTTAAGTGCTGGGGTACATGTGTAGAACATGCAGGTTTATTACATAGATATACATGTGCCATGGTGTGGGCTGCATCCATCAGTCTGTCATACATCAGGCATTTCTCCTAATGCTATCTCTCCCCTAACCCCCCACCCTCCAACAGTCCCTGGTGTATGATGTTCCCCTCCCTGTGTCCATGTGTTATTATTGTTCAACTACCACTTAGGAGTGAGAACATGTGGTGTTTGGTTTTCTGTTCTTGCATTAGTTTGCTGAGAATGATTGATTTCCAGTTTCATCCATGTTCCTGCAAAGGACATGAACTCATCCTTTTTTATGTCTGCATAGTATTCCATGGTGTATATTTTTAGTAGAGACAGAGTTTCACCACACTGGCCAGGCTGGTCTCAAACTCCTGATCTCAGGTGATCCACCTGCCTTGGCTTTCCAAAGTGCTGGGATTACAGGTGTGAGCCAAGCACCCAGCCACTTCCTTTACTTCTTAGTCACGTTCTTCCTCAAGTATGGTCTCTTTTCTGCCACACCAACTATACCCATGCTGAGTCTTGTTAGTCGAGAGTCCTCCCACAAACCAGGATTGACAGATAACGGAGAAACAAAGGAAGGGCTTTAATAGGCAAAACTGACAAATACAGAATGGTTCTCCCTATAATTTTTTGTTCTTTTTGTAAATAGAATATACAGTCATGCACTTCCTAACAGTGGACTCCATGTATGATGGTTCTCCCATAAGATTATAATGGAACTGAAAAATGTCCGTTGCCTAGTGAGCTCCTAGCCCTGCTCACTCCCAGCACAGAGCACTACTCACATGTGTGTGGCAATCCTGATGTAAGACAGATTTACTGTACTGCCAGTCACATAAAAAGCTGGCACATACTTGATAATGAGAATTAATGACTGTCTTACTAGTTCAACCATGTACAATGGGATACTTTCTACTGTTATTTTAGAATGTACTCCGTCTACTTATAAAACACAAAAGTTAACTGTGAACAGCCCCAGGCAGATCCTTCAGGTGCTATCCAGCAGAAGGCACTGTGATCATTGGACATGACAGTTTCATTCATGCATGTTACTGACCCTGAAGACCTTCCAGTGAGACAAGATGTGGAGGTGGAAGACAGTGATATTGATGGTCCCGACCCTGTGCAGACCTAGGCTAGTGTGTGTGTTCATGTCTTACTTTATAATAAAAAAGTTTTAAAAAGAAAAATAGAGGCAAAGAAACACAAGAAAGAAAAAAAACACACAATAAAAATAGAAAAAAATCTTATAGAATAAAAAGATAAAGAAAAAATACTTTTGTACAGCTGTACAGTGTGTTTGGGTCTTTATTATTACAGAAGAGTCAGAAGACAAAAAGTGTAACAAAGAAAAAAATTTTACAGTAATTAAGGTGAATTTATTATTGAAGACAAAAAATATCAATAAATGTATTGTGGCCCAAGGATACAGTGTTACTGAGTCTTCAGGAGTGGACAGTCACGTCCTAGGATTTCGCATCCACTCAGCACGTACTCACTGACTCACACAGAGCAACTTCCAGACCTGCCAGTCCATGTGCAGGGAGTACCCAGTATGGAGGAGCCATCTTTTCTCTTTCATACTGTATTTTTTCTGCCCCTTTTCTGTTTAGATATACTTAGACATGCAAACACTTACCATTGTGTTACAATTGCCCCCAGTACTCAGTACAGTAACATGCTATATGGGTTCACAATCTTGGAGCACTGGAAGAGATGGGGTTTCACCACATTGGCCAGGCTGGTCTACAATGAAAAATAAACATGGGGTCCTGGAGATAAAAATGTGCTAAGACAAAGAATAGGTGTTATTAGCATGAATGGTATCATGCACATACCAAAGACATGAATTAACTATTTAGTTTTTAAGTCATAAATATCACTCTTCCAACCCCCAAATTCCCTTTAGAGCATAGCTCATGACTTTATACACCATAAAACCCAGGTGTGTAGCAGGCTGCACTGTCTAGGTGTGTGTAAGGGCACTCTATGATGTTCATACAACCACAACATTGTCTAATGATGCATCTCTCAGATTGCATCTTGTCGTTAAAAGACAAGTACCTTCCCCCTGCCCCATGTTCATCCTTCCCCACGCACACAGTTGGCTTTTCTCTGTAGAACAAGGGGCTCTTGTCATTTCATAATTTCAAAATTTACTGGCATCTTTGAGTTTTACACACGTGTGTTTATGTTACTATCATCTCATTACACTCGTGGTCTTGAAGGAAAGGGGAGAGACCTTATTGATTTTATTTGTTATGACTGGACCCAACACAAGGTAGAAGCCTCCTCTGTTAAGTAGATTAAATTGAGACCAGTGCCTGGGGATATATGGACATAAGCCCATTAATATTCTGCTAAACCAATTCAGATAACCACTGCTTGTCAGAGAATAGATTAACAATTAAAAAGAAAGTCATGACCAATGCTCTAAAGAGAATTTGGGGGCCAGGTGCGGTGGCTCATGCCTGTAATCTCAGCACTTCTGGAGGCCAAGGCGGATGGATCACAAGGTCAAGAGATTGAGACCATCCTGGTCAACATGGTGAAACCCCGTCTTTACTAAAAATACAAAAAATTAGCTGGGCATGGTGGCGTGTGCCTGTAATTCCAGCTACTCAGGAGGCTGAGGCAGGAGAATTGCCTGAACCCAGGTGGCAGAGGTTGCGGTGAGCCGAGATCGCACCATTGCACTCCAGCCTGGGTAACGAGCAAAACTCCGTCTCAAAAAAAAAAGAAAAAAAGATAATTTGGGAGTGGGAAGAGTGATATTTTGACTTAAAAACTAAATAAATTATGTCTTTGGTTTGTGCACGTACCATTCCTGCTAATAACATCTGTTCTTTGTCTTAGCATATTTGTATCCGCAGGACCCCATGTTTATTTCTCGTTTATTCTGAAATATGCTTTATGAATTGCATGTCACCAAATGGAAGCAGAAACTAAATAAATTAAGGAAAAAAATGACATAATCAATGAGAAGCAGAAACAAATCCATAGCCCATGTGTTTTGATAAACAACTGCTCATTTCTGATTAACACATTTAGTTCTCTTCATTTCCTGTAGCACGTTGGCAGTTTTATTTATAGTTATTACGGTACTGCTGCCATGGTTTTATTATGTCTCCACTGTAAGTCAACTTCAGTGAGAGCAGCAGCACCTGTCCCTTGTTACATGAAAATGTAAAGAATTGAACTTATAGATCGTATAGAAGCCAGGGAATAAATCTGCTATTCTTTTTTTTTATTTTTGTATTTGCACTCTGGGGTACATGTGCACATCCTGCATCCTGCAGGATTGTTGTATAGGTGCATACATGCCATGGTGGTTTGCTGTTATCCCTCCCTATCCACCCTGCCCCCACTGCTGTCCTCTCCCCCTCTCCTCCATCACCTCAGCTATCCCTGTGAGTGTCGTTCCCCTCCCTGTGCCCAAGTGTTCTCATTGTTCATCACCTGCCTATGAGTGAAAACATGTGATGTTTGATTTTCTGTTCTTGTGTCAGTTTCCTGAGAATTATGGTTTCTAGGTTCATCCATGTCTCTACAAGGGACACAAACTCATCGTTCTTTATGGCTGTATAGTATTCCATGGTGTATGTGCCACATTTTTTTTGGTCCAGTCTATTATTGATGGGCATTTGGGTTGGTTCCAGGTTTTTGCTATTGTAAACAGTGCCACAACGCACATTCGTGGGCATGTGTTTTTATAACAGAATGATTTATAATCTTTTGGGTATATACCAAGTAATGGGATTGCTGGGTCAAATAGAATTTGTATTTCTCCATCTTTGAGGAAGCGTCACAGTGTCTCCCACAATGGTTGAACTAATTTACATTCCCCAACAGTGTAAAAGTGTTCCTATTTCTCCACATCCTCTCCAGCATCTGTTTTCTCCAGATTTTTTAATAATCGCCATTCTAACTGGCGTGAGATGGTATCTCAATGTGGTTTTGATTTACATTTCTCTAATGACCAGTGATGATGAGCATTTTTTCCTATGTTTGTTGGCCTCATGTATGTCTACTTTTGAAAAATGTCTGTTCATATCCTTTGCCCACTTTTGAAAGGGTTGTTTGTTTCTTGTAAATCTGTTTTAGTTCTTTGTAGATTCTGGATATTAGCCCTTGTCACATGGGTAGATTGCAAACATTTTTTGCCCATTCTGTTGGTTGCTGGTTCACTCTAATGATTGTTTCTTTTGCTGTACAGAAGCTCTGGAGTTTAATTATATCCCATTTGTCTATTTTGGCTTTTGTTGCCATTGCTTTTGGTGTTTTACTCATGAAGTCCTTGCCTTTGCCTATGTCCTCAATGGTTTAGCTTAGGTTTTCTTCTAGGGTTTCTATGGTGTTAGCTCTTATGCTTAAGGCATGAGGATTTTTACAGAAAATGTTTAATGGTGGTAAAATGCACATAACATAAAACTTAGCATCCTGACCATTTGGCATTAACACATTCATGTGGTTGTACAACCATCAACATTATCCATCTCCAGAATTCTTTTCATCTTGCAAAACTGAAACTCCATACCCATAAGGCTGTAAGTTCCCATTCTCCTCTACCCACATCTCCTGGCAACTACCATGGCACTTCCCATCCTCGGCAACGTGATCACTGCAAAGAGAATATCATAGATCACTCTCTCTCTAGGGCAGATACATGAACACTGTCTCCTTTCTTTCAACACATTTCTGGTGAAGATGTAGGGGAAACAAAATGAATCACCTGAGATTCTGAAGAGTTTTTAAAAGAATTGGAAAAATGCGTGAACAGGGAGAATGGCCCCCAAATAAATGTACTGGTTGGTTACTGAATGTGCACTGGTTTGATACTGTTCCTATAGCTGGTAACTCTTCTGCATATTACCGATGATCTCACAGGCTTCCTTTAGCCTTAAAGGTTGTTGACGCTCCTGAACAGAGCCATGAATTTTTTACAGAATCTTATTCTAAAGCAGATTACGGTGACTAGTGTAGGTAACTTAGCATTAGGACTTTTATAAGTGTCTCCTGTGATTCCGATCTACAAGCAACATTGGTAACCATTGGCTTACCTGGTTTATGTCATCCATGATACAAGATTAAAGTGACTAAGCACAGATGGGCTTGCCTTTGAAACAGCTGTTTGATATCACAAACACCGTCTGATAAGGTGTATGGAAACCTCATCATTGGAAAACACTTTCAGTATCTGCTGTCTTCCACAGCTCCTGTGCGACTGCAGAAGCTGGAAGAATAAGGGCAGCTGATTTGTTGCCCCACTGCAAAAATGCTAGCAAACCTTGGCCTCCATCATGTTCTGGGAAAAATAATAAAGGTACAAGGCCAATGAGCTGTTCCTGTGAACAGGAATCCCACAGACACTATGAGGCAATGCTCATGGAACTCAGAAACCAGGGGCAAACCTATGTCAAGCAGAGATATACAGGAGTGTGGAGCTTTCTGGCATGTAAGCTGGTATCAAGCTTGCTTCCATGAGATCATGGGAAATAAATGAAGACTGTCCGATCATAGTTCATTTGTGCACGTAGAGATCAGTACAGAAAACCCTTGGAATAGTTGTTACATTTCTTAACATTGTAATCAATTCCTTCTTCTCTATCCACATTTTCAATCAGACAGCAAAACCATTGTTTTTACTGTATTGAAATCATTTATTTAATGAATAAAATATTGTTTTTGAAGTATTGGAAAACATGCATACAAATGTTGCAAAGCATTCATGGAAGAACAATGACCACTATTTATGATCGAGTCCTCTGATAGAGTGGGGATAGAGGCGGGTGCTATGGATCCCTCAGTAAAATTACTGCCTCTGCAGACTTTTGCTTTACACCAGAGAAGTGGTCTTCTGTCTCTTGTCATCTCAGCTCACCAGTGGCTTTCCACTGCCATTGGCAATGATACTTGATTGCCATAGTAGAGAATACAGTGGCAAGCTGGGTGAGTAAATGAGAGCACCTTATCCACAGGATAACATTTCATAGTCTTCGGGTGGTAGACAATTGAAGGGATCCCTTTTCCAGTCAACTCTGGGTGATTCTGATACACTTGACCCTTGCTGAGAACTGCTGGTTTAGAGACTTCTTAAGTTTCTGTGTTCATATTCTAGGGGAAATAGAAAGAGTAGCTAGTGAGAAGGTCTTTCAATTTAACTAGGATCTAAAGGAAATAAACCCACCTACTGCACCCTTCAACAGCATTAAATGCCCTTTGGCACCAAATTCTAAATTTTATGAGAAATTTTACCTAAGCTTCCTATTTATGCTAGTGGGGAGGAGAAGAAAAAAAAACAGAAAGACAGGCAGATACTTGGGATGATTTGCGAAGCAGTGATTTGTCAATTTTCAGCTTGCTGATGCCACCTGCAGTTATGTGTGTGTGTGTCTTAAATTAATTTGTCAGTCTGTTTGCATGCTAGACTTTTGTTAAGTGTTCAGCAAACATTCAGAACCAACTCTACCCATAGTGATAAGCAGAGGAGGTGCCCCACATGGTGGTCCATCTTCCCTGCCCTCACAATGATGCTGCCAGGAGCTTGCCATGAACAAACTGTAGAAACCAACTCTCTTGCTTTGAGACATCCAGCTGTGCTGAAATACAGCTACCTCTGGAAGGGGGAAGTGGTCAACCATCTTACTGCATTATACCTTCTAGTGCATGGAAGGGTTCATCAGGTCTGTTGCTCCCAGCAGATTTTGATGAAAGACAGGAGAAAAGAAGTGGGAGTTGCCTGCATCAAGCAGGGAGGACCACCTGGTGAAAGAAAAGAGGAGTACAAGGTAGAGGCTGGTGTTGGTCAATCTGGGCATGCAGCAGATGCCCACAGGAAAATGGAGATATGGTGAAAGGCGTAAAGCTGCAGTGACATAGGATGAATAAACCTAGGGATCTGATGTATGGCGTGAGGACTGGGGTTAATTAATAATGCTGTGTTGCCGGGCGCGGTGGCTCAAGCCTGTAATCCCAGCACTTTGGGAGGCCGAGGCGGGTGGATCACGAGGTCAAGAGATCGAGACCAACCTGGTCAACATGGTGAAACCCCGTCTCTACTAAAAATACAAAAAATTAGCTGGGCATGGTGGTGCGTGCCTGTAATCCTGGCTACTCAGGAGGCTGAGGCAGGAGAATTGCCTGAACCCAGGAGGCGGAGGTTGCAGTGAGCCGAGATCGCGCCATTGCACTCCAGCCTGGGTAACAAGAGCGAAACTCCGTCTCAAAAAATAAAAATAAAAAAATAATGCTGTGTTGGAGTTAATAATGCTGTGTTGTGGTTACTAATGCTGTGTTGTGGTTACTAATGCTGTATTGTGGTTAATAATGCTGTGTTGTGGTTACTAATGCTGTATTGTGGTTACTAATGCTGTGTTGTGGTTACTAATGCTGTGTTGTGGTTACTAATGCTGTGTTGTGGTTACTAATGCTGTATTGTGGTTACTAATGCTGTGTTGTGGTTAATAATGGTGTGTTGTGGTTACTAATGCTGTATTGTGGTTAATAATGCTGTGTTGTGGTTAATAATGCTGTGTTGTGGTTACTAATGCTGTGTTGTGGTTACTAATGCTGTATTGTGGTTACTAATGCTGTATTGTGGTTACTAATGCTGTATTGTGGTTACTAATGCTGTATTGTGGTTACTAATGCTGTATTGTGGTTACTAATGCTGTATTGTGGTTACTAATGCTGTGTTGTGGTTACTAATGCTGTATTGTGGTTACTAATGCTGCGTTGTGGTTACTAATGCTGCGTTGTGGTTACTAATGCTGCGTTGTGGTTACTAATGCTGCGTTGTGGTTACTAATGCTGCGTTGTGGTTACTAATGGTGCGTTGTGGTTACTAATGCTGCGTTGTGGTTACTAATGCTGCGTTGTGGTTACTAATGCTGCGTTGTGGTTACTAATGCTGCGTTGTGGTTACTAATGCTGCGTTGTGGTTACTAATGCTGCGTTGTGGTTACTAATGCTGCGTTGTGGTTACTAATGCTGCGTTGTGGTTACTAATGCTGCGTTGTGGTTACTAATGCTGTGTTGTGGTTACTAATGCTGTATTGTGGTTAATAATGCTGTGTTGTGGTTAATAATGCTGTGTTGTGGTTACTAATGCTGTGTTGTGGTTACTAAGCTGTATTGTGGTTACTAATGCTGTGTTGTGGTTACTAATGCTGCGTTGTGGTTACTAATGCTGCGTTGTGGTTACTAATGCTGCGTTGTGGTTACTAATGCTGCATTGTGGTTACTAATGCTGTATTGTGGTTACTAATGCTGTATTGTGGTTAATAATGCTGTGTTGTGGTTACTAATGCTGTGTTGTGGTTACTAATGCTGTGTTGTGGTTACTAATGCTGTATTGTGTTTAATAATGCTGTGTTGTGGTTACTAATGCTGTGTTGTGGTTACTAATGCTGTGTTGTGGTTACTAAGCTGTGTTGTGGTTAATAATGCTGTGTTGTGGTTACTAATGCTGTGTTGTGGTTACTAATGCTGTATTGTGGTTACTAATGCTGTGTTGTGGTTACTAATGCTGTATTGTGGTTACTAATGCTGTATTGTGGTTAATAATGCTGTGTTGTGGTTACTAATGCTGTACTGTGGTTAATAATGCTGTGTTGTGGTTAATAATGCTGCATTGCTGTATTGCATACTGGGAATTTGCTAACAGGGTGGATCTCAGGTGTTCTCAGCACACAAACACACAAAGGTAGTGAGTGTTCCTCTTTTCCATATGAGGAAATGGATATATTCATTTGCTTGACTGCTTATCATTTAGGAACTTTAAGTATGTACAGTGCCCCCATCACACATACACACAAAGAAGTAAGCTATTACAATCCAATGTCAACTTTTCTTTTCTTTTCTCTTTCTCTCTTCTTCTCTTCCTCTCCTCTTCTCTCTCTTTCTCTCTTTATTTTCTCTCTCTCTCTCTCTCTCTCTCTCTCTGTTTCTCTTTCCTTCCTTCCTAGATGGAGTCTTGCTCTGTTGCCCAGGCTGGAGTGCAATGGTGTGATCTCAGCTCACTGCAACCTCCGCCTCCTGGTTTCAAGCAATTCTCCTGCCTCAGCCTCCTGAATAGCTGGGATTACAGGTGTCCACTACTACGCCCTGCTATTTTTTTTTTTTTAATTGTTAGTATAGACAGTGTTTCACCATATTGGTCAGGCTGGTCTCAAACTCCTGACCTCATGATTTGCCCACCTCAGCCTCCCAAAGTGCTGGGATTATATGTGTGAGCCACTGTGCCCAGCCCAATGTCAGGTTTTGTTTGCTTTGTATCTTCTGTTCTAAAAAGGAGGGGGAGAAAAATTGCAAATCACTACCTTGGCTGCTTCTAGGAAGGTTTAGCATCCAAGGCAACCCTTCATCTATTCATTACTTCTTTAGTTTTCTTAACAAAATGAGCAAGCCCTCAGGAACCACACTGAGCTCTTGGGACCTAAGGACAAATAAAAGAAGGAACAACAGAAAAGGCTTCCTCTGCTGTAGACAGAGCACCGAGGGAGGCTCCAGGAAACGTCCCAGCCAGGGCCTGGAGGATAGGAAGGAGAGGATCTCGCCCCTGGAGTGCACGGGGTGGTCAGTCCCAGAAGGAACAAGAGCAAGAGCATGTGTAAAAACCCTGAGGGAAAATTTTTCCCTGCCTCTTTCACCTAGAGACTGATGTGAGCATTGAGGACCGGGTCTAAATGACAAGATGTTAAAGCAAACACAGCAGCCATCAAATGCATCAGAACACAGAGAAAAGCAGATGAGGGGAAGCCGGGCAGGTCTGTTGTTCTGGGGATGTTTACAGCTGGATTTCGTGCATCTACACAGCACAGTGTAAGTTTAGCGTCAACTGCCCAAGACACTGTCTTTCCCGATACCCAAAGGATCCCTTTTCTCAGATTGGCTTGGTCCTACTTGGTTAAATGTGTTAGGAAATATGTGATTTTATTTCTAGGAATGACCCAAGGTTAATATAAGGTAGAGAAAAAAAAAAGCTATATGAAGAAGAAGACAGTATTTTCTTGGGTCGAAGTAGGGCAAACGATAAAGAGAGGAGATAGACAAAGAAATTGTAAGAAGTGTGTTTAGAGTTGCAAGAAGTTTGATAGGGAAATAAGAGTTCTTAGCCTCAGTACCTTAAGACACAGTAAAAAAAAACATGTGGCTAGTGTTTTGTCTCAGCCGCATTTTATTTACAATTACTTAATAGCCTGGTGACTTATTGAATAGCCTGGTGACCTTATAAAAATAACTTCTCCCCAGAACCTAAAGTACAATAAAAAAAATACAAAATACAAAATAAAAACTTCTCTACGTCTTGGGGCTTGCACCAAAAGTTGATCATGTAATCATAGTTACATACTTTATTTAGGATTCCCTAGAAATCAGCCTAAGACAAAGACTTTAGGGGTAGTTTAATTCCAGTGAAGTGAGAATGAGAGAAATGGGAACCCAACAGAGATGCCAAATGGGCTGCGAAGCTGTGCTCAGCTTCAGAATCAGCCAGGGAGTTGCTCTGTCTCACCGGTGCCTCTAGACAGCCTGGGTGGACCCCCTGAGCCCTGATGTTTACCAGGAGACCCTCTCAGCCCCTGTGTCCCATTCTCAAAACATGACCTCTGGAGCATTGCTTACCCCTCATTTTGGGGTTCCCACATGTCTGCTGCAGAAGCCAGAGCCTCAGCAGGCTCAGTGCTGACAGCATTTGGGTGAGGTGGCCCTGCTTCCTCAGCCGATTATCTTGTAGAGCTCCTGGTTCTGGGTGGCAGTAGCACCTGGGATCTGGATTCATAGCCACAGAAACAGAGTGAACCATTGTACCAAGCACGGCAGGAAGAAGGTGCACTGCTGAGAGGGGCACTTGGAAACTGAGCCCTGCTTGCTGAGCGCTTGCGTTGTGCTAACTTCTGCAGGGAGCAAGGGTATTCACGCTTTTTGCTGTGTCCTCCCAGCGTGCTTCTGGATCTCACACAATGAACTGTATGCATATCGGCATGTGTGTCTGTGTAGAGTGTGTGCACATATGTGTGCAGTGTGTGCATGAGTATGTTTGTGTGTGCACTGAATGACAGCAGCGTTTTCTTCTCCTGCCCACCCTCCTGGCTCCTGCTTTGGGTGGTGCTCGTGACGCCTGGATACTGTGTTACAAGCAACCAGATGTGAAGGATAAACCAAATACTGCGAAGCTTTGCACAGTGTAGATATAGCCCAGGTGGAAATATCTGCTGAATAGCTTCTGTATATTTAGGATTGTTTACTGATCAACCACAGATTTACTGGGAGAAGTGACTGATGTGGGTCACGGGGGATGGAAACAGCAAACCACCATGGCAGGTGTGCACCTGTGCAACACTCCTGCAAGATCTGTGCATGTACCTGAGAACTTAAAGCACAATAAAAGAAAAAAAGAAAGTGGCAACAACAACAAAAAGCCATTTGAATCCAGCATCCTATGATGCTGAGCAGAGGGCCGACTGAGTCTCTTGTTCTCAACTCTGATTTGGGAATGAGGCACCTCCGTTGCTGACTTATCTTGGAGGCCCCAGATGCCTGCCCGGACCTGAGTGGTTAGTCTTTGTGTCGCTTCCCTGCATGCTTTACCAGGTCAGCTCCGGCTGCTGCCTGGCCAAGTTCATAACGTAAACAACCTCATGTCTTCGGCTGTTGTGTCCAGCACATGCATGATACAGTTGTGAGCTGGATGGTGGTGCTGGCTTCTCCTCCCATCTCTCTGCCTTTGACATGCCTCACTGCTTCCTCATTCCAGCCACAGGGCAAAAAGTACCATCTGCAAAACACCTTTAGTCTAGTGTTCAAAGAGTCTCCTCTGGCTTCCTGAGCCCATGTGGAAAACAGGCACGTACATTGCTGAACTCAGAGCCCTGATAATTATCAGGAAGGAGGCAAAGGGGCTTCCACCTTGGATCTCACAGAGGCAGGAAGAAGGTGGGAGAGGGTCTTTCAGGCAAAGCTCCTTCTCAAGCCGTGATTCCCCTCAGTCCTCCCCCAAACCCCCTTCAGGGTTCCACACAATGCATATAGCTTCTGCCTTTGCATGGATAGGTGGGTGGACATGAGGATTTATTTTTCTACTTCACATGACAAAGTCCTATTGTTTGGTGAGTGGCAGGTTTCCATGAACTTAAAACGTACTTGGAAATTTCAAAGTGAATTCCCTCACACACAAATTCACACCTCATTGTCAGTGCCTTGCTTCTGAGACCGGTCACAGTTGGAAATCGCCGGTCACTCCAAGCCCCTTGCAAAAGCACTGCTGTTGCCTCTACCCTGGAAGCATCCTGTATTTTGATTGCCATTAAGGGATCTTTGTTGGGCTATTGCTAACACATAGTATCTAAAAATCACATAAAATATTAGCTTCCTTTCTTTCCTCGGGCTGGAGAGATTCATCTACTCTCTTATGCATTTTTAGTGGTGCTAAACTGCCTTGAGGCTTGAAGAGATGAGTCTAAAAATTGTCGCTATAAAAGGAAAAAATGACACAGAAATGACATATTATGTGTGAAAAGCAAAAGGGCAATAAAAGACATTTCAATATCCACAGCAGACACGCATTCATCTCTCGGATGATGGCATGTTCTGGAATGCTGAGCAAGTCGTGCGATCGGACAGCGTCTCCCTAGATGTGGCTGGCTTCCTTGCAAACAGTCTTCACAGCCTTCCTGGTCTGGTTGATGAGGGTTGTGTCCCTAAGGGGCATCTCTCAGCAGAGACTGTCCGGTGAAGTGTCTAAGTTCCCATCTGAGTAGTGTAAAAAATTCCCTTATTGGAGAATCGGTGAAGACACCTAAAGCACTTGTTTAAAAATAGAGGCAAATGCTCCCAAGTGCGCACGTGCCGCGTGGATGCTGAGATATTCCGGGTGGAGGCTGGGTTGTGCTTTTGCTCCTGAAGGCCTCCAATTCAGAGCTCCTTCTATAACTAGCAGATATTCTGAATTGAGCTCTCAGTTCCACAGGTATTTATTGCAGTGCTGGGGGCTGTGAGAGATTTCAAGGTGAAGGAAACACAGCGCGTTCCCTTGAGGATTGGCACCTTCCCATGCGGCCTCTTCTCCCAAGCCTCCCACTCTTTCATACTGCTGGGCTTTATGTTAATATCCTCAGCCTAAACCTGAGATGGAGCAAGGAAGGAACTAAGTTAGATGCCTCAAAAGTGAGAGAAGAGAGGTGAAGTGGAGGGAGGGGGTATAAACCAAGTCACTGTGTCTGTAGGGGAAGGACAGAGTGCAGAACTTCACAGCAGGAAGGCAGGAGACAGCCTCCGTGGTGTCTGAAATAACCTTTGGAAAACTCAATTCTCTGAACAAACCACAGCTTTGTTACCAACAGTGTTTTGCTGTGGTGTTTTTTTTTCTTTTTTTTGAGACGGAGCTTCATTCTTGTTGTTCAAGCTG
Source organism: Callithrix jacchus (assembly GCF_049354715.1). Taxonomy (NCBI): domain Eukaryota; kingdom Metazoa; phylum Chordata; class Mammalia; order Primates; family Cebidae; genus Callithrix; species Callithrix jacchus. The sequence goes on along the minus strand of NC_133514.1, from coordinate 6,390,548 downwards.
GAGTGCAATGGCACGATCTCTGTTCACTACGACCTCTGCCTCCCGGTTCAAGCAATTCTCCTGCCGTAGCTTCCTGAGTAGCTGGGATTACAGGCGTGCGCCATGTGATGGGTTTTTAATCTAGAACACACGTACTCATTTTGGAAAAGAAATATATTCTACGGATACTTCAAGGACCAACCCAAATTCCAGTTTCCAGCAATTAAGTTTCTCTTAACTTTTTACTAAAGGCAAAATCAGTTCTTTTTAAAAATAAATATTCCCATAGCAATTAGATTTACTTAATACGTTGACCAAGAGCTGTTCGATGAAGTATCTCTTACACTAGCAGCTCACCGATATGGCTAAGGGTTCTCCTCAAGTCTGGTGCATTTGGGGATGGCCGTAAATGATTGTCAAGGTCCAGCTGGGAGAAGAGAGAGAGGAGTTGGATTGGGTCGCTACATTGTTTCTGTTTCATTTTACCTGCAGCTTGACCTGCCTAGCACAGGAAAGTGGCTTTGCTTTCGTCATTCTCTCGACTTCTGTTTGCTGAGTGTCTGTGGTATGTCTGGCACTCTGTGAGGCCCCAGGGACATCTGTGTAGGACAGATTTGCAGCTAAATTTTCTCAAGATGTTGAAGAGTATTAGAGGCGTTCTGCTGGGTGTCTCCTCTCTCATTCTCTTCCTTGCATCAAATGTCACTCTATTGTTCTAAAGTTAGAAAAATACTGTCGTCTTTCTAACAGAGTTTCCAGGAAACTTTAGCACCTTGCTCCAGAAACTCCCAGTTATACACAGTATAACTGATTCTGTGTATTAGGAAAAAGCAATTTTTTTTAATAAGAAAATAAGATGAAGGAAGGCAGGGAAAGAGAAAAATAAGGAAAGAGAGAGACAAAGACAGGGAGAAAGAGATAGCGAAGACGGGAGAATGACACATATACAGTAAGAATAGCAATATTATTTGCAAAGTAAGTTAAAATGGGTACACGAAGTTGAATTAATAAGTCTATGTTCTGATGTGCAAAATGTAACTTTATTTGTACTGTAATTGGTAATTTCTTATGTGAGATTCTCATTTTGTCTGAGTCAGAAAACTTTATCCATTTATTGTGAAAAGAGTTAAAATTTCTGGTTTCCCAGTCAAACAGATTTCAAGTCAGCTCAGGATGTCCCTTCACTCTGTCTCAAGGATGTTAAGGGCCCAGGCTGTGGGGAGGGCATTTTGACCTCGCAGAGAGCAAGCATCTGTCCTCCACCCAGTCCCAGTCATAACCTTCCCTAGGCCTCTGCCCTAGAGGCAGGGACACCTGGCAGGGGTGGTGGGGGCAGGGAAGGGGCTTGTCCTTCTCCATCCGGGGCTCCTCCACCTTCTCCAGACTCTGTGAAGCCTGCACCAGAAGACACAGGGGGTTCTCCATGAGGCCACAGCTGGGAGCTAGAGTCCTCCATTACCGCTGGACACACCGACACAGCACGGGGAGTTCTGTCTTGTTCTGTCCCTTTACCCGGCTTGGCTCCTGATCCCAGGTATGGTGGGGAAACAGGACACTGGGCCTCCACGCTACCATGATGCTCATCACCACAGGGCCAGTGGCAAGTTCTGGCAGAATGTTCAGCAGGACCCAGCTCCATTCCTCCTTCCTGAGGAGGAGCCCCCAGCCAGGGCTTCCAGCCACCCTGCACATATCCAGGGACTGGCCAAGAGTTCTGATTTCTCCTTGGGATGGAGCGCCTGTGGAGAGAGGCAAGCCACCACCTTTGCTGCTTCAGCAGCTCAGCCATTCCAGACTGCATGCTTTGTTTTTATTTCTTGTCGGGGAGAAGCAGGAAGGGGAAAAACATACCGTCACATCGCCATTACTCATATTTTATGATGTCCACCTGTGAATTTAGAAGCCTGTAATTTTAACTTGTGCTTTGCCAGGTCAAAGGTCCTCAGGGTTTAGGTAAAATACAGGGGAAGAAAAGTCAAAGTTGTTCATACTCTCTCTCTCTCTCTCCCGCTCTCTCACACACACACACACACACGGATGTGCACATATGTGCATACACACGTGAAACAGGCATATATACCCTTCAGCATTCACTCTTCCTGCTGCTCACAGCCCTTGTTCCTCTTAAGCAAATATTTTCCATTAAGCAACACTTCTAAACCTTTGGTAAAGTGTGGCTGCAGACACGGCCCCCTGTGCCATCTGGCTCCATCTTACAAGGACAAAAATGGCAAATCCCAGCTTGGACTTCAGACTGAAAAAAAAAATTCCTTAAATATCTGTGTTTTCTGCTGCTTGAGACTGAAAAACATTTTACCTAATGTATTTTTTCTTTTTATTGAAGATGCAAAATGTTTAAATGCCCACCTATAATACCTAATAATAGTATATATATTTATTTCTTGTCAGAATATATATATATATATATTCCTTTTGGTTTTATGAATATTGAAGTGTGCTGTTTGAACTTGATTTTTTTTTGATACAGAAAGGCACATATCTATCTTTCCATAGCTATTTATGTATCTTTCCATCTATTTATCTATCTGTTCATCTACCTAGCCATCTATTTATCTTTCTATCCATCTCTCTGTCAATTTATCTACTTAACCATCTATCTATCCATCTAGCTACCTGGGTATCTATCTATCTATCTAATCCATCTATTGACCCATCTATCATCTATCTATCTATTCATCTATATATCATCTGTCTGATATATCTATCAACCTATCATCTATGTGTTCACCCATATGTTATCTATCCATCTATCTTTCCATTTATCTATCCATCCATCTCTTTGTCTATCACCTGTCTATCCATCTATCTGTGTGTCTATCATCTAATCTGTCTGTCTTTCTACCTTATCTATCGGCTGCTTCAGCAGATCTCAGTAGATGCTGACCAGTGTGGATTGAGAAGAGAGGTAGAAGACCATTAGCTAACCAGTCAGAAGATTAGTGTAATCTCTGGTAAATAGTGGACAGTTAAGTCTCACAGCTAAGTAACCCATGTGCTATTTTGGACATTAGTTTAATCTTCAAGTGACTTCAAATTATTTTTTTAAATAGTTATAATAGCAATGATGAGTAAGTCCACACACAGCCATGCTCTAGAACAACCATATTTAGAAACTGTTTGTGTTGCGGCTAAAACATGTTTGGAAATAGTTTACTCCCTTAGAGTCTTTATACTGAGGTAAAGTTAATTATAGGGTGGTAAATAAAACACCTTTAGAAATCAAACATTAAGCAATTTCAGAAGTGCTAAGCATTGAAGAAGTAGAAAATGTATGTTTCTCTATTGTGTTTAATTTAAAAGTCAAAAGTTAACTGTTTGAGTTACATTTTGCCATGTGGCATCTAATGTCAGTGTATCACATATCTTGATCTTACCCAAAATCAGTACTTCAGGATTTCTTACAGTTACCGACTGCTAATGCATGTCTAAACTAGGCAACGTAATTAAGGTGATTAATCTAACACAATGCACTAAAGTTACTTGCCAATAGAAAGGTACTGCTAGTACTATTTTTTTCTGGAATTTTCCTCTGAGGCTACTTTCCAGAAAACCGAATTGGATGATCTAATGTTAGATCTGATATATAGTACTTCAAACATAGTAATCATAAATCAGCGAAAACTTAGTTTATTATATATTTGAAGTTGAAAGCACATGTGGCTTTTAAATCGAACTGATTCATGTGTTAGATAAAACAAGAGCAAAAGATTGAATTGGGGTCTGATTTAGTTTCAGCCTCAACTTGATTCATTCTCATGTGGAGACTCCTCCTCGGCTGTGCTGCTGGAAAGGCGTTTACCTGCACTGGCTCCACTTGCCAGCTTTTCAAATGAAAAGCGTGCTCCTGTTAATAATTGTAATGCCTTGAAATTAGAGAAGCTTCCATATTCTATTGATGGCTACTTCTGATCATTCGTGAAAAGATTTTGTGGTTGTAATTAAGCAATGAGTTCTATACTGTACTCTCATTTTACGGAATATGAACGTGCACAGAGATTTCTGGATTGGAGTGTGATACCAGATGATGACCCTAGACACTCAGGAGCCGTCCTCCACTCTCCACTAGAGTAGGCTTTCAAGACTCCCCTCTGGTGGAAATCGGAGAAGAGTAAGAGCTGTGTTCAGGTCCTGGAGAGTGTGCATGACTAACTCGATGAGTGAGAAGCAGCTTAAAATGTTTTCTTTTTTTAATTTTTAAACTACAAAGTAATAGAATCCAGAAAAATATAATCATTTGAATATATAAACAGAAGTTTTCTTGTGGTGATAGTACTGCTCAAAAATGAGCTGTGCCTGTCTTCCTGATATTTAAATGTAAATGTAGACAGGAAGATCATTGTTCTTTTCAGTACATACAATTTTGTATCATTCTTTTTTCTTTTTCTGTTTTTCTATGTTGCTACATATTTCCTTTTCTTTTTTTAATTGATGCATATGTTTTCTATTTGCCTTTTATATAGCAACGTTGCATTCTTTCAAATATATCCAAAATAATTTAGTCAAGCACAGTCCTATTGTTGGACATTTTGATGTCTTCCAAAGAGTATCACTGGCCAGAAATTTCTTGTATTTTGGATGGTAAACATATAATATTGCCAGAAATGAATCAATTAGTCAGAGTGGTGATATTTTGTTTTCCAAAATGGACAAAAACTAGATATTTATGGTGTACATGACAGTCTGAAAGATGAATACATTGTAAAATGGCTAAATCAAGCTAATTAACATCCCAATTGCTTCACATATTTGTCATTTGTCACGGCGACAACTTTCAAAATCTCTCCAGGCAGTTTTCAAGAATACAGTGTGCTGTTACTGACCACAGTCACCGTGTTGTACAGCTGACCTTCTGAACTTGTTTGTCCTAAGTGGAATTTTGTAGTATTTGATTCCTCTCCTTCCTCCAGCCCCTGATGCTCACACTCTGCTACCATGAGTTAGATTTTTCTGGATTTCACATGTAAATGAGATCATGCAGTATTTGTCTTTCTGTGCCTGGCTTATTTCATTTAGCATAATGTCCCCAGGATCAACTGTGTTGTAACTAATGGCAACATTTCCTCTTCTTTAAAAAGAGTTTAAAAACTTATTGCATTGTGTACACACACACGCGTGCGCGCGCACACACACACAGACACACACACACATTTTCTTTATCCATTTCTTGGCCCAGTGTTGGACACCTGCATCGATTCTGTGGCTTGGCTATTGTGAGCAACACTGCAGTGCTATGGGAGTGCAGACATCTCCTTGACATACTGATTTCATTTTCTTCAGATATATAATCAGAAGTGAAATTATTATGTGGTAGTTCTATTTTTAATTTTTTGAGGAGCCCCTATAGTATTTTCCATAATGAGTGTGCTAATTTATAATTTTTACATTTCTAACAACAGTGTGCAAGAGTTCCCTTTTCTCCATATCATCACCAATACTTGTTATCTTTTGTCCTTTTGATAATAGCCATCTTAACAGGTGTGAGTCAATAATTCACTGTGGTTTTAATTTGCATTTCTGTGATGATTAGTGACACTGAGCACCTTTCCATAAACCTGTTGGCCGTTTATATGTCTATTTTTTTTTATTTTTATTTTTTTGAGACAGAGTCTCACACTGTTGTCTGGGCTGGAGTGCAGTGGTGCAATCTCAGCTCACTGCAACCTCCGCCTCCAGGATTCAAGTGATTCTCCTGCCCCAGCCTCCCAACTAGCTGGGATTACAGGCACCCGCTAGCACACCCAGCTAAATTTTTATATTTTTAGTAGAGACAGGGTTTCACTATGTTGGCCAAGCTGGTCTCAAACTCCTGACCTTGTGATCCGCCCGCCTTGGCCTCCCAAAGTGCTGGGATTACAGGCATGAGCCACCACACCCGGCCCTTTATGTCTTTTTTAAAGAAATGTTTATTCAGGTCCTTTGCCCGTATTTTACATGAGCGATTTGTTTTCTTGTGATTTTCTTGTTTGGGTTCTTGATAGTTTTTGATACTATTCACGAGGCATTTTGTTCAGGTATTTTCTCAAGTTCTGTAGCTGTTTGTCACTCTGTTGGTTGTTTTCTTTACTGTACAGAAGATTTTTAGTTTGATGTCACCTCATTCGTCTAGTGTTGCCTGCGCTTTGGGAGTTTAGGCTTATTGATTGTTTTTCTCAAAACAGAGTATAATCCGCTATTGATACCTAAAGGCATATTCGTTAGATATAGGAAAACATTCTGTGAAAAGATAGAGGCTTGATAGGAGCAGACAGCTGTCCGTCACTAAGTGGTGATGTGCTGCAGTAGTTGAGACATCGTGGCTGCTAAGTTGAAGCAATGGCCTCACATCCCTGCCTTTCTGTTTGAACCCCCCAAATATTACAGTAAATATTAGTGCCTCAGGTGAAGGCGATCATTTAAAAAGTGGCCACACTCAAATTCCAACTCTTCCTACCCTGGGACTCTCATGTCATTTTATTTATTTTCTTCGTGGCGCTTTATGACACTTTTTTGTTTTCTTTATGTTTGCTTTGATTGTTTTTTTCTTTCTTCACTAGTGTGGTGTCTCCGTGAGATCGGGGCTTTGTGCTATTCACTTCTGCCGCTTTGGTACTTAGCGTGTGACACATGGTAGATGCTCAGTGAGAATATATCGAAAGAATAATGAAAACAATGGGTGTTAAAATTTAGCTGAATAGAAAGAACTGTAGTTGGATGCTTGGAATAGAAAATGGAAAGGTCAACGGTTGTTTTAAAAACAAAGTTTTTAAGTGAGGTTTTAACACAGATCAATGAGCAAAAAGGGCAGCATGTGTTTACCAATTACAGACACCTTCAATAACTTATGGCTAGCAGTTAACGTGGGAATCATGACTGGCTTTTGGTTTTAATATTTTTCACATTTAAAATTAGTACATATTATGTTCTTATGATGCAGGGTTTCTCAAAATTAGTTCCATAGAACTCTAGTTGTCCTAGATTCCTGATGAAAAAAAGTACTTCCTAGTTAGATAAATCTGGAAAAGGCTACATCCTTTGCATTCTGTTCATTATTCCCTAAAATATGCTTTCGCATATTAAATTTTATTAAGATGAGACACCCCTTTAGAAAAGAAAGGTGTTCGATTTTGATTAACCTAGAATTTTCCCCATTGGTTTGACTCTGATCTGATGGCTGTTGAAGACATCTACGGCAATGACCAGAGAGTGTCGCATAGATGCCCCGGGGGTGGGGCGGGGGGCGGGGCGGGGGCGGGGCGCGGGATGCTGGTGCAATGTTACTTGAATGATATTCACTCTGATGCTGTAGATAAGGATTTGTTTTCACTAAGCAAGGAAGAAAAGCACTACTTATGTTTCCCCTGCCTTGTCTTTAGTATTAACTTCCTCCATTCACACTGACAATTGTGCTTTTCCTCGAAAGACTACTTATTTCAGTTCCGTTGCCTCAATATCAACCCATGGTTTGTCAAAGTAAAAACACAAGTAGAATTTCCTCTTGTAAGGATGGGCTTGTCAGATAGTTAAATAGACTACACTGAAGTCAGTGTCAGAAGAAGTAATTGGGTGGTGTTCAAACCTGACCTCTGCCTCTTACACTTCTGAATGCACCTGTCCAGTTGGTGTTTTGTGACAGTGTTTTGTCGATGTTTACGATCATAAAGCTCCATGTCTGCAGACGCAGCTCTGGAGCCAGGGCAGTCTTTCCTCTAACTCCAGGCTGGATGGATTGCTTTCTTCTAAAACACAGCGAGGTGCAGTGGCTCATGCCTGTAATCCGAGCACTTTGGGAGGCTTAGGCGGGTGAATCACTTGAGTTCAGGAATTCAAGAGTAGCGTGGCCAACATGGTGAAACCCTGTCTCTACTGAAAATACAAAAATTAGCCAGGCGTGCTGGCACATGCCTGTCATGCCAGCTACTTGGGAGGCTGAGGCAGAAGAATCGCTGGAACCCAGGAGACAGAGGTTGCAGTGAGCCGAGATCCGTGCACCAGCCTGGATGATAGAGAGAGATGCCAACTCAGAACAAAAAAAAGAAAAAAAAATCATTCATTTCCTATAAGAATTTCTGAAATATAATATCACTGGCTTTCTTTGAAATATAATTAATGTGTGTGATAGTAAAATACATTTTTACTGAGATATTTTCTTAACCTAGACTTTTTCACTTGTTTTTGTAAAATATTTATTCCCGAGGAATTACATACAGCTTCATCTTGTTTTCAGGGTACGAAATTTCTTCCCATTTATTTTTGTATTAAAGCCAGAACATCCAGTAAGGTCACTTTTGCTATTCTTTTCGATCTTAGAGGTGACAAGTTAAGATTCATATGTTTGTTTAGCTGTGAAGGTGGCAGAACAGGAATCTGAACTCAAGTCTTTTGATTTTCTAACTTTTGCTGTACCCAGGGTTCCTGTATAAATGATATCTAATTGCTGTATCCAGGGTTCCTGTATAAATGATATCTAATTGCTGTATCCAGGGTTCCTGTATAAATGATATCCAATCATCTTACGCTGTTTTAACTGCATAATATCATAGCAGCCATTTCATTGATTTTTTTTTAAGAATTCTTCTGTGAATAATTTGGGTTTTTTGTTTTGTTTTGTTTCTTTAATTGCTTAGGGTTGGTGCAAATGTACAGTTTTCTTGTGAGGACAATTATGTGCTTCAGGGATCAAAAAGCATCACCTGTCAGAGAGTCACAGAGACACTGGCCGCTTGGAGTGACCACCGACCCATCTGCCGAGGTAAGGCACCTGTGATGGGCAAAGCCTGGATTGCCTCTTTCATTAGGCTTGGCATTTTTTTTCTGAATACACAATTTAACCATGAAGCGTTGTCTACAGGCAGAGCAGAACTACAGGCAGAGCAAAACATAGAGGTAGTAATGTATGTTTTCATAGTGAGGTAATAACGGAAATATTTTCTTGGAATTTATTAAGAGGCAAATAGTTCCAAGCATATTTTTGTGTTTTCCATTTCAGAACGGATGTGAGCAAAGCCACACATGCTCAGTATAACTTGGTATCTATCTATACAACGTGTGAATATACGTTACACGATCGCACCTGCCAGAAATGTTTCCGTGCACCCCGCACATCTAAACGTGTTCACTTTGCCATCGCAGTAGTTTGAATTCTTTAGGTGTCGATTGTATGAAGCCTGATTCCAAATCACCACTATATTAATACATGATCTTTAATCTCTAACATAGTTAGCAGAGTAAAATATTCATCATTGTCGTCATCATTTTCAAATAAAATGTATGAAGTCTGCAAAGTTTACATTATTTATCACTCTTATGAAGTATATAAAAATTCCTACCACAATTACAGAAATCATATAGAAAATGGAAGAAAACGATTATGGTTGTTTAAAATGAACAATAATAATAATAAAATTAAAGAAAAGCTAGGTTTGGTGGTTTCGTTTTTGACTTTTGGTCATAAAAGGATTTCTGTAAACTGGTAGTTTTGGAAGGAAAAGCTGCAGTTTGACTAAAAAGAAAAGCTTCATATGTAAGAATAACTTTATAGTCTTTTTCATGTGGACAGACTTTTAAGCACTTTAGTTATAAAAAGGTATGAGAAGCACAATGTCATTGCAGCCTGTGAAATTAGTTGCCAACCATGTCACTGTCTTCACCTAAGCTAAGAATACTCTTTGGCAGCATTCGATGTGTTGTACCTGGTCCCTGTAACCACTGGGGGTTGGTCACATGCAGAGGACGCAGCATTGCATCACCTGTCTGGACAGGAAGGACAGCTGACAGCAAACCGTCACCTCTTAAGTGGAGACCCTTTACAGAGAGTCAGCAAGCTCTCAGCAAGGAAATGCACACGGCCATCTCCTTCTTTTTATGACTACTTTGATTGTGCATTTTTCAATTCTAAAATACAATCATTAAGCACTTCAAAGAGCCACGCTCAAAGTCATGTTCCCACTCGGGCTGGTGGTGCGCGAGCCTCCCAATTATACGTGATGACTGAGTCACATGGATTATTTTTCCTTAAGGGGAAAGAACTTGCTTCAGTAGTTTTCTTGCTCTTATGTACCAGAAGTAGACTTCATTATTTATCAAGTTCACTTTAGACAAATAGTAAATGTGCCTTCTTTTAAATTTGTTACTTTAAAAATAAAATCAATTTTTTAGGGTAACATAAATATTTGCCTTTTTGTTGATTGATTTTATATGTTAATCCATGGCATTTTCTTTCTCGGCCCTGACTGTCATCTTAAACTAAAAGCACTTTCTCAGTATCCTCTCCCAAACATACCACACACGCAGAGGTGCTTATCTCGTAGGAAGCAGCTGCTCCATCCAGGCTGAAGGTGGAGGCCTTTCTCCCACCTTCCTCAATCCCCCAACTACTCATGCTTAGAGATAATTAGAAGAGGATTCTTTTTGGTTACCTGTTCTCACAGGTTCAAATGTCCCTCTTGATCATATTTTGGAAGAGAACATCTATTCCACAGGGTCTCCCTTGTTTGATATGTTTGGTTTGGTTTTCTGAAAAAGTTACTAGCAATCGCCAAGACCCTGCCTCTTCCTTTCAACTCCATGGGCAAAGAGTGCCTGGCTTTATTCATCTTCTCTTCTCTCGGATGAGTCCCTTGTTTTGCTTAAGTTAGATATACCTTTTAGATATACCTTGATCATCACTGAATAGTTCTTTAGTTCTTATTAAATTTATTAGAAGTAATCAATTTAAATTTGTTATTGATTTAATCAATTTTTATTTTTCTGAAATAGTAACTTACAGTGCTGGAAATAATTCCTAAGAAAGTGCTTTCATTGTGGATGGGTTTTACTAGTTTAACTCAGTTAGACAAAGGCCACACCCTCAAGTGTTTATGAAATCATTTTTATCCATCTTGGACTCCTGCTGAGACAATGCTCCTGAGGTTTCTAGTTGCATCAGTTAATAAGATGGATAAGAAACCCTAATTTCTTAAAGAAGTATCCTTTCTGGGACGTAATGCTTGAATCCTGAAATTGCGGTCATTCCGAGGTTTTGGGGAATGGCTGTGCAGCCACACACTCAGCTTTTCCTGTCTAGGATGCTTGTGCAGATGTCACTTCCAAATTTCAGTTTCTGTGGCCATCTGGAGAGGCTGAGAAGTTTCAAAATCACCCAGCCCAGATCCCTCCCCCCCTCCCTCCCTCCCTCCCTCCCTTCCTTCCTTCCTTCCTTCTTTCTCTTTCTTTCTTTCTTTCTTTCTTTCTTTCTTTCTTTCTTTCTTTCTTTCTTTCTTTCTTTCTTTCTTTCTTTTTCTCTCTCTCTCTCTCTCTCTCTTTCTTTCTTTTGACAGTTCTCCCCTCAGTTCATGTCTTTGCTATCATGTTTTAATGTAAGCAGCAAGCAGAAATCGAGTGGCCTCTTCAACACATGGCCTGGAAATCTCCTCAGCAGTCCCTCTGTGTTTGTCACTGAACTCCCTGCTTCCCACCTAATCACGAAACCACTTCTGCTAAGCTCCTGCCACCTCTTTCAGTTTCCAGTAACGTCTCTCACTCTTCCCGCATCCCTCCAAGAGTATCTTTACAAGATAGATCTCTACTGGCAGTCTCTTGGAGGAAACTGAGGCTTTCTCTATCACGCTCCCCAAAACTCTTGCAGCTCTGACCCACTACCCAGTTCCAAAGCTGTGCCCACATTGGCTTCAGTAACACCCCATGTCCAAGCACCTGACTCTGTGAGGAAAAGTTCACGCAGAGAAGCCAATCCACTAGGATGGAGACAAATGTGTGGGCTTAACTCAGCAAACTGGCTCACAGAGTTGGCAGGGCTGTCTTTGCATCTGAATTCTGAAAGGCAGGCTGTCAGGAAGCAAAGACAGGGATCAGGCTAGGCTCCCTGGCGACGGGTCAAAGCTTCTGTCCACAGGCAGGAGTCTCTTTGTAAGGGAAATTCTAAACCCTCTTTGAAGACTTCCCAACTGATTACCTAAAGGCCAGACAGAATAATCTCCTTAACTTAAGGTCAATTGATAAGGGACGATAATTATGCCTCCAGAATCCCTTCACAGGAGCACCTAAAGTTAGTGCTGGATTGAGTATCTGGGAAAAGCTATGTCTTTATTTCCCAAAATAAGTATGTGATTTTGAAATATTTAGTCACCAGACTAAAAATGTAAAGAGAAACAGGTGAATTCAATTGTAATAACATTTTATTTAACCCCAGTACTCCCAAATATTATTTTGTTAACATACTGTCAATACAAATGTGACAGTGAGATGTTTTATATATTTTCTTTTCATTGCATACTGCGTTTTGGAAATCCAGTGTGCATCATATGCTTAGAGCATAGCTCGTCTCACAGCAGCCACATTTCAGGTGCTCAGCACAAGTCTAGACATTTTCAGTCATGGTTTTCTTCATCACTACTGAGAGCCATCAACACACTTGCAGTTGTGAAGAGGAGAAATGAGCCCAGTGAGTGGTGCCTCATTTCCTGGCTGGCGTCCCTCTGTAGAACACTCTTTCTTCCATTAAAACCCAGAAGTTCTGCAACCTCTGCCACCCAGGTTGAAGCAATTCTCTTGCCTCAGCCTCCGGAGTAGCTGAGATTACAGGCACCTGCCACTGGGCCCAGCTAATTTTTGTATTTTTAGAAGAGATGGGGTTTCACCATCTTTGCCAGGCTGGTCTTGAACTTCTGACCTCGTGGTCCACCTGCCTCAGCCTCCCAAAGTGCTGGGATTACAGGCATGAGCCACTGTACCTGGCCACCATTCACTCTTTTAAGTAGTGTCTCAATTTTCTTCCAACAACTGATGTATCCATTAGAGAAAAGCTAAAAAACATTTATAAAAGTGAAGTTTTATAACTATTTCTATAAAAAGATAGCGTTACATATCTAAAATGTCCAGGAAAATGGACAAACGCTACCTAAAACAGACTATAGGAATCTTTCTTTGCTATTGACAGTTTCCGTGCAGCAAGGGCCATTTTCCAAGTTCATTTGTCACTCTGCCATTAACATAAAAAATAGTATCTAAAAACACAGCATCAACTGAATGCAGTGGCTCACACCTGTAATCCCAGCACTTTGGGAGGCCAAGGCAGGGAGACCACATGAGGTCAGGAGTTCAAGACCAGCCTGGCCAACATAGTGAAACTCCATTTCTACTAAAAATACAAAAATTAGCTAGATGTGCTGGTGCATGACTGTAATCCCAACTACTTGGGAGGCTGAGGCCGGAGAATCACTTGAACCCAGAAGGTGGAGGTTGCAGTGAGCAGAGATTGCGCCACTGTACTACTCTAGCCTGGGGTCAAGAGCGAAACTCCATCTCAAAAAAAAAAAAAAAAGACAGCATCATAGTTTTAGATTTTTCCTGATTCCTTCTTAGCCTCTAAAGGAGGCCTAATAATGATCATTTCTGCCACATATTCTAAACTCAGCCAACTATCAAATCCAATGAAATGCCCCTGGTTTGAACATCCTGCCCATTCTGAGCATAAAGCTCTTCCAAGTGAGGTGAGTCAAGGAAGGACTGACTCTCAAGGTTCCTTTTTCATGAAGGGTCTCTAATTCTGAAGTAATTATCATGCCTTCTCTGGAGCGGGAATATCTGATGGAAGCATTTGATAAATTGCAGTGAGTCAGAAGTGATCCTTCCATCTGGAGGCTGGTGTGGTTAGCCAATGCTTACATTAGCTAATTAGCTCTGAGAAGTGGGGGAACATTACCTTTTCTTCCTGTTACCAGACAGATGAATGGTTGTCATAGCTCAGTAATTATACAAGTGATTCTGTTTGAAATTACGCTTACTTCATTTAGGAATATGAAAACAACCATTATGATTTTTTGCAGGGTAAAACATTATGAGCTGTTTAAAACTGTATGAGTATCTTTACCTGGCAGATTTTTAAAATAAGCAAACATAATGAAGACAAGAGTATATCATTCTATTTTTTAAAGTAAAATGTTCAGTCTGGTACTTCATTCCATCAGTTTTTAGGGGCAATTTATGTAGAGAACTTCCTTTAATGCTAATACACTTTGTTCTATAGAATTAATATTTTGAGTTGCTCCCTGAGTTGAAAACCTCTCTAAGAAAAATAAAGTATTATTGGCAGTTGGAACTGTGGTTATATGGAAGCTAATTGGAGCCAGCCAGAGTCAGGGAATAAAGTTATTATTACCTTAGAATTTCAGATTAGGTTAGCTACAAATTATTCTTAATTTATGAACTCATCATTTACCAAAAACTTTTACAGCTTTTTCTTTTCTATTCATGTCTTCTGTGCATGTAAAAATGACCTTTTAAAGAGTAGTAAAAAGATCATTTATCCCAAAAGATGACTCTTCATTCTACCAAGTGAAAGACCCAGTGTCAGTGTCAGGAGAATATTTTGTGTACTGATTATTTGATCAGGTGGCCGCTATCTCAGAAATTTAGAGAGACAAACACAGGGTTAACTTGTTAATTCCTGTGAATTTGGAGAAATTTCTGTTGTTGTTTCCAGACTCCTGAAGCTGTATACTTTTTATCTGAAGGTCACCTGGGAGAAAATATATGTTTCTCCTTATTATTTTTACTAAGTTATTGGCAATAATATAGTTTTGTATCTTATACCACTCTCATATTCTATTGACGTAAAATTACCTGAAAGCTAACCTTAAGTTGGTGCTAACTACATTGGTAGAGTATGCCAGGGGCGCTTCTCTCTTAGGATTCTTGCATTAGGTGTCCCCTCTCTGGAGCGTCCATCCTCTCCTAGATATCCATGTGAGTGTCCATTTATGCCTCTCATCAAGTCATCTGAACCCACATCCTCCCGTAACCACCTCATACACAGCAAGCCTTCTCCTCACTTTACAAATCTTTTATCTGCCTTTCTTCAAAGCTCTTTTCTCCTTCGGATATTATATGTCCATATGTTTCTTGTGTTTCTTTGTTAATTTCCTGATGAAGACAAGAAACTTAGTTTTATTCTCTCTCCCTCGTACCCTCAGTATTCAACTCATAATGAGTACTGCATGTATGCTCCTTCTTCTCTCTTTTTTTTTTTGAGACAGAGTCTCCCTCTGTTACCCAGGCTAGAATATAGTGACAGTCTCGGTTCACTACAAACTCTACATCCCGGGCTCTAGCCTTTCTTCTGTCTCAGCCTCTTGAGTAGCTGGGATTACAGGCACCTGCCACCATGCCCAGCTAATTTTTGTATTTTTAGTAGTGATGGGGTTTCACCATGTTGGCCAGGCTGGTCTTAAACTCCCGATCTCAGGTAATCCACCCACTTCAGCCTCCCAAAGTGTTGGGATTACAGGCATGAGCCACCTTAACCGGCCATGCTGTGATTGTCAGGCCATGTACTAAATGCCTTATTTTTTTGAGACAGAGTCATGCTCTGTCACCTAGGCTAGAGTGGGACAGTGGCAGGATCTCGGCTGACTGCAACCTCTGCTTTCCAGGTTTAAGCAATTCTCCTGCCTCAGCCTCCTCAGTAGCTGGGAATATACGCACCCACCACCACGCCTGGCTAATTTTTGTAAAGACAGGGTTTCACCATCTTGGCCAGGCAGGTCTTGAACTCATGACCTGATGATCCACCGGCCTCGGCCTTCCAAAGTGCTGGTATTACAGGCGTAAGCCACCACGCCCAGCTATTGTCTTCTTTTATCAATCCTCAGAGCAATCATAAGTGGAGTTATGACTATGATTCTAATTAAATAAGCTGAGTGGCTTAAAATTAGAAAGCTGTTGAGACAGCTACTGACAACCTAAGCCAGGCCCAGAACACAGGTGTGGTGAATGACAGGAAGTTCTTAGCCTCTGTGACATATTATCTTCAGTATGGTTGACAATCTGGACATAAAATTTATGCTTGCTAAAAATGTTTTCCCCTAAAAACATAGGAGAAATAGACTATTCAATATAATTATTAATTTGCTTTTAAAAAACTTCTAATGTGAATTCTGAAATCTCACTAATTTAAATTTAATAAATTGAATGTTTCTTATTTCAAGTAATTTGATTAATTGAGAAGTTACTATAGAACTATAAGATTTCCAGGAACTGCATTTTAATAAACAGATAAGTTACTACTTTATATTAAGTAAGACGAATTGCCTGAAACAAACCTATTTTATGCTTAATAAATATCCATTGATTAAGTGGATAAATGGCATGCATTGGCATCCAAAATTGGTTAGTTTTCTTCTCCCTTTCCACTTTCCTTCTTGACATATTATATTTCCAATTTATCATTCTGTGAATTCTGGTTTCACTGGGGAGAAAGAAAAGATGTAAGTGAAATTTGAGTTTACAAGTTTGGAAAACTGTCAAGAAAGTAACATCAGGTGTACATTAGATCACAGTTATTATCCAGGCACATTTATCAAGCATGTCAGTGAATTTTACTCTCTATTAGATGTTATATTTCCAAGAGGCAAGGCCTTTGCAAGAGTAGAAAGAGACATTCTACTATAATTTGTATTGTAGTTACTTAATCATGCTGCTTAATCACATTGTTTGCTGACTAATTGAATGCCTGTTTAGTACAGAAGCTAAGGGAAGGGAGGAAGTTTCCCTGACTCGACGGGTGCTGTGAAATTGTCCAGTCACAGTCAGGACAGTTTCCCTGGGCTGTCTCCTGTGAGAGGAGCTGCCCGATCTGTTCTTCGCATGAAGTGAAAAACCAGCAGATTCCATGAGTGAGGAGAGAGGCAGGTGATAAACCTTCAGATGTCTAAGTTTCTGAGTCAGATCGTATGGCATCGTTTCATGAATTCCCAGAATACCGGATAAATTCCTATTCAAATAGAGCCCCCATTAGGTGACAAATCAACACTGATACGGTTTTTAGGTAAGATAATGGTGGCCATCCGCTTCCTTTGCAAGGGTCTGCGTGCATTGCTGAGATTTTTTCGACACCCATTTATTCCTCCTGGCTTGTAGGCGGCAGCGCCCTTGCCTGTCTAACTAAAGGATCTCTGAGGGAGGACAGCAGATGGCCCCAACAGGTCATCTCCAAAGCTCCCTGACCAAGGACACTCACTCATTGGATCGGCTTAGTACGAAGCTCAGACCTGTGTCATCTCTTCTTTCTCAGCCTGTTCCATATTCTTCTCTAGCTCTTCCTGTTTTTTTTTTTTTTTTTCAAATGGCAAATTTTTTTAACTTTAACATGTGGTAGTCATGAGAAATCATACCCTCTGGTGCTGGAAGCTGACAACAGAGGAAGATGTGGCTGTGCTACATGGAGGACTGTGTGTTGGCTCTTCTCTCTCCACTATAAAATTCCGAGAAATTAATGTAACTTTTTCTGGCACAGGTAATAAGGTTAGCCGTGGGATGCCTAGAGGACAACAGACACTCTGTTTGTCACCATGTGGACATCAGCTGGTGGAAATCACAGTAGCTCAAACCACAGGATGGTTGTTTAATAGACTCTACACGTGCATGATTGAATTTGCAGTAGTTGCCAGTTGAAAAACAGTTATCCTGGCTAGCAGAAAACCCCAGGTGCAAGGAAGCAGTAACTAACTGAACCCTAACAAGCAGGACAAGGGGCACATCATCAGATGGTAAAGAAACAGATGATTAGGTTGGAGAAGATTTAGAAAGGCAAAGACTGAGGAAGTAGCACAAGCTTTCCACAATGTCCTAAGAAGGGGGAAGGGTTAGAATTAAATACTTACAGTTAGATTCTGTGACTTATGGGGGTTACTCCTATTGAGAAGCGACACCAATATTTATTGAGGAAACTATCAAATGCTAAAAATTGTTCTAATTGCCAATGTTAGACAAGTGAACAAATAGGACACAAATCTCTGGCCTGAATAGTCCCAATTTTCATTTCAGATGACCATTTTTGATGCCCTAATAAAAAATATAGGCAAAAATAATCAATTTGTTATTAAACTATGTTGCAAAGATGGAGAGATTTTTAAAAAAATTTTTTAAAAGAAACATTATGGGTTAATTCGAAAACTTTTAGTAAAGAATGTCTCTGAAGGAACTTCATCCGTGACTTGTTTTCTGTGAAACTCAATACTTCCTAGGGTTGAAAATGTGGTGGGTGGCCTGGTTTCCTACCCATAAAAGTTACTTCACAAATAAAACATAATGCATGAGATACATTTCATGAAATGCTGGTAGCCAATTTTAATAAGTCAAGTGAGGGGCCAGCTTCAAAGCAGTCACCTGGGATATAAAGCCATGGGCGGGGCCAGCTTTAGAGACCCTTCCAGGAGGGAACATCTGGGCCAATGGCAGGGCCAATGGCAGGCCGAGTCCACATTCTCAGTGGGATTCCGACAAATGACTTTCCCTCCGCAAATATTTTTCAAATGCACTTTATTGAGAGCTTGAAATGCATACTGACAATGGCAGTATGACTACACTGATTCACAATTAAATCAACAAATAGTTATAAACTCTACTTGATGTTTATAATAGTCAGTAATTATGAAGTGTTACAAAGTAGGAAAATGTAACATAAAGGTACAACTCAGATTTCATTATCAGTTTTTTTCTAAGATTTTCTAATTGGATAATGTTAATATTAGAGGGCTTTAAGATTTCACATCTAAAGTTTTTGATCCTGAGATAGCGCATTAAAAACAGACTTATTAGAGAGTAAGATATTAGCATATAGGAGGGTCCATGTTTTCATTCAGTCCTTTGTCCAGTGACCTTTAGACCAATGACTCACCTATTGAGTTTTGAAAACCCAGTTATATTTTGCCTATGTTCTTTTTTTCATTTGGACAGTAAATGCCAATATTTTAAAAGTTAATTTTACCACATTTATCAGTGTGGAATAGGTCAATTTTAGCTAATTATTTACACAGTAAATAGGAAGCAACTGAACAGTTGTCTCAAGTCATGCAGCCCCATTTTCACATGTCAGGGACTAGAAGCATTGTATAGAGTGCTGAGAGGTAAATGCAGAAAGTGTGCTATTGCTAAGGTCAGGGGACGCATAGCCTTTTTAAGAGAGAGATCTCAGATGAAGAGTTATGGTAGATTAAAGAAATATGAGGAATAGGCATAATTTATTATTATTGTATTGACATAAATGGAAGAGAGACATGTCTAGTTCTGTAGGCCCTTAGGAAAACCTGGGTAATGGAAGAGAGACATGTCTAGTTCTGTAGGCCCTTAGGAAAACCTGGGTAATGGAAGAGAGACATGTCTAGTTCTGTAGGCCCTTAGGAAAACCTGGGTTCTGTGGTAGCTTCTCTTCCCCCCACAGTAGCCCTTGTAAAGTCACAGGTCCTGTCTGCTGACTTTTCTAGCTGAGTCTCCTGGAATAATAACTGACCTGAACAAAGGGTTAAGCCCAAGGGAGAAAACAGAAAGGATGAGCTATGATGAAGGTGAATCCTTCCTATGAAATGTTGTCATCAGTTTGTGTGATAGAATGTCTGAGGAAAATGAAGCAGAAGTTCTCTTACATTAATTTCTTCTTGTGCAATTACTTTCTTCTGCTCCTTTCTCAAACCCAGTTTAAATTATTGTTAAAACCAGAGTGTCTATGCTGGCATTATATTTCTAAAATATGTCTATTCATTTGAAAAAAGGCTTCTTTCTTAAAGTGGAGGTCTATTAAATTATTTTTATATTCCAGACTAAATTGTATATATTGGATTATGTACTTTCTATGCTTCACTTAGTCTTTCAACTTTTAGGTATCTTCTTTATTCTTAAAGTCACCATTCCTATTTTCTGTCTTAAAACTTGCAATAACATTTTAAGTTCCCTTTTTGCATTGTGCTGTAAAGAAATTTTGTAGTTTATTGTAGACTAGGAACTAAAGCTCGAAAGTGACTTTGGAGATCATCTGCTCCAGAATTCTCTTTTAAAGTTGAAAAGACACGATTTATTTGAGGTCACACAGTGTAAGACGTAGCCGAGATGGTAACTCTGGTTGAATTCCACTGGACACTGTGTTTTGCCCTCTGTCTTACTGCAGTCAGGACAATTAGGTGTGTATGGAGACTCTCTGAACAATGAGATTTTCATGAAGATTCTCATTGAGTCACAATGGGATTTGAAATGCACTGCTTTCGTACTGACAATACTCACGGTGCTATCATCTGTTAGATCCTTTGGCGAGTAGAAAGGCCTTTGGAAATCGTACAATGCTCCAGCATAACCTTGCAGATACCAAAGGTATTGGCGGCTGAGCAACCCACTTGTTCACTGGAGTCCATGTACCAACTGGAATCCATGCACCATTTTTTACTATGATTAGAGAATAGCTGTCTTGAAATTTCCCATCAATGTTATGTCTTTACCATACTGACAAAATGATGTAGAAAAAAACCTTGTTTCTCTGTTTCCAGCTAGAACATGTGGATCCAATCTGCGTGGGCCCAGTGGCGTCATTACTTCCCCTAATTATCCAGTTCAGTATGAAGATAATGCACACTGTGTGTGGGTCATCACCACCACCGACCCAGACAAGGTAAGGCTCCACCTCCAACCCCTGTGGTTCACACATGCTACACTCTGACAGGATCTACTTTAAAGCAAACACCCTGGCAAATGCCATCCATCCTTACACTTCACTGTTGGAATTTAAAAGTTTCTGCCACCTTATGTGTCTAGATACCACATTCATTCCAGACAGCCTGAGATTCAGATACAAAGTGAATATTCTGTGTGGCCCCATTTACTGTTTCTGCAGCTAAAGTCTATGTTCCTCCCTCACATTTCATAGTACTCTCCCTTCTCCCTTATGTCTTATAAGACTCAAGTCTTATCCACTATATCACAAGCTTTCTTAAACACCACAGTATTTATGCACAGTACGACTAAGTTTTGGAAATGCTCCTACTATACTCAGATACAAAAATACTGCCTTTTGGCTGGGAACAGTGGCTCATGCCTGTAATCCTAGCACTTCAGGAGGTTGAAGTGGGTAGATCACTTGAGGGCACTAATTCAAAAACTAGTCTGGTCCACATGGTGAAACCCTGTCTTTACTAAAAAACAAAACAAACAAAAAAATTAGCCAGGAGCCATGGCAGGCGCCACTGTTTGCCAATCCCAACTTCTCTGGAGCCTGAGGCAGGGGAATTGATTGAACCCAGGAGGCAGAGCTTGAAGTGAACCAAGATCCTGTCACTGCACCCCAGCTTGTGTGACAGAGCAAGACTCGATAGCAAAAAAAGATAAAAAAGCTTTTTTTAAAATAGTTCATGTGCTTCTTCTTATGAGCTATATACCTTTTTCAAGAATTAAACATCTGAGCTCCTTTTTCTATTTCTTATCTTAAATACTTGGTATAGAATATATATTTTCCTCCAGGATAGTAAAAGAGAATAATACTATGTTATTTCTCTGTAAGTCTGCATATATAGGTTGCAAATATGTTACTCCATTTTAAATCTTAGGATAAGAAATTGTATCCATAATCAGGTTTCATTGGCTATCAAATGAATTTTCTTTCACTCCTTTTAAGTTCAATATAGATGCTTGCCAGTGGGAAGAAACAATAAAAGGTAGATCATCTTCATATTGATTTGGTTTTTAAAAAAGTCAGGAAACTATTATAGATATGAATTTCACTTAAAATACAAAATATTCAAATAATTATATTTATAGTAATATTAAATTTACTGAGCCCCACTATTTGCCAATTGTTGAGTGATTATCAACAGTTCTGTGTCTAAGTAATCATCTTGTTTTTACATTTTATTAAAATATCCATCTTATCTATATAGTTTCCTCTCAAAGTTGTTGAGTTCCCAGTTCTAAAAGAGAAATATTCTGATTTTAGATTCAGTGAAGTGTTCATTGCAGATGCCTTTTGGTTTGGGTTGGCTTATTTTAGTCCTAAAATCTCACTTATTATTTATATAAAAATACAAGCTTTAGTGAGCAGAGCTGGGTAAAAATCCAGGGCGTTGTAGGCTTTCTGAAACACTGAGGAATTTCTGGGCTGTCTTTGCTGTGACAGAAGCCTCCAAGTTTGATTCTGGTGTTTCTTAGTATGCTAGAGCTGTGTCGTACCCTGGGACATCAACTGCAGTGGAACAAACTTGGTTTTTTCTACATGCTATTCAATGGTTTAGTTATTCAATTTGTTTTTTTGTTTTTTTTTTTTTTAACCAAGAACCTACTATTTTTCAGTACTTGGAATCAGCACTTTAGAAACCAGCTCCACCACTTACTAGTTGCATGAATTTGGGCAAGTTTAACTTTCCTAAACTTCAGAGTCCATATCTGTAAAGAATTATAGTAACAGCATTTACCTTAGAGAGCAGTTGTGAAAAACAGCTAAATCCACATGCTGCCTAAGGAAATGCAGTATCATTATCTATTATAAGCCGCTAATACTAATAGTGGTAACATAAACAAACACAAGATAAATAGGAAAAAAAACACTTATTAACAATTTATTAACTGTTTACTAAGCCATCTCATTAATTTGCCTAACAAAAAGGAGTTTTATTTCTATCTCAATTAACATTATATAGTATATAACTAGTTTATAGATAATTATGGTTACTGGTTTCTGCATTTACAAACTTTAAAATAATTAGAATATTCTGTTTGGTCTCCAGAACGTTAAATAGTATAATGTTGTGAATTTAGAAAAGTTCTGAAGGTTAGACAGTGGTACTTTACAAAAGAAACAGTAAAACCATTGAGTTTGTTTTGGGGACATATTATGTCTTGAACTGAATTAAGAGTAAATAGATCACATCCATTTCTATAAGGGCTCAAAAGCAAGTATTTTATATTATAGGGATTGAGATGTGACCAAGACCAGAAGTATCTGATTGGGACATTTTTAAAATACAGTATTATGCTACTTCTGCAAGTTGAGAGGCAGAGCGAACTCTTCTTAGATTTTTTAAAAAGAAAATATAGCTAAAAAGCAATTAATTAGATTAAATCAAGGGAGTAGGTAAGTTAACCGGTATATGTACCAGGTGGGTTTATGAGAATTGCGTGAATCTATCACAAATTTTAGAAAGGTGTGAAAGTTGAGATTACATAAAACTAGAAAAGCTGGGCAGAAGAAATATCGCAATAAGGGGCTCTCCAGGGAGCACCCTGCACCTGCTGCCTGTGATGAGGCTGCACCAAGACCCTCTCCTGCCCGCCTCTCTGCTCTCAGCCCCTTGACTGCCGCAGAGCCTCAGCTGCTGCCCCAACTGCTCCAGGAATCTCCGGCTTTCTGCCCCAGGCTGTGCACTCAGAGCTTGCACACCCTGCGGGAGTCCTCTCCTCCTTCTGACACAGCCCCACCTGCAGTGAGAGGGAGCTCCCGGCACCCTTCCTGGCTGCAGGAGTGCTCAAATGAGCCCCTCCAGTGGGTCAGACAGAAAACTCTCGGGCGAATTCTCACCGCCCTGCTGCCATCCCTAGCAGGACATGGAGCCAAATGCCTGCAAGGAGGCTGACTCAGTATCCCACTCACAGGTGGGATTTCTTTCCATCCCCTTCTTTCACTCTCTTGAAGTCAAATGAATGGGCGGCCATGTAGCAAGGCCATGCTCTAGGGGAGACCCACGAGGAGATGAACAGGAACACGTGGTAACATCACTGCTTCCTGTGGCCCTTGCGGCCGAGCGGAAGGAAGTGGCCCTCACAGCGTTTTGGAAGGAGACGTGGGAGGCAGAGTTTGGAATCTCATACAAACTTCAGATGAAACATGATAAAATCTGGAACAGAGCAGACGCCACGGAGAGATGCAGGGGCAATTACCCCGGGCTCGTCTCAGGTGGAGACTCAGCAAGACTTGAGACCTTCCAGCACCGGGAGGGAGGAACACACGAACCCCGAGCACCGGGAGGGAGGAACCGGAAGACCCTGGGAGCGCTCGCAAAGGGAACTTCCGGGGGAGCGCAGGTGGTTCAGCTTTTTCCTGCTCGGCTCTCCAGGGCAGAGACGGTATTTCTCCTCCACTCTCCAGATGCCTGCAACCTCCGCAAGCCTTTAGTTTCGAATTCGGTCATGTTTAATGAAAGGAGCAGTGTTTGGCATAGAGATGGGAGACATGTTTTCCAGAATTTGTCTCGCTGACTTCCTTCCTATCTCATTGAGTCAAATGCCAGTGGTCCAATTCCCCAAGAGCCAAGGAAAGAAAAATCTAGAAGCCAGGAAGAGGAGCCGGTGGGTAGTGTGTGGTGGTGAGCAGTGGTGTCTTACCACGTCCAGGTAAGCAGGACGCCAAGGAAAGAGGTTAGAATTCGCACTAGCACATCTTTTGCTCATATGGCGTGATTCCAATTGCACTATCTTCCTTTTAGCTTGCTTTTATGGCTTACAGCCATTAAAACTCCTGGTGTATGTTCTCTGATTTCTTAGAGTTGGCTTTTAAACTTGTCCAAAGCATAAATGACAAATAATGAATTTAGGCAGCTTGGGTTTATACAATTATCTTCTCTCCTATTAGAAGTTTCTTCTATCTGTGTGTTTGCTTATGCAGACTTTCTATATATTTTCTTGATTCTCAGGACTTAATAACTAACTAAATTTCAGTTATTTTGTGTTATAGTGCTTCAGAAAATTTTTTGCCCTTTGTCATTTATCTTAGAGAAATGTTCAAAGAAGAAACAAGCATTCCAGGTTGACATACCCGCACAACCATACTCTTAGCAGAGCACCACTTAGACACCTGAAGGCATCTCAATTAAGCAGAATTACCATCCAAATTAAGCAGCAGCCATTGCCATTAGTGTAATTAGGCTTAATTTGATTCCTTGGGAGACATTCCAAGTAAGTGGGTCTCTCAATTAAGTGCACGTTGATGAAAGTGTATTACGTATTGAACATAAGAGAAAAGAACAGTTACATAAAAGTTTCCAGGCAGTGACTCTTGCCGGAAGCACTGACGAAGCATTTTGGATATGAAGAATTTGCCCACTTCAGTTTGTATGTTTGACCTGGTCTGCAAACTTAGAAGAAATGAGATAGGACAGAAAACTGAAATAAGTTTCCAGCGCCAATGATGGATTACTCGATACTCTCTTCTCTTTCCTGAAACACTGACCTCTCGAGATTTATGCCCTTTCCTAGTCTTGTTTCGGCTTTGACTGTTGTATGACCAAGCGCCGTGGGTCAGTTTATTGCAATTTGTGTAAAATTCCTCATACAAAATAATTAATGGTGGAAGCTTAGCATATCTCCAATAATGCACATGACATGTTATAATATCGTATATCAGGTCAAAAGGAACATGAAATATCCATCATTAGAAATCTAAAACTACTAGGAGAAACTATGTTGTATCTTGTATGCAGCAAGTTATAAAATGAAAGGACTTTCAAGAAGATTCCTTTAGTGGAGAAGCAGATTTTTAAACAATTGTAACTGTTCATTCCAGGGTATTCTGGTAGAAAGTTAATGCAAGGAATATGGTAATATGATTTTTATAAATATATTGTAGACACATTTGACAATCCAGCTATTTTCAGAACTCTTGATGAGTCCTGCAATCAGAATTCTTGAAAAAGTAATATATAGTGTGAGATATGTGATATAGGAATTAAGGTAATATGCTCTTAAAAGTTTATCCCTGGGTCTCCATTGAAAAGATTAAATATGTCGTGAAAGACCTACCTTCTACTGATTTATTTTATGTATAAATGTATGCATGCATGTATGTTACGTATGGGTATATATGAAATAAGCACACACCTATATATACACATGTGCAATATACCAGCTGGAATAAGAGGTGCGTGTGTTCCAAGTTCAAAATTTCTGTTATATGGATCTCCAGTACATGTACAGATACGTGCATAGATATATACACACACATTTTAAATACATTCTCTGGTGACATAATTTCAGCGACTGATTCTAATTTGAGCTTCTTACTAAATACTTTTGTTGCTATTAAAGCTCGTTAAGAACTCTTGGAGCATTTAAAAAACTCAAAACATTAGTGCATGTTATTGGTTTGTTTCTTGTGTACTCTTCTTTTTTCCAACTTTATTGATGTATAATCGACAAAAACTTACATTAAGTAAATCAATAATATTCTTATATTAAGTAAATCAGTATTAAGTAAATCAAGTGAGTTCCCCACAAATGCCAATACCTGTACAGTCATTGATGGGTTTCCATCTCTGGCTCCCATGGAGAACCATCCTAAACATTGGGCACTCATGATGTGTGGAGGGAAGAGGGAGAGTGATGAGGATAAGGAGTCCAACTCTATAAAGAGAAAGCAGGGTGTTCAAGAAGGGCGAGTTGCAGAGAGCATGAGGAAGGGAGCAGAGAGATCAAGGAGGATGTGGTGGAAGGGTAGACATTTCCAGAAATGAGGGGAGGGGAAATAACCCATCCTTTTGCACAGGTGCATTGCTTGGGAATATTGCCAGAAAATAAGGTTGGGCATTTGAGCTGATACCAGATGATAGGTATAATAGGCATTTTCTCTCTTTTCTTCTTCCTTTCCCTCCCCTTCTCTATCCTCTTCCCTTACTTCCTCCCTCCCTTCCTGCCTGCCTGCCTTTCTTCCTTCCTTTGTTCATTTACTTTTTATGTCTTCATGTATATTTTTGTTTTTTAAAACTTTCACTTTGGGTTCAGGGGTACATGTGCAGATTCGTTATATAAGTTTTTATAGGGGTTCATGTGTCACGGAGGTTTGTTGTACAGATCATTTCATCACCCAGGTATTAAGCCTAGTACCAAGTAGTTATTTTTTCTGGTCCTTTGCCTCCTCCCCTTCTGCACCTCCAGTAGCCTCTAGTGACTGTTATTTCCTTCTTTGTGTCCGTGTATTTTCATCATTTGGTGCCCACTTATAGCTGAGAACATGCAGTATTTGTTTTTCTGTTCATGTGCTTGTTTGCTGATGATACTGGCCTCCAGCTTCATCCATGTTCCTGCAAAGGACATGGTCTTGTTCTTTTTGTATGGCTGCACCGTATTCCATGGTGTGCATGTACCACATTTTCTTCATCCGGTTCTTTTTGCATGGCTGCACCGTATTCCATGGTGTGCATGTACCACATTTTCTTCATCCGGTTCTTTTTGCATGGCTGCACCGTATTCCATGGTGTGCATGTACCACATTTTCTTTATCCAGTCTACCATCGATGGGCATTTAGGTTGATTTGGGATTTTGCTATTGTCAATAGTGCTGCAATGAACATACACCTGCACGTGTCTTTATGAAAACAATTTATATTCATTTGTATATGTATTTAGTAATGGCATTGCTGAGTCAAATGGTATTTCTGTCTTTAGGTCTCTGAGAAATCACCACACTGCTTTCCACAAAGGTTGAACTAATTTATGCTCCCACCAACCGTGTATAAGTGTTCCCTTTTCTCCACCACATTGCCAGCATCTGTTTAATTTTGACTCTGGTAATAGCCATTCCAACTGGTGTGAGATAGTATCTCATTGCTGTTTTGATTTGTGTTTCTCTAGTGATTAGTGATGTTGAGCTTTTTTCATATGCTTGTTAGCTACATGTATGCCTTTTTTGAAAAGTGTTCATATTTTGTCCACCTCTTAATGGTTTTTTTTTTCTTGTAAGTTTATTAAAGATCTTTTTCAGTAACTCTTCACATCCTCTGTGGACAAGGGAGGAGGGGAGGATTGAGTGTGGTGGGGCTGAGCACATGCACAGCACACCAGGAGGGTCTGGTGGAGGCGGGGAGGAGCATTGCAGCGGTCTCCAGAGCCAGACCTCAGTGCATCTTCTTCCTACCACTGACAGGGTGTGGGATTTGGAGGGCTATAAGTCCTGGGCCCATTTGTATTTCCTTTTGTATTAATTGTATCCATCTTTACGTTTTGTTGTGAGTAATATATAATCAGTTTAAAGCACCTGGGGTATTATTATCTGCCATGTACTAAGTCCTCCATCTTTTTATTCTTTTTCTCACGCCTTCCTCCTCCTCCTTCTCCTCCTCCTTTTTCCCCTCCCCTCCCCTTCCCCCTCCTCCTTGTCTTCTCCCTTTTCTTTCTCCTCCCCTTGTTGTCCTCCTCCTCTCCTTCTCTCCTCCATCTTTTCCCTCTCCTCCATCTCCTCCTTCTGCTTATTTTAAATGAGTAGGGTCAGAAGGAGATTAATGGGGCCCTGCATGACAGGCAGGGAGTTTAAGTTTTATCCTCAAAGGAAATGGGGTATCAGTGTATTATATTTATGAAAGGAATGGCATCAGAATATGTATACAACGGGGAGATTGGTCTGCTTCAGTGACGGCACAAGACTGGAAGCAGGAAAATTCAGAGACTTATTCTAACTATGAAAGATTATATGCACCTAAATCAGGATGCTTGCATGATGTTTGGGGGGGGGAAGCACATAATAGATTAGAGAGATATCTCAGGGTTGTGCCGTTAGTCACAGCAATTTGTATGTTTACATTATACCTTTATTAATGAACAGCTTCTAACATATAAAATAAAATAAGAATTGCTATAAACTTAATGCTTGCAAGAAAATACTGTTACGTTTGTATCATCTGCTTTTGGCAAAGGAGCTTTAACATATGATTCAATGGATTTTTTATAGAACTTGAGGTAACAAATTCAGAGATAAAGAAGAGGCATTCATTTGCATTTGAAGTATTTGAAGGTGAAGATAGAAATCTATGTTATGTATACTGATTTAAGACATTTTGAAATACAATTGAAATAGGGTTCAGTAGACTTTATTTACTTAACTCGGGGATGTACAGATTGGTGGAGAAGCAGAGATTAGACACACAACCATTTCCTATACTAGGGAAGGGAGCCTCCCCCTCATTCAGTCAGACACTTCCCAGTGCAAAGCCGTGATGGCTCTGCCTCACCTCGATGTTAGCTTTCCTCATGTGCCACTGGGGAAAGAAGGACACCCAGCCAACTTGCTTTCACAGACGCCTTAGTTCCTTTGGGCTGTCATCATTAATTTTGTTGTTGTTGTTAACCTGTGCTATACGGTTAGGTAGAGGGTTTTTTTTTTCCAACGTTTGTTTACATTCAGGGGTACATGTGCAGGGTGTGCAGGTTTGTTACATAGGCGAGTGTGTGCCATGGTGGTTTGCTGCACAGATCTTCTGTCACCTAGGTATTAAGCCGAGCATTCCTTGGCTATTCTTCATCAGTTTTGTGGTGTTGGTTCATTACTGTGTCCTTGTCAACTCTCCAGCATTTGTCTCTATGTCCCAGTCGCTTCGTTGTCATTGCCTTCCCCATTACCACTGCTTAATAGCTGCAACTTTTTTCATAAACTGAGTTTGGCTTTGGTGACCACTTCCTCCTTAAGCCTCTATCATCACCCTTTCCAAGACTGGTTGTGTTTTTTGTTTGTATTTCTGCCCCAGGGGCAACTACATTCTCCTCTTTCTGCTGAATTGATTTTTTATAACATCCCAGTTCTTAAGTTTTGGAACTAAATTTGTTTGTTTTTACTGCCGTCTCCTGGAACTGAGAAATAAAATAGAATGCAAGGTGCATGCAAACGTGAAACACACACACACACGCACGCATGCACACCGCGCTGCACTGCTCCCGCCCGCTGCGGAGCCAGCATTTCCTTTTTTTTTTTTTTTTTGAGACCGAGTTTCACTCTTGTTACCCAGGCTGAAGTGCAATGGCGCGATCTCGGCTCACCGCAATCTCCGCCTCCTGGGTTCAGGCAATTCTCCTGCCTCAGCCTCCTGAGTAGCTGGGATTACAGGCACGCGCCACCATGCCCAGCTAATTTTTTGTATTTTGAGTAGAGACGGAGTTTCACCATGTTGACCAGGATGGTCTCCATCACTTGACCTCGTGATCCACCCACCTCGGCCTCCCAAGGAGCCAGCATTTCTAGGAAGACTAATCCCTCATCAGTGTAGAAGGTAAAGTGTTAGAGGTAAAGAATGCGGCGCAGCTGTAGACAGTAGACCTGCAGCCATTCAGCAGGTGAATGTCTACACTTGTGTAGGAGTTATTTATGGACACTGAGGAAGACAAAAAAAGAAATCCAGGTAACATCCTGGGAGAAGAGCTTACAGGAATTAATCATTGATTTTTTTCTAAATAAAAGTTTCTTAAGTTAGGGAGAAGGGAAAAAATTCTAGTGTTCGATAGTGCAGTCGGAAAATTATAGTTGATGAAAATTTATTTTATATTTCAAAATAGCTAGAAGAGAAAAATTCTAATTTTCCTAACATGAAGAAAGATACATGTTTGAAGTGATGGGTATCACAGTGACACTGTTTAGTCGTTATGCATCATATACGTGTGTCCGAGTATCACGTGTACCTCAAATATATAAAACTATGTTATATAAATAAGTAAAAGTAGTTTAAAAATGCAGAACTTTAATGATTGTGTGCCTAGGATATACCCAAAAGAATGAACGTTAGTATTCATGACAAAAAGGTTAAAAAATTCTTTTTGTTGTTTGTTTGAGATGGAGTCTAGCTCTGTTGCCCAAGCTGGAGTGCAGTGGTGTGATCTCGTCTCACTGCAGCCTCTACCTTTTGGGTTCAAGTGATTGTCCTGCCTCAGCCTCCCACGTAGCTGGGATTACAGGCACCCACCACCATGCCCAGCTAATTTTTGTATTTTTAGTAAAGACGGGGTTTCACTGTGTTGGCCAGGCTGGTCTTGTATTCCTGACTTCATGATCTGTGTGCTTTGGCCTCCCAAAGTGCTGGGATTACAGGTGTGAGCCATCGTGCCCGGCCAGGTTAAAAAATGGTTTTACTTGTTTGCTTTTTTTTTGTTTTCTATGAGTAAAGTGTGTGTGTAAATGGTTTAAGATACAGAGCAGTGAAAATATCTATTTCTTTGGAGCTCAGTTATCTTTTCAGCTCTTAGAGGTGGTCACTTTTTTTTGCCTTTTAATATGTTACCTGTTTATTTTATGCATTTGAACTTTTACAATTTTAAAAAATTTTTAGCATTTTCCTTTTTTAAAAAAATTGCACTTTAGACTCTGAGGTACATGTGCAGATCATGCAAGATTATTGCATAGGTACATTCCTGGCAATGTGGTTTGCTGCCTCCATCCCTCTGTCACCTGTACCTGATATTTCTCTCTCCCCAGCCCACAACAATGGACCCCAGTGTATGATGCTTTCCTCCCTTTGTCCATGTGTTTTTATTGTTCAACCCCCACCTGTGAGTGAGAACATGCTGTCTTTGATTTTTCTGTTCTTGTGTCGGTTTGTGGAGAATGATGGTTTCCAGATTCATCCATGTCCCTACAAAGGACACGAACTCATCATTTTTTATAGCTGCATAGTATTCCATGGTGCACATGCGCCACATTTTCTTTGTCCAGTCTATCATTGATGGACATTTGGGTTGGTTCCAGGTCTTTGCTGTTGTACACAGTGATGCACCGAACATGTCTATGCATGTGTTATTATAATAGAACAATTTATAGTCCTTTGGGTATATACCCTGTAATGGGATCACTGGGTCAGATGGAATTTCTCTTTCTAGATCCTTGAGGAATCACCATAGTGTCTTACAATAGTAATTATATGAGTAACAAAAAGCAAAACCTTTTTTTATTCAGCCATTGTTTAAATTTCACCCTCGAAGGTAACTGGAAAGGAATATGAGAAAAGTCAGTAAAATCATGGTTTGCATGAAGCTATGACTTTAGAAGGAAAATATCAGAAAATGAACAAATGCAACTAAATAAAAAATATTCACATGGTGCCAAATATGTTAGGAGAATGAAATATGGTGGAGAAATAAATTTTTAGCAATATTCATAAAATGAAGAAAAACTGCAGCTGTGTGTAATTCCTCCTATCCAGATCATGACCTAGCAAAGAATGACATAGTATTTTAAATGCGTTTACTTTCTTTTTTACTTCATGCTATCTTATGATCACAATTCTGTGCTGATAGAATGCATTAAAAAATAATTACCAAATGGATGGATTTTATTTTTAAGTTCAGGGGTACATGTGCAGATTTTTTACGTAGGTAGACTTGTGTGATGGGGGTTTGTAATACAGATTATTTCATCACTCAGGAATTAAGTCTAGTGCCCACTAGTTGTTTTGCTTGATCCTCTTGCTCCTCCCACTGTCCACCCTCCAATAGGCTCCATATTATTGTTATTTTAACCAATCACTTGTTTAACATATACATCTTTGTGATTTTTTTTATTATTAACTATAATAGTGTTTTTAAATTCCTGGCGGTTACTTTTTTTTAACAGATCCAGGATATTTGCCTTCAGCAAAATGTCTAGAAATAAAATTTTACTGAGATAATACATAAACATATTAAGGGAAGAATTTAAGTGGGGAACTTTTGATTTTGCCACGTAGGCTAAAATAACTTCTGGATTGCTGTGGCACTCATCTGTGTTCAATCTTAATGTGTGTGTGTGCGCGCGCATGTGCGTACATACATATGCCTGTGAATGTGTGTACACGTGTGTGTGCATGTGTATATGTCCTTTTAATACTGAACAAGACGCAGATGGAGGAAAGGCGGGCTCCCAAGTCTTAACAGATTCTAAAACCCTCATCGGTTGATGTTTTGTACCCTCTGTGCCACTAGACTTTAAGGAATATGATACAGATCTCTATTCTACATCATGATTTTAACATCTCATTTTTCATCTTTCCCCACCTACTACTATATTATTTACATAAGATTTTTATTTCTCTTTTTGTTTTATATATATACTTTATTGCACTTTGCATTCTGGGGTACATGTGAAGAACTTGCAGGATTGCTACATAGCTACCTACATGGCAATGTGGTTTGCTACCTCCATCCCCGTCATCTTTATCTGGCATTTCTCCGCATGTTATCCCTCCCCAACTCCCTATCCCCCACTGTCCCCCTGGTACCCACCAACAGACCCCATTGTGTGATACTCCCCTCCCTATGTCCATGTTTTCTCATTGTTCAACACCCACCTGTGAGTGAGAACATGCCGCCTTTTTTCTGTTCTTGTGTCAGTTTGCTGAGAATGATGGTTTCCAGGTTCATCCATGTCCCTATAAAGGACATGAACTCATTTTTTATGGCTGCATAGTATTCCATGGCATGTATGTGCCACATTTTTCCTGTCCAGTCTATCATCAATGAGCATTTGGGTTGGTTCCAGGTCTTTGCTATTGTAAACAGTGCTGCAATGAACATACATGTGCATGTGTCTTTATAACAGAATGATTTATAATCCTTTGGATATATACCCAGTAATTGGATTGCTGTGTCAAATGGAATTTCTATTTTTAGGTCCTTGAGGAAGTGCCACACTGTCTTCCACAATGGTTTAACTAATTTACGCTCTCATGAACAATGTAAAAGTGTTCCTATTTCTCTACATCCTCTCCAGCATCTGTTGTCTCCTGATTTTTTAATCATCGCCATTCTAATTGGCATGAGATGGTATCTCAGTGTGGTTTCGATTTGCATTTCTCTAATGATCAGTGATGATGAACACTTTTTCATAAGGTTGTTGGCCTCATATGTCTTCTTTTGAAAAATGTCTGTTCATGTCCTTCACCCAGTTTTGAATGGGTTTGTTTGTTTTGTCTTGTAATTCTGTTTTAGTTCTTTGTAGATTCTGAATATTAGCCCTTTGTCAGATGGGTAAATTGTAAATTTTTTTTCCCCATTCTGTTAGTTGCTGGTTCACTCTAATGATTGTTTCCTTTGCTGTGCAGAAGCTCTAGAGTTTAATTAGATGCCATTTGTCTATTTTGATTTTTGTTGCCAATGCTTTCGGTGTTTTAGTAATGAAGTCCTTGCCTATGCCTATGTCCTGAATGGTTTTGCCTGGATTTTCTTGTAGGGTTTTTATGGCGTTAGGTCTTACGTTTAACTATTTAATCCATCTGGAGTTAATGTTAGTGTAAGGTGTCAGGAAGGGGTCCAGTTTCTGCTTTCTGCACATGGCTAGCCAGTTTTCCCAACACAATTGATGAAACGGAATCCTTTCCGCATTGCTTGTTTTTGTCAGGTTTGTCAAAGATCAGATGGTTGTAGATGTGTGGTGTTGCTTCTTGGGCCTCTATTCTGTTCCATTGGTCTATGTCTCTGTTTTGGTACCAGTACTATGCTGTCTTGATTACTGTAGCTTTGTAGTATAGTTTGAAGTCAGGTAGCATGATGCATCCAGCTTTGTTCTTTTTGCTTAGAACTGACTTGGCTATGCAGGCTCTCTTCTGGTTCCATAAGAAGTTTAAGGTGGTTTTTTCCAGCTCTCTGAAGAGGATCATAGATAGCTTGATGGGGATAGCATTGAATCTATATACTTTGGGGAGTATGGCCATTTTCACAATATTGATTCTTCCTAACCCTGAGCATGGAATGTTTTTCTGTCTATTTGTGTTCTGTCTTATTTCCTTGAGCAGTGGTTTGTAGTTCTCCTTGAAGAGGTCCTTTACATCCTTTGTTAGTTGTATTCCTAGGTATTTTATTCTCTGTAGCAATTGTGAATGGCAGTTCATTCTTGATTTGGCTCTCTTTAAGTCTGTTACTGGTGTATAGGAATGCTTGTGATTTCTGCACATGGATTTTGTATCCTGAGACTTTGGTGAAGTTGCATATCAGTTTAAGGAGATTTTGGGTTGAGACAGTGGGCTCTTCTAAATATATAATCATGTCTGCTGCAAATAGAGACAATTTGACTTTCTCCTTTCCTAATTGAATACCTGTTATTTCTTTCTCTTGTCTTATTGCTCTGGCTAGAATTACCAATACTATATTGAATAGGAGTGGCAAGAGAGGGCATCCTTGTCTAGTGCCAGATTTCAAAAATAATGCTTCCCATTTTTGCCCATTCAGTATGATATTGGCTGTGGGTTTGTTGTAAATAGTTTTTATTATTTTGGGATACATTCCATTTATACCCAGTTTATTGAGAGTTTTTAGCATAAAGGACTGTTGAATTTTGTCTAAGGCCTTCTCTGCATCTATTGAGATAATTATGTGATTTTTGTGTTTGGTTCTGTTTATGTGGTGAATTATGTTTATAGACTTGCGTATGTTGAACCAGCCTTGCATCCCCAGGATAAACCCTTCTTGATCATGATTGATAAGCTTTTTGATGTGCTGTTGCAATCAGTTTGCCAGTATTTTATTGAAGATTTTTGCATCTATGTTCACCATGGATATTGGCCTGAAGTTTTTTTTTCTTGTTGAGTCTCTGCCGGGTTTTGGTATCAGGATGATGTTGGTCTCATAAAATGATTTGGGAAGGATTCCCTCTTTTTGTATTGTTTGGAATAGTTTCGCAAGGAATGATACCAGCTCTTCTTTGTAGGTCTGATAGAATTCGGCTGTGAACCCGTCTGGACCTGGGCTTTTTTTGGTGGGTAGGCTATTAATTGCTACCTCAACTTCAGCCCTTGTTATTGATCTATTCAGGTTTTAGACTTCTTCCTGGTTTTGGCTTGGGAGGGTGCAAGTGTCTAGGAATTTATCCATTTCTTCCAGGTTTACTGGTTTATATGCATAGCATTGTTTGTATTAATCTCTTGATTGTAGTTTGTATTTCTGTGGAATTGGTCGTGATATCCCCTTTATTGTTCTTTATTGCAACTATTTGATTCTTCTCTCTTCTCTTTTTTATTAATCTGGCTAGCAGTCTCTCTATTTTGTTGATCTTTTCAGAAAACCAGCTCATGGATTTATTAATTTTTTGAAGGGTTTTTTTTGTGTCCCTATCTCCTTCAGTTCTGCTCTAATCTTAGTTATGTCTTGTCTTCTGCTAGCTTTTGAGCTTTTTTGAACTTGCTCCTCTAGCTCTTTCAATTTTGATGATAGGGTGTTGATTTTAGACCTTACTTTGTTTCTCATGTGGGCATTTATTGCTATAAATTTTCCTCAAGTCACTGCTTTGAATGTGTCCCAGAGATTGTGGAACGTTGTGTCTTCATTCTTATTGGTTTCAAAGAACATCTTTTTTTCTGCCTTCATTTCATTGTTTATCCAGTCAACATTCAAGAGCCAGTTGTTCAGTTTCCATGAAGTTGTGTGGTTCTGAGTTAGTTTCTTAATCCTGAGTTCTAATTTGATTACATCATGGTCTGAGAGACTGTTTGTTATGATTTCCTTTCTTTTACATTTGCTGAGGAGTGATTTACTTGCAATTATGTGGTCAGTTTTATAGTAGGTGTGATGTGGTGCTGAGAAGAATGTATATTCTGTGGATTTGGGGTGGAGAGTTCTGTAAATGTCTATTAGGTTTGCTTGGTCCAGCTCTGAGTTCAAGTCCTGGATATCCTTGTTAATTTTCTGTCTCCTTGATATGTCTAATATTGACAGTGGAGTGTTAAAGTCTCCCACTATTATTGTGTGGGAATCTAAGTCTCTTTGTAGGTCATTAAGAACTTGCTTTATGTACCTGGATGCTCCTGTATTGGGTGTGTATATATTTAGGATCATTAGCTCTCATCATTGCATTGATCCTTTTACCATTATGTAATGCCCTTCTTTGTCTCTTTTGATCTTTGTTGGTTTAAAATCTATTTTATCAGAGACTAGGATTGCAACTCCTGCTCTTTTTTTTTTTTCTCTCTCTCTCTCTGTTTGCTTGGTAAATCTTCCTCCATCCCTTTATTTTGAGCCTATGTGTGTCCTTGCATGTGAGATGGATTTCCTGAATACAGCACACTGACGGGTTTTGACTTTTTATCCAATTTACCAGTCTCTGTCTTTTGATTGGGGCATTTAGCCCATTTACATTTAGGGTTAATACTATCATGTGTGTATTTGATCCTGCCATTTTGATGGTAGCTGGTTGTTTTGTCCATTAGTTGATGCAGTTTATTCATTGTGTTGATGCTGTTTACCATTTGGTATGTTTTTGGAATGGCTGGTACTGGTTGTTCCATTCTATGTTTATTGCTTCTTTTAGGATATCTTGTAAGGCAGGCCTCGTGGTGATGAAATCTGTGAGTAGTTGCTTGTTTGCAAACGATTTTATTTCTCCTTCACTTACAAAGCTTAGTTTGGCTGGATATGAAGTTCTAGGTTGAAAGTTCTTTGCTTTAAGGATGTTGAATATTGGCCCCCACTCTTTTCTGGCTTGTAGGGTCTGCCTAGAGATCTACTGTAAGTCTAATGGGCTTCCCTTTGTGAGTAACCTGACCTTTCTCTCTGGCTGTCCTTAGCATTTTTTCCTGCATTTCAACCCTGGTGAATCTGATGATTATGTGCCTTGGGGTTGCTCTTCTTGAGGAATATCTTTGTAGTGTTGTCTTATTTGCTGGACTTGAATATTGGCCTGCCTTGCTAGGTTGGGGAAGTTCTCCTGGATAATATCCTGAAGAGTGTTTTCCAGCTTGTATTCAGTCTCTCTGTCACATTCAGGTACAGCGATCAAACGTAGATTAGGTCTTTTTACATGATCCCGTAAATCTTGGAGTCTTTGTTCATTTCTTCTCACTCTTTTTTTTTAATCTTGCCTTCTTGTTTTATTTCATCGAGTTGATCTTCAGTCTCTGATATCCTTCCTTCTGCTTGGTCGATTTGGCTATTGAAACTTGTGTATGCTTCGTGAAGTTCTCGTGTTGTGTTTTTCAGCTCCATCAAATTATTTATATTCTCTAAGCTGTTTAATCTCATTAGCATTTTTCGGTAAAGCTTTGTTCAAGGTTCTTAGTGTCTTGCATTGGGTTAGAACATGTTCTTTTAGCTCACAGAAGTTTGTTATTACCCACTTTCTTAAGGTTGTTTCTGTCAATTCATTAGACTCATTCTCTATCCAGCCATGTTCCCTTGCTGGTGAGGAGTTGTGATCCCTTGGAGGACAAGAGGTGTTCTTGTTTTGGCTGTTTTCATCCTTTTTGCACTGTTTCCTTCCCATCTTTGTGGATTGATCTACCTGTCGTCTTCGTAGTCAGTGACTTTTGGATGGGGTCTCTGAGTGGATGTCCTTTTTGTTGATGATGAAGGTATTTCTTTATGTTTTTTTAGTTCTTCTTTTAAAAGTCTGGCCCCTCTGCTGTAGGACTGCTGAGGTCCACTCCAGACCCTGCTTGCCTGGGCATCACCTGCAGCAGCTGCAGAACAGTAAGGGTTGCTGCCAGTTTGTTCTTCTGTTATCTTTGTCCCAGAAGGGTACCTGCCAGATGTCAGCCTGAGCTCTCCTTTATGAGGTGTCTCTTTGGATATATGGCAGTCAGGGGGCTGCTTGAGAATACAGTCTGTCCTTTATAGGAGCTCAAGTGCTGAGCTGTGAGCTTCATTGTTCATTCAGATCTGCTGGGCAGGTACATTTAAGTCTGCTGCAGCGGAACTCATAACCACCTTTTATTCCCAGGTGCTCAGTCCCACTAAAGGTAGGGCTTTATTTATAAGTTCCTGACATGCTGCTCCTTTTTTCAGAGATGCCCTGCCCATTGAGGAGGTGGCCTAGTCACAGCCTGCCAGCAGAGGTGTTGCTGAGCTGCTGTGGGCTCTGCCTAGCTGCTGTGTGAACTTCCTCATGGTTTTGTTTATAGAGGAAAAGTTAGAACTGCCTCAGTAATGGTGGACTGTCTCTGTAATGGTGGACTGCCTCAGTAATGGTGGTATGCCTCAGTAATGGCAAACTGTCTCTGTAATGGCGGACTGCCTCAGTAATGGTGGACGCCCTTCCCCCCACAGAGCTGGACCATCCTGGGTCCAGCTGTGCTTGCTGTCAAACTCTAGATCCAGAGTATTTCAGATTGCTAGT